>NC_140234.1:11236058-11253558 GCF_949987555.1 Borostomias antarcticus
GGAACAGACAGGATGAGTATACTATAAGGAACAGTCAGGATGAGTATACTAAGGAACAGTCAGGATGAGTATACTATAAGGAACAGTCAGGATAAGTATACTATAAGGAACAGTCAGATGAGTATACTATAAGGAACAGTCAGGATGAGTATACATTAAGGAACAGTCAGGATGAGTATACTATAAGGAACAGACAGGATGAGTAAACTATAAGGAACAGTCAGGATGAGTAAACTATAAGGAACAGTCAGGATGAGTATACTATAAGGAACAGTCAGGATGAGTATACTATAAGGAACAGTCAGGATGAGTATACATTAAGGAACAGTCAGGATGAGTATACTATAAGGAACAGACAGGATGAGTAAACTATAAGGAACAGTCAGGATGAGTATACTATAAGGAACAGACAGGATAAGTATACTATAAGGAACAGTCAGATGAGTATACTATAAGGAACAGTCAGGATGAGTATACTATAAGGAACAGTCAGGATGAGTATACTATAAGGAACAGTCAGGATGAGTATACTATAAGGAACAGACAGGATGAGTATACTATAAGGAACAGTCAGGATGAGTATACTATAAGGAACAGTCAGGATTAGTATACTATAAGGAACAGACAGGATGAGTATACTATAAGGAACAGTCAGGATGAGTATGCTATAAGGAACAGTCAGGATGAGTATACTATAAGGAACAGTCAGGATGAGTATACTATAAGGAACAGTCAGGATGAGTATACTATAAGGAACAGTCAGGATGAGTATACTATAAGGAACAGACAGGATGAGTATACTATAAGGAACAGTCAGGATGAGTATACTATAAGGAACAGTCAGGATGAGTATACTATAAGGCACAGTCAAGATGAGTATACTATAAGGAACAGTCAGGATGAGTATACTATAAGGAACAGACAGGATGAGTATACTATAAGGAACAGTCAGGATGATTATACTAAGGAACAGTCAGGATGAGTATACTATAAGGAACAGTCAGGATGAGTATACTATAAGGAACAGTCAGGATGAGTATACTATAAGGAACAGACATGATGAGTATACTATAAGGAACAGTCAGGATGAGTATACTATAAGGAACAGTCAGGATGAGTATACTATAAGGAACAGACAGGATGAGTATACTATAAGGAACAGTCAGGATGAGTATACTAAGGAACAGTCAGGATGAGTATACTATAAGGAACAGTCAGGATGAGTATACTACAAGGAACAGTCAGGATGAGTATACTATAAGGAACAGTCAGGATTAGTATACTATAAGGAACAGACAGGATGAGTATACTATAAGGAACAGTCAGGATGAGTATACTATAAGGAACAGTCAGGATGAGTATACTATAAGGAACAGTCAGGATGAGTATACTATAAGGAACAGTCAGGATGAGTATACTATAAGGAACAGTCAGGATGAGTATACTATAAGGAACAGACAGGATGAGTATACTATAAGGAACAGACAGGATGAGTATACTATAAGGAACAGACAGGATGAGTATACTATAAGGCACAGTCAAGATGAGTATACTATAAGGAACAGACAGGATGAGTATACTATAAGGAACAGTCAGGATTAGTATACTATAAGGAACAGACAGGATGAGTATACTATAAGGAACAGACAGGATGAGTATACTATAAGGAACAGTCAAGATGAGTATACTATAAGGAACAGACAGGATGAGTATACTATAAGGAACAGACAGGATGAGTATACTATAAGGAACAGTCAGGATGAGTATACCATAAGGAACAGACAGGATGAGTATACCATAAGGAACAGTCAGGATAAGTATACTATAAGGAACAGTCAGGATGAGTATACTATAAGGAACAGACAGGATGAGTATACGATAAGGAACAGTCAGGATGAGTATACTATAAGGAACAGTCAGGATAAGTATACTATAAGGAACAGTCAGATGAGTATACTATAAGGAACAGTCAGGATGAGTATACTATAAGGAACAGTCAGGATGAGTATACTATAAGGAACAGACAGGATGAGTAAACTATAAGGAACAGTCAGGATGAGTATACTATAAGGAACAGTCAGGATGAGTATACTATAAGGAACAGTCAGGATGAGTATACATTAAGGAACAGTCAGGATGAGTATACTATAAGGAACAGACAGGATGAGTAAACTATAAGGAACAGTCAGGATGAGTATACTATAAGGAACAGACAGGATAAGTATACTATAAGGAACAGTCAGATGAGTATACTATAAGGAACAGTCAGGATGAGTATACTATAAGGAACAGTCAGGATGAGTATACTATAAGGAACAGTCAGGATGAGTATACTATAAGGAACAGTCAGGATGAGTATACTATAAGGAACAGTCAGGATGAGTATACTATAAGGAACAGACAGGATGAGTATACTATAAGGAACAGTCAGATGAGTATACTATAAGGAACAGACAGGATGAGTATACTATAAGGAACAGTCAGGATGAGTATACTATAAGGAACAGTCAGGATGAGTATACTATAAGGAACAGACAGGATGAGTATACATTAAGGAACAGTCAGGATGAGTATACTATAAGGAACAGACAGGATGAGTATACTATAAGGAACAGACAGGATGAGTATACTTTAAGGAACAGTCAGGATGAGTATACTATAAGGAACAGTCAGGATGAGTATACTATAAGGAACAGACAGGATGAGTATACTATAAGGAACAGTCAGGATGAGTATACTATAAGGAACAGTCAGGATGAGTATACTATAAGGAACAGACAGGATGAGTATACTATAAGAAACAGACAGGATGAGTATACTATAAGGAACAGTCAGGATGAGTATACTATAAGGAACAGTCAGGATGAGTATACTATAAGGAACAGTCAGGATGAGTATACTATAAGGAACAGTCAGGATGAGTATACTATAAGGAACAGTCAGGATGAGTATACTATAAGGAACAGACAGGATGAGTATACTATAAGGAACAGTCAGGATGAGTATACTATAAGGAACAGTCAGGATGAGTATACTATAAGAAACAGTCAGGATGAGTATACTATAAGGAACAGTCAGGATGAGTATACTATAAGAAACAGTCAGGATGAGTATACTATAAGGAACAGTCAGGATGAGTATACTATAAGGAACAGACAGGATGAGTATACTATAAGGAACAGTCAGGATGAGTATACTATAAGGAACAGTCAGGATGAGTATACTATAAGGAACAGTCAGGATGAGTATACTATAAGGAACAGTCAGGATGAGTATACTATAAGGAACAGTCAGAAGAAGCAACAGATCTGTTTATAGAGTAGTTGAAACAGGAAGATGCTTAATTGATGCCCCAGGGGGAAATTTGACGTTTCAGCAGTGGAGAAAAATGAAAGCAAGGTTGTAAAATGCACCAGATACAAGAGAGAAGAGAAGAGAAGCAGAGATAAAACAGGAGTCTGAGGACCTCCCAGGGTGTTCAAACACTAGAGCAGAGCAGACGGATGAAACGCCCTCTCTAGTGAGCGTTACCTACAGTATGAAACCATACTGAGCCCGGCACTTCCAGCTGCCCCACCAACATGCTGTGAGACTATTTATTTTGACGCCATTACAGAGGGAGAATACAAGCAACAGCCTAGAATATGATGAAGCAGATATGGATGACCCTGTTGACCGCAATATTTTCTCGGTACCCATCGGCCTGTGGAACCCATGTGTGTCTACACAGATTTTTAGAGATACCTGGACTTGGGTTAAAACAATCCATACTGTGACAAGTACTTGGTCCTACAGCCCAAAACCATCCAGTGAGTAAGGGGCATTCTTACTGAGCAAGAATAGGATTATCTGCAGGGTTCATGACCTCATGACCGCCAAATCTAGTGGAGCCTTGATAGTTCTAGTGTAAGAGCAGCGATGACTCTGAGTTCCTAAGGGAACCGTGTTAAAAGACTTTTTGGCAGAATACTTCTATAGAAGCTTAGATATCTCAGATATGGCTCCAGAAACTGAGAATGGTGTTTGTGTAAGTTTGTGTCCAGCTACATACTGTACTAAAGAAGTTATGTACAGTAATTGTGTACTTATACGAGAGATTAGATGGTACAACAGGGAATGTTCATTGATAAAAACTGTGAACTATGTTCACAAAAGCATAAACCTGGGGACCCCTATACTAGCATAAATACAAGGCAGAAAGAAGCGTTTAGACACAACAACTTACAGTAGACAGATCGTTCATCTGAGCTGATCAGCACAACTAGACAGACATAACTTTTAAAGACACCTCTACTGTTTGCCTTGGTAAGCATGATCTTTGTATTCGATAATTTACCAGTTCCAAGTTCTAAAGACTGTTCAGGAAGACCTCACTAGATTGATACAGTAGCTTTTAGAATGGGAGGAAGTTAACTATTGTAGGAGAAGTAAAGAGACGGTTAAGTGGAGGAAATAGACTCCATCCCAGGATAGTAGCTTAAGCCAAGTAACTTAGGAATGTAATATTATTGGGTAATAGTATTAGGGGGTTAGGCGGCAACGACAACATACACAAAATAAAAAACAGTACTTTACGGCATTATAATAAATTAAATAAAGCCCTAAGATACACTTCTAACATTTAAATGTAAACCTCACCTGCGGTCTTGGTGCTGAGCTTGATCTTGGCATTGTACAGCACCGGCATGACAGGCCGGTCCTTGATCAGGTATGGCAGGAGGGCATCAGGGGCATGCCTTGTACAGCTCCGAGCCCAAATTCAGCAGCAGGTGGTCCTTGGCACTGCTAACTGGGGAGGATTGACACCCACAACAATAATTGTATTATAATAAAATATTCATCCTGTCACTTACCGATGTTTAGCACTAGCAGAAGAGTCTGCTTTGGTGACGGACCTCTGGCGTTTTGGGCATCCTCCAAAATCCTCCAGCAAAATATGACAAAATGCTTCATTGCTAATTCTTGCTAGTTAGAGTAGGCGCTTGGTTGACCCAGACCCCAGTGTGCGAGCGGTCCAGAGCGGCCCAGTGTGTGAGCGGCCCAGAGCGGCCCAGTGTGTGAGCGGCCCAGAGCTGTCCAGTGTGTGAGCGGCCCAGAGCCGTCCAGTGTGTGAGCGGCCCAGAGCCGTCCAGTGTGTGAGCGGCCCAGAGCGGCCCAGTGTGTGAGCGGCCCAGAGCGGCCCAGTGTGTGAGCGGCCCAGAGCGGCCCAGTGTGTGAGCGGCCCAGAGTGTGAGCGGCCCAGAGCGGCCCAGTGTGTGAGCGGCCCAGAGCGGTCCAGCTTGCGAGCAGTCCAGTGTGCGAGCAGCCTAGAACGGCCCAGTGTGTGAGCGGTCCAGTGTGTGAGCGGCCCAGCGTGCGAGTAGTCCAGTGTATGAGAGCAGTCCAGTGTGTGAGCGGTCCAGAGCGGCCCAGTGTGCGAGTTGCCTAGTGTGCGAGCGGCTCAGTGTGCGAGTGGTCCAGTGTGTGAGCGGCCCAGTGTGTGAGCGGTCCAGTGTGTGAGCGGCCCAGTGTGCGAGTTGCCTAGTGTGCGAGCGGCTCAGTGTGCAAGCGGTCCAGTGTGTGAGCGGCCCAGTGAGAGACCGGCCCAGTGTGTGAGCGGCCCAGTGAGAGATGTTCTGTTCTTCCTCAGGAGGCTCAGGACTCCTTCTATGTGTGTAGCAGGCTGCTGCAGATGTTCTACCAGTCCGTTGTAGCCAGCACACTGTTCTTTGCCGTGGCCTGCTGGGGAGCAGCACCAGCCATCAACAAGCTGGTGAGGAGGGCCAGCTCTTTTGTGGGGCAACAACTGGACAGCCTGGAGACTGTGGTGGAGAGGAGGATGAGGGATAAACTGAAGTCTATTCTGGAAAACCCCTTCCATGCCTTAAACTCCCCAATCTCATATGTTTCAGTCGAGATCACTTTAGTCTAAATTGACCCATTTATTAGCATGCAATAATATGTACAGCATATTACTTTTTTTTACACATATGAATTTTGGCGATGTGATCTGTTCGGGGGGCCCCCTGCCTTCCACGCATGTGGAAAGCGGCAATCTAGATGTTCCCCCCCTCTGGGCCGCTTGGCCCAGAGTGCCGGGCCAGAAGAGGGAACGGCATCTAGCCCCCTGCCTCTATGACGATCAGAGTGGGCCGCGATCGGGAAGACGCTCGGAGGTAACTCAGCCCACTAAGACCGTAAAAGAGCGCCACAGGAGGACTGCTGTACATTATAGTCCCTGGCCTCCACGGGCCAGCGCTTCGTGGAGTCCGAAGGAGATACAGCCTAGTGTCTCTGCCTCCGTGGTGACCAGAGGGACCGCTGGATGGCCCTTCGAAGATGATTCTGCCCACGGTCACCACGGAGAGCCACAGAGACCAGCTAGTGTCTACCCTGGCTTCCACTAGCCGACGCATAGTGGAATAGCAGAAGAATGCAGCAATACCCCCCAAAACAAACACACCGGCAGCTCCGAGTGGGAGCACTAGCTTCCACTCGATAATTTTAGGCGATAATTAAGATGAACGCGCCGGCAGCTCCGAGGCCCACGTGTTACATGAGGGGGTCGGCGGAGCGCTGACTAGGATGGGTAAGCCAATTGCAGCTTGTAAGAACCTGAATAGCCAGCAGGGGGAGCTCTTAACCAATGAACGTGCCGTTTCACCATGGATGTATAAGTTCATTAAAATATATATTTAAAATTATCAGCCAATATTAATTCTAATTGTATTAATAAATGCAGTAATTACTAAGAGTTTATTAATTAATAGTTTCACGAGCAATTACACTATGCATTTTAAATAAGGCCACGCCCGCACGAACCACGTGAAATCCGCAGTGACACAACACAACTCGGTTACCGTCAGCTCATCGCTCCGAGCATCCAAAACGGCCTGGACGCCGGGCCTGAGGTAGCGTTCGTATGCCGATGAAGGGGTCCAGGCAGCGCATGCGAAATTGTACACATGCTACGACAATTTTAACCGACTGAGGCCGCAGCCGTCTGGTCCAACACAGACTATAAATGCTGATAAAACCGAAATGTTAACGGGCATAGGGGTACATCAAATGTGGAGCAGAATGCAGTGAAACGAGACCATGCAGTCGTATTGGTTAAAGTGGTCTTGACTAGACCAGCTCTCATGTATTGGGCAGCGGATTACAGGAGGGCACGAGGGCATCGTTTGGTCCAGAACCATCCACTGAAGGAGGGCAGACCAGGCAAGACGGGGCCGCAGCCGGGCACAGTCTGCGGAACTTCTGTAAATCAAACAGGGACAGCGAGTCAGCGATTCGATTGTTGACGCCGGGGACGAGGACGCGTGGAAAAGAAGTTCCCCTGCCCGGACAGCCATGTGAGGCAGCGCATGAATTATTAATGAACGGAATGTTCGAACGATCATGGTTGATAATATTCACGGTGCATCGTTATCACAGAAGAGAAAACGTTCCCTAGACCACCGAGGCTAAATGCGAAGAGGCAATTGCAGGATTCCAAACGCAGCGTATAATGACACATCCGACATTGAAGCGCAAAAGCGTAGCATACATTCCTTTTAAATGAAGAAATAAAACCCGTAAACCTTGCCCCAAACACTGCGGAGGTGCAGGCGACGAACGTAAATGGTGGAAAAGAATAAGCACTGCGTTTTACCACATCCATGATAGTCACACGCACACAGCAGATTGCAGAGCATAATGGCTTGTACTAAATTGATTACAATGCACAATTTACATTACGTTGTCCTAACCATGGCGGCAGCCTGATGCCACCGACCCAAACTATTTAGAAAGCTAATTGGTACAACAATTGGTAAGGTGCATCATCGTTGTCGTTGTCTCCGAACTAGGTTTGGACAGGGCTGAAGGCAATTCGGCTAAACTATCCAGGCCTACTAGACAGGCGAGCCAGCCTTTTCTCCGGAAGCTATTTCAATGCGATCCTGAATGTCAGGTCCCTACCAGAATATGCAGGGGTGGGTCGTATACCCACCTCCCATGTCTCTGTAAAGCGTATCGAGTTGCCTCTGGGTATGAAATGCGCTATACGAATAAAGCTTGATTGATTGATTGAACGGACCCAGCTAGCATTAGCTACACCGAACGGCTAACGCCAGCTGCGTGGCAGCACTCGCAAACCATGGGTGCTAGCGAGTAGAGCAGCAGTTCTGCTGGAACCCTCGGGCTGCAACAAAATTGAAACGCGAGAATCATTCAGCTAGTATTAGCAATCTAAACATAACGATGCCCCTATGTGCAATACAGGAACCTTGACGAACGTCAGCTAGCTAGCAAGCGAGCAGTACTGTCATGCAGCCAGCACCAGCCAGCGAACCCACGAAACAAGCCACGAGGGGAGGACTTTGATGAACTGATTAATTAACGAGAATCCACACGGGCACAATCACGCCCGAAACTGCAAACATTTCAATGGTGAATAGCACCCGGCGTACGTTATGACAGTTGAGTAATTGCGGCAGACGAGGCATGGACAACCCGCGACATCAGCGGCTCATGAATGAAACCCAGTGGCCGGCGGCGGAGGCAACCCTTCAAATGGACTTCCAAACTCCCAACGCAAGCTATGCGAGCAACGCGCCGCAACTGAACCATAAGCAATTATGGCAGGACGGTGCTACAGAGGGACGTGCACCTCGGCCTCGGAAGCCGGCGCTCCACGATGCCACCAAACGGACCCCCAAATCACGGACCGGAGAGGACGACGTGGGCAGCAGGCAGAAAAAAACGCACCAACACAGACGTGAGCACGGAATGCAAGCAGAGAACGCGGAAGCGGCGAGGACATCGCGGGCAGCAGGTAGCAAACGCACCAAAACACAAACATGAGCACGGAACGCGAGAGCAGAGACGCGGAAGCAGCGAGTGCGCAGATACGAGCGATCAGCAGTATGGCCAGAACGAGCAATGACGTGTTTTGACAGCTTAAAGGACAATGCTCGTTTTTGACAACCTGGGGCCTCATTTATAAACGTTGCGTAAGTACAAAAGCGTGCGTAACCCATGCTGATCAACTTCCTACGCAACTTTCGGTATTCATAAAAAACGAGCTGAGCGATAAGTTGGCGGAAGGTGTGCGTAACTCTACGCAAACTTCGACCCTCCTTTAACTACGATAAGCACGTTTCTGGAGAAAGGGGAAAACGCGACTCTGATGGCAGAGAGATGAAACTCGGGAAAGTCTGCGAAACACATGACAAATTGAATAATAAATACATCGGTCGCTGCAAGAAACCCTCCAATGTGTCACACAGTTTAAACGGAATCAATCGCCACCGTAGCCTAATCACGAAATAATGTCGGCATTGCTTTGGATGTGTCTGTGAATTGACCCATTTATAGGCAATTGTGGGCGTTAATTGGGGTGTGATCAGAACGCGCGTTCACGTGCGGCAAGTTAAGTGTTGATTGTGATTTATAAAGGGCAGCTGGCGTAGGCGTGCCTGAGTGAACATGGGTTGTGATACGCAGCGTTTTATAAATCGGAGATTTTTTGTGCGTATATTTTAGTAATCACTTAGCTAAGCTAACTTAGTTACGTGGATTCTACGCAATGTTTATAAATGAGGCCCCTGGACCTTATTTACGACATATTATAAGACGTTTGACGTCTTACGTTTGACGATGGCGGTGGTCGGGGCACTTAGAATGCAGTTTTTAAAAATCTATTTTCTGCCGCGAAACGGTTGTTTTCATCAATCTGTCTTGATGAATCGCTAGTTGTGCTTACATAGAGCATAGGCCTGTTTCACATGCCTCTGTAATATGATCTTTAGAAACGTCTTTAGACACTTAATAGCTTCCTCACTTGCTCCAGCACGCATGCGCACAGCGTGCTGGAGCAACGATTGCGCGCTGTGCGCATTAGTGCTGGAGCAAGTGAGGAAGCTATTTCATATCGAAAGACGTTTCTAAAGATCATGGCATGTGAAAACCACAACAGGCCTATGCTCTATGTAAGCACAACTAGCGATTCATCAAGACAGATTGATGAAAACAACCGTTTCGTGGCAGAAAATAGATTTTTAGAAACTGCATTCTAAGTGCCCCGACCACCGCCATTACATGGATATACTGGCTCGCGCTGGATTTTAAATTTCTTCTACATGCCTCCGAACTACACCAAAGTGATCTCGGTGAGTCAAACGTCTTATAATTTGTCTTAAATAAGGTCCAGGTTGTCAAAAACGAGCATTGTCCTTTAAATACAGGCGCTCTAGCGAGCTGAACCAATGCTATGACAGCTGACAGTCAGCTGGTGGGTTGCGTCATACGGGGTGTGACTGATTAGCCTCTGAAGATTAGTCCAGCGTTGACTCCGTGTCTCGCCTGAAGTACGTCGGAGACTTCATTTTTGATAAAGAAAACAGGTTATCTGTAACTGCTGTCTGTCTGTCTGTCTCTCTGCCAATTAATTCTGATTGTCTGTCACTGCTGCCTGCCTGTCTGTCTTGGTGTCTCTCTGCCAATTGATTCTGTTTGTCTGTCTGTCGGCCTGCCTGCCTTCATGCCTGTCTTATGGCAATCTGGTCTCACCAGGCTGCTTACAGTACGAAGCATTGCTTGGGTTAATTCTGTCAAAGAGCAGCTGTTGTTTTCATAGTTTACCACTAGGTGGTGCAGTTACCTCATGATTTCAGGGGTCCAACGATAAGGCTTGTTGTATCCCATGGGACAACATTCCAGACAGAACAAGTATTTATGCATTCAATTATCCATCTCTCTGTTATTCTCAAGGCTTTTCCTTAAAATTAGAATGTATGAGCACAGCTCAGAGTATTTGCTAAATGGCTGCAATGTAATGTGAGAGAGGAAGACGGTTGTATCTGCTGTCTCGCTCTGTGGTGTCACAGTGAGTGACGCTTCAATAGCATACAGCCCGACTCCACCACCCCCATTAAAGAGAGCGTGTGATTTGAATGACAGATTAAAGGTAATTAACCCGCCTCATCATGACAGATGTGTCTAATATCCACTTTGTTCGTCTGTCACAACTAGAACTGTGAGATCTCAGACATTCCTGTAGATTCCCATTGATCAGGGTCTCGCCATTGATTAAGCTATTATGAGTCTTAATTGCCTGCGATGGTCCCTGTGTCATATGGATCCTGCCTAGATAATACTTTTAATCTGACTAATGTACAGTATTACAGTGGATCATTACTTTAATAGTCATACTCTTTAAACGTGATTAGATACCAATAATTATTTTTTAATAGAACAAAGTGGGGAATCATCACTTCACACATAGTGTAACACAGTACTGTATTAGCACATATACTGTACAGTACTGTGTTAGCACATATACTGTACAGTACTGTGTTAGCACATATACTGTATGTTGTCTGGGTGCTTCACTCTGCGACATGTGAGTCTGGAGGGGATGACTCAACCCTTCCCTAGTCATATAAGGACGCAGAATGCTGTTGCTGCTGATGCACTCTCTAGACTGTACACTCACTCTAGACTGTACACTCACTCTAGACTGCTTGACATACAGTACAAAGTATATGCTGAGATATACATCATGTACCATCTATTTTATGAGATATACATCATGTACCATCTATTTTATGAGATATACATCATGTACCATCTATTTTATGTATTTTCTACTTGATATATTTGCTGAAAATACCTTTTCCAGCTTGTGACTCATTCGTTAATATACATGCCACAGTGATTTGGGTGGTACAGTGGGTCATAGTGTGTTTGAATGGGGTCTTGGATGGGAGCAGGGTTTAGTAGTGTAATTTTAGCTACAGGTCTGTGTGTGTTTTAGACGTTGCCAGGTATATCTACAGTTCTGCGTCTGTCTGAGAGCCTGTCTTGTCTGGGTGCTGTGAGGAGACAATGGTCAAGCTCTGCCAGAATGTTCCGGAAGCCTTATCTGCTCCAAGGGCAGCCGGCTCACACCAGACAGAGGAGAAATGAAGAAAAAGGTAAAATTCAAACCCACCATTATTAAACCCCCTCTCTTTCTCTCTCTCTCTCTCTGTTTCTCTCTCTTTCTCTCCCTCTCTCTCTCTGTTTCTCTCTCTTTCTCTCTCTCGCTCTCGTTCTACAATATAAACGTAAATTCATTTCAGATGCATCCATACATATCTTTCATACATACAATATCTTTATGTATGAGCACCCCCCCCCTCTCTCTTTCCTATTACTGTAATCCATCACTCTTCCATCATCCTCCATGCAAACAGGCCCGGAGTTACCATGGCAACCACCTCCGGCCTGGCAGTGCGCAGCCCTTCTCTCATTGGCTGGTTGCGGAGGCAGTCTGAGTCTGTCTGGTGGATGTGGTAATTGGCTGGAAGACTCAACCCAACCCCCCCCCCCCCCCTCACACACACACACACACACACACACACACACACACACACACAGACACACACACCCCTCTACACCCCCCTTACCCACCCACACACACACACACACACACACACACACTCACACATACACACACTGTAGTATAGCCACACACATACAGTGTAACACACATACATTACACTACTATCCATCCACACACACACACACACACACACACACACACAGAACAGACATCCTTGGAGATAGCAGAAAGAGAAACTGGGGTCAGAGTAATGAACCTGGGTAGGTGGAGGGAGGTTGGGGCCAGAACAGATTTTTGGATAAGGGTGTGTGTCTGTGTGTGTGTGTGTGTGTGTGTGTGTGTGTGTCTGTGAGTGTGAGAGAGAGAGAGTGTGCGTGCATGTGTGTGTGCGGGTATTGGAGGTGTAAAGAATTTGGGATGGGGTGGGACCGGTTCCAGGAGATGGATGGAGGAATGGGTTTCCAGGATATTGTTAAAAATACCCTCGTCCCCCGAGGAGGGGAGTGCACTGGTTCTGACTGCGCTGCTCGGAGGGACGGGAGATGGGATTTATGATCTGCTTCACTTGTCAAGCCTGGCCAGGTGTCCATCCACCTGCCATGATGGATACCCGGTCTCCAAAATACAGACTACTAACACACACACACACACACACACACATAAACACACCATCATCCTCAAACTACTGTTAATACAGACTACTAACACACACACACACACACACACACATACACACACCATCATCCTCAAACTACTGCAAATACAGACTACTAACACACACATACACACACCATCATCCTCAAACTACTGTAAATACAGACTACTAACACACACACACACACACACACATACACACACCATCATCCTCAAACTACTGCAAATACAGACTACCTACACACACACTCTTTCTTACACACACACACACACACAGGGCTTATACACATACAGCACTACAGTACACATAGCATGAAATACATTACAGTATATTAGGGATAAACATGATATAAAATGCTTTCACACACAGGCACACACACACTGTGGTAAATCTCTAGAATAAATCTGTGAAAACAGAAAAGTAGGAGGGTGGATCACACCCCGTTTCCCATAACAACTACAACCATGGGAACGCTTTGTCTGATACGTTCATACTGTACGCATCTACAGTAACACACACACACACACCACAGACAACAATTCAGGAACATTTTTTTTTTATTTCTCATCTTTTTAATGGAAAAAATGAGTCAGGAGAGCAGAGAAAGAAACAATGGAGGTAGCGGCGCCTTGACAAAGCCTGATGAATTTACAGTGAATGACTGACGAGCGCTGCAGTCGATATTTCAAAGCATTCAGTGGCAGACGTGAGGGAGGGAGGGGGGTGAGCAACAATATCCAGCATGATTGGATCTCGCTCTGGGTAAATACAAACAAAATAAACAATACAAACAAAAGTCACTTGATCCAGTGTTTGTTTTTCAACAGACGGTTACAGAGAGAGAAAGAAAAAACAGAAAAGAACATGTGCATTCACACACACACGCACACACGCGCACGCACACACACACACAAGCAGTTTCATATTTGTGGAAGAAAAAGTGCAAGCAAGATCACAACACAACAATGTACAAGAGGGGCTCAGATCCTGCTTCTTTCTGGGAGGACAGGCCGAAGTCTGAACTCCAAACCACACCGATATGACCCCTGACCCTAGAGATTGGGGTCATGGGCGCTGGGGAGAGGAGGGGGGGGGGGCGGGCAGGTTCCCCCCTTCCTCCTCCGTCAGTCTGTCCACATCCTGGGGTCAAAGTTCATGTACCCCAGCATGCATAACCCTCGCCCTCCCCGACCCCAGCTAGTACAATCAAGACTATAGTTCTCCTCCCAAGTCCCAGGAAAACTCCCCAAGTAAAGGCTTTTATAATCACCATCAGTATCCAACAGTAAGAACATATTCAGATCACACACACACCAATCACCTCTCACTGCCTGGTTTGTCTGACGTCATCAGCTCCAGAGACCACTCTGATTGGGCCTTGGTGGGGGAACTCAGAACGATGAGTCAGGGGTGTGTTGGTTTTGTACCGAGAGGCATGCTGCAGGACATCTACTGTATCTTGAAGGGGTTTCTTAGGTGGCCGTGGAGTGTCCCTCTGGGCCAGGTTAGGCAGTAGACCATGCGCCTGGTTAGTAGCTCAGTATTGTCACGGACGGGCAGGTGCCACAGAGAAACATCAGGAACAAGAGGTCTCTCCTTCGTCCTTGTTGTTGTGATCTGTAAGTGACCCCATGGACACGCTGACAGCACATTCCAGTGTGTGTATTTCCTTCTCTTTCACACACAAAACGCATTCTCACCGAGAGCAAACAAACACACTGTGCAAAATGTTAAAAGTACAAAAATGTCAACAACTAAAAAAACAAATAAATACGTTTAAAAAAAAACAGAGGTGAAATCATCTTCAAAAGTCAAGTTGTTATCAAAACATGGAGTTGGCTCAAGCCAAAACGATGGTGCATCAATTTGGTAAAGTTTGATCAAGTCAGTGTGCACCAAATAGTATAAACACAAAGTAAACGTAGTTCAAAAGTTGAGATATTCCAATTAAGTACTGTAGGTAAGATATGAGTATTGTTTTTTTCTGTAGTTTGATAAGCACAAGGGGAACAGGGATATGAAATGAAAATTGGTCTTTTTGACAGAGCAACAATCTATTTACAGCAAATGTCTCCCAACTTAAAGCTTAAAGACACACACACACACACACACACACACACACACACACACACAGGGGGCTTTGGGTTCAGAAGATCCAAGCTCGCAGACATACTGTACTGCTGGCGTCCCCATCCAAATGACCATTCCTTCTTTCTTCCTGTTCAGCTTGGCTCGTTATGAAGCATGTTATAATACAGCACGCAAAGCATTCTGGGTGATTGTAAAGAGCTCACTCTACTAAAGTGTGTCACTATTTCTTCTGTTTCTTTTTAGTTTCAGGAAAATCCGTTTTTCATCCGTTCATAAAAGGAACAGGAAGAGGAACAGCACACGCTGGCTCTGATTGGTCTATGGTACGACAATACAGGAAGTAGTGGTGGTGTTTTCAGGAATCAGATTCTCATAAGCCCCTCCCACTTCCTGCCCCCCCCCCCCCCCCCCCCCACCTGGCCTTTAAACAGGTCCCACCTAGCACCTGGTTGGCTACGGTTGGCTCTCAGTTGAACACACTCACACACACACACACACACACACACACACACACACACAACTTCTCCCCGTGTGGGTCACAAACACATTATTGCGAATTAAGTGTGCTTTCATAAATACTTTTCATACTTCAAATATCTTTAAAAAACAAACAAACAATAGAACACCATGCAAAAAGTAACAAACAAAAGGTCATTAAAAAAAAACATTATTTGGGGCAGTGCGCTCAACAAGGCCTGTGACATTAAGATCTGCGATGTCCAGTTTCAAGCCTACATTCTTGCTACACACACAGAAAACACACAGCAAGCTCCACCAGGGTCAAGCGCAGGGCTCAGATTGGTTCGTCTCTTCGGAGGCGGCGGTCGTTGAAACGGTCAGGAGAAGAAGGGGGGTCGTACAAAGTCAGTTTAGGAGAGGGGGCTGTCAATCTGTTCTGAATTAGCTGCTATTTTCCGCAGACAATTTCATCCGAGAAAGAGTATAAGGAGGGTGGTCGGGGGGAGAGTAGGGGGTCAGTTGGGGTCACTGTTCAGGGTCTGTTAGGGTTCAAACCCCAAAACACTGCTGTGTACCATGCCCCATCCCCATTGGTCAACCCCCCCCCCCCCCACACACACACACACACACACACACACACACACACCCTGTGGCGCCTCTCTGTCTTTAGTGGCGTTGGGAGATTAGAATGAGTCGAGTGTCATTGGGTTAGCTCACACACTCCAGAATGCACCAGAGGCCAACGGATGTATCAGTACCTTAGCCCCTCCCTCTCCGGGGTGGGGTGGGAGGAGTCTGACCTGATAGCGTGTGCCAGCTGTCTGGCGCCAGAGCTAGAACACACACACACACACGCACAGGCAGGCAGACAAGGCTGGTGAGGGGTCTTCTAAGGGCCCTTGAGAGGGCCTTTCTTTAAGTGGGCCCTTGAGAGGGCCTTTCTTTAAGTGGGCCCTTGGAGCGAGAGAGGGGAGTGGAGTGTCTTCATGTGCCCTCCTGGCGTGACGATGACTACTTCCTCTTCTGAGACAGATGGGGAGAGCGAGCCAATGGGCCTCAGGAGGTTGGGGGCCGCTGGGCCAATGATGTTCAGACGCTGCCGTGGGAGGGGGCGGGCCTGTTACCGTGGCCGAGGTGGTGATTGGAGGAGCGGTACGTCCTTTCACAGCAGAACCTGGGACCTAATCCCGTGGAGCGTGGTGCATCGGTGCATCATGGGAAAAAGCGATTCTTTTTTCACCAACATTCAGGATCCCATGGGGGGCGGGCTGGGGGGGCGGAGCTAGAGTGTCTGTCTCTCTCTGTCACGTCTCTGGAGGAAACGGTTTTCTCCTTTTGACTGGGGATGTCCACTTTTGGGAACAGAGGGCAGTTGCCATGGAAACGGGCCAGTAAGCTTCAGCTGGGGGGGTTGGACTTGAGCTTGAGGGCAGGTGGGGGGCTTTACATGGGCAAGGGGGCGGAGGGGTAAGTTGGGTAGAAGGGAGGGGGGGGGGGGGGGGGGGGGTTGTGTAGCCAGGCGGATTAGGTGAGGGTGATGTAGGCCGAGGCCTTCTCCTTCAGCTGTCTCAGACACAGATGGCAGCTCCAGCTCCCTAGAACACACACACACACACACACACACACGCCCATCCACAGGTCAACCAACTAATCTTCATTTATCCCTTTAATCAGCGTTGGATCAACAGTTCAGCTCAGCAGATAACTCATCATTAGAAGGCTGAATTAACACACCGTTAATTAAACACTGCAAATCGCAATGCACCACATGCTGGTGGGCTCTGGATCTGGGTCGTGTGGGCGGATTAGAAAACTAGTTTGGTAGAGTCACACACTTACACACACACACACACACACACACACGACACACACACACACACGACACCTACCCTCCGGCGGCTCGGCCATGGGCGGGCTGAGGCAGTACATGTGGTATCCTCGGTCGC
>NC_140234.1:11270590-11290590 GCF_949987555.1 Borostomias antarcticus
AGATGTAACAGTTGCTCTGAGCCACGCCGGTCTGGGAGTCCAGGAAGGGCAGACGCATGGAGCGCTCCGCACACAGCCTGGCGTTGTAGCTGCGACAGTGTTCTATGGCCTCCCTGTAGAACTCCTCTCCCAGACTGTGTGTGTGTGTGTGTGTGAGGGGGGGGTAGGAGGAGCAGGGAGGAGTACGGGTGGGGGGGGGGGGGGGCAACAGGGAGGCAGAAGGGGCAGCAAGGGAGCAGCAGGGGCAATAGCATGAATAAACAGCACATCCTGCCACTCATCTGCTTAAAGATGCTTCAAGGTACAGTCTGACATTTACCTGTTCTTGATGACTGCTCCTCCAGATTGCCTGTAGAGACAGGGAATGAGAGAGAGAGAGAGAGAGAGAGAGAGAGAGAGACAGAGACAGACAGACAGATAATGAGAGAGAAGGAGAAAGGGATATACAGTAATGAGAATCTTCTATTTCTTATTCTTCTTCTTCTTCTTCACAGATTGATTTCAGCTACAGACAGAACTCCAAGGTCAGCACAATGCACACTTACTGTAAACAAGTCAAACAACACAGCATCATACACACACACACACACAGCTTACATTACTGTACAGTTACAGTGAGATAGTACTACAGTTCATTGTGCTGTCAGGCAGAGAACACAGTGAAGGGGTAACACACACACACACACACACACCGTGCTAACTCACAGAAACAAATACCCATACGCGCCAAACACGTTAACGCACACCCGCACCCCCCCCCCCCCCCCCACACACACACACGTACACACTCACAAACCCATACACAGCTTTTAAAATATTGAGTGTGTGATGTGGAAATAAGCTCGGCCTTAAAAAGCAGCGCCAGCTCTGATGGAGGAGAGAATGGGGGGAGAGGAGGAGGAGGAGGAGGAAGAGGAGGAGGAAAAAAAACATTCAAAATGCAAAGCAGCCAGCCCTTGAGAACCCCCCCCACCCCCCCCCCCCCCCCACCATGCACCACCGGCCAACCAAATCCAGCAAGACCCACCCTCCAGCCCCCCCCCCTCTCTCTCTCTCTCTCTCTCTCTCTCCCTCTCTCTCTCTCCCCCTCTCCTCTGCAGCTATTGGTGGTATTGGTATAAGTCGGCCTCTCAATAATAAGTTGACAGCTGTAGAAAATGGCCGCTTTCAATTTGGTGCTTCTGCCTGTAATCTCATTACGGGAGGCTGGCGGCCTTGAGAGTGCTGGAGAGAAAGGAGTATTTGGGGGTGGTGGATGACGGCCGGCCGCCTGGCCTGCGAAGAAGAGTAGGATGGCACAAGTGGAAAGAGAGAGAGAGAGAGAGAGAGATAGATATAGAGAGGAGGGGAGGAGGGAGAGATGGATAGTGGGAGAGAAAGAGAGAGGGAGAGAGACAATGGAAGGGGTGAGATGAGCAGAGATAGAGGCTGAGACCGACAGACAGACAGACAGACAGACAGACAAAGAGAGTGAGAGAGAGAGAGAGAGAGAGAGAGAGAGAGAAGGGGGGGGGGGCAGGGCTGACTTGGCCTGGCATAACCTTGCTGTGTGGCTTATTACAGCTTGGCTTGGCCTGGCCTGGTACAGCTTGGCTTGGTTTCAGCTGTTTTGTTAGAGACAGAGAGAGAGAGAGAGAGAGAGAGAGAGAGAGAGAGAGAGAGAAGCAGGCCAGGAGAGACCAGGCAGTAGTATAGTAGTATCCCCACGGCTGTCGAGAGGGAGAGACCACAATCAGACACACTCATGTACAGGCATAGATACTACTGTAGGTTATACTGTAGATGGAGACGGACAGAAGTGTAAACACACATACATGTACATGCGTACAAACACACACACACACACACCAACACACCACTAACACAGGGAGATACAGGAGCATATAGCTGGGAGAACACCCTCCAATACACACACACACACACACACACACACAATCACTCTCTCTCATACAGCCATATTGTCTCAGAAAATTAGAATATTGTGAAAAAGTCCATTATTTTCTGTAATTTAATTCAAAGAGTGAAACTTCCATATATTCTAGATCCATTACACACAGTGAAATATTTCAAGCCTTTTTTGTTTTAATCTTTATGATTGTACAGTATGTTCAGTATATTAATTTATAAACTCAATACTTGGTCGGGGCTCCTTTTGCACAAATTACTGCATCAACGTGGAGCAACATGGAGGCAATAAGCCTTGAAATATTTCACTACATGTGTAATGAATCTATATTATGTTATTATTTCACTTTTTGAATTAAATATACTACATACATACATACATACATACATACATACATACACACATACACACATACATACACACATACATACATACATACATACATACATACACACATACATACATACATACATACATACATACATACATACATACATACATACATACATACATGCACATAACCTTCCAAGGTAGCACAAGCCCCCACATCAACCCCTCCCATAACCCACTGTCACAGACACAGGGGGGTGGGGGGTGGGGGGTGGGGTTCAAGAGCCAGGAAGTGTAGTCTAGACCAGGCATCCCCAGCCCCGCACAATGCCACATCCTCACTTAACAAACTACACTGCCCAGGACTCAGAACACTCCTGGATGCTCTCCAATTAGCTGCAATTAGCAGAGGGCTGAGCGATAGGGAAACAGAGGGCTCCCTCTAGAGGAGAGACAGAGGCATTGAAAGAGGCCAGACTATCAGGATGATGGAGAGTTCATGTGAATTAGGCAACCATTTTGGTTTGTAAACTAGAGAAAGAAGGATAACTATGTGACTACACACTACAATTATATCTACTACTAATTACATCTTCTACTACTAATGATATCCACGGGCGCCCGGGTAGCTCAATGGGCTGGGGCGCTAACCAGGTAAAGGCTAGTCCTTTCTGCAGAGGCGTGGGTTTGAATCCGGCCCACGTCCTTTGCTGCATGTCTTCCTCTCTCTCTCTCTCTCTCTCTCTCTCACCTTTCCTGTCTGTCACCTACACTGTCCTATCATAATAAAGCAGTAATGCCTTAAAAAATATAAAATCTACTACTAATTTACTGAAATGGATGTAGTGAGTGCATTAACAAGGTGTTCAGGGTGATGTGAGGCCTACATGCCAGGCTGGGAATGTGTATGGGTGGGCTTGTGTGTGTATATGTTTGTGTGCGCATGTGCGTGTGTGTGTGTGTGTGTGTGGCTAGGCAGATGGACAAGGAGGAGAACATGTGTGTGGACAGGTGTGCAGACCTGTGTGTGGGCCACAGCACGTTGAACACCTTGTGTGTGTGTGTGTGTGTGTGTGTGTGTGTGTGTGTGTGTGTGTGTGTGTGTGTGTGTGCACTAGCCAGCTGGCCTGTCCATAGGTCTGTGCTGATAACAGTTGGGTCTGCTCTATCCTGGGCCCATGGTAGACATGGTAACAGTATGATCGCATCCCCAAACACCTTGAAGACACATTTCACAGGTTTAGATGAGAACCTTTAGCTTGATTGTTGAATGTATGTTATTGAATGTTAAACAATGTCTAACATCAAACCAAGTATACATACAGTAGTTTTAAGGATTTGATCATGTTACCTAATGCTGAGTCAGCTGACTAGCAGGTCCAGGTCTAGCAGGTCTACAAACTGGCTCTGCTGTGTAGTAGTTTCAGGCAGACAGATCTAGGGTCTGGACCTGGACCTGGACCTGGACCTGGACCTGGACCTGGACCTGGACCTGGACCTGGACCTGGACTTGGATCTATTCTAGCCTAGCCTAGTCTAGCCTGGTCTGGTCTGGTTTAGTTTGTTCTGGTCTGGGATTGGTCTGGTCTGGTCTGGTCTGGTCTGGTCTAGTCTGGTCTGGTCTGGTCTGGTCTGGTCTGGTCTGGTCTGGTCTGGGTTTGGTCTGGTCTGGTCTGGTCTGGTCTGGGTCTGGTCTGGGTCTGGGTCTGGTTTGGTTTGGTTTGGTTTGGTTTGGTCTGGTCTGGTCTGGTCTGGTCTGGTCTAGTCTGGTCTGGTCTGGTCTAGTCTAGTCTGGTCTGGTCTGGTCTGGTCTAGTCTGGTCTAGTCTGGTCTGGTCTGGTCTGGTCTGGTCTAGTCTAGTCTGGTCTAGTCTGGTCTAGTCTGGTCTAGTCTAGTCTGGTCTGGTCTGGGCTGGGCTGGTCTAGTCTGGTCTGGTCTGGTCTGGTCTGGTCTGGTCTGGTCTGGTCTGGTCTGGTCTAGTCTAGTCTGGTCTGGTCTGGTCTGGTCTGGTCTGGTCTGGTCTGGTCTGGTCTGGTCTGGGCTGGTCTAGTCTAGTCTAGTCTGGTCTGGTCTGGGCTGGTCTGGTCTGGTCTGGTCTGGTCTAGTCTGGTCTGGTCTGGTCTTGCCTGGTCTGGTCTGGTCTGGTCTGGTCTGGTCTGGTCTAGTCTGGTCTGGTCTGGTCTGGTCTAGTCTGGTCTGGTCTGGTCTAGTCTAGTCTGGTCTGGTCTGGTCTGGTCTGGTCTGGTCTGGTCTGGTCTGGTCTGGTCTAGTCTGGTCTGGTCTGGTCTAGTCTGGTCTGGTCTGGTCTGGTCTGGTCTAGTCTGGTCTGGTCTGGTCTGGTCTGGTCTGGTCTGGTCTGGTCTGGTCTGGGCTGGTCTGGTCTGGTCTGGCCTGGCCTGGTCTGGTCTGGTCTGGTCTGGTCTAGTCTGGTCTGGTCTGGTCTGGTCTGGTCTAGTCTGGTCTGGTCTGGTCTGGTCTAGTCTGGTCTGGTCTGGTCTGGTCTAGTCTGGTCTGGTCTGGTCTGGTCTGGTCTGGGCTGGTCTGGTCTGGCCTGGCCTGGTCTGGTCTGGTCTGGTCTAGTCTGGTCTGGTCTGGTCTGGTCTGGTCTGGTCTAGTCTGGTCTGGTCTGGTCTGGTCTAGTCTGGTCTGGTCTGGTCTGGTCTGGTCTGGTCTGGTCTGGTCTGGTCTAGTCTGGTCTGGTCTGGTCTGGTCTGGTCTAGTCTGGGCTGGGCTGGTCAGCTTTGTAAGCTGGCAGACTCAGAGAGCCAATCACTAGATCTCCTCCACCCCTCCCCCAACTTGCACTGCAGAATAGATTACACTATACAATATCCCCCTCACCCAGTCTCCCCCCACAACCCCCAACCCCCCCATCCCTCCCTTCCTTCCTTCATCGCTCCTTCCCCCTCCCCCCCTCCCTCCTCTCTCTCTCAGTACTCCCCCTCTCCCCCTCTCTCTCTCTCTGTACCCAGAGAAATGATTTATCTGGCTTTCTTCTCTCTCCTCTACAGATGTGACTGCTATTCCTCTGTTCTCTGAAGATAACTGGAGGGGAGGAGAGAGGAGAGGAGAGGGGAGGAGAGGAGAGAGGAGGGAGGAGAGAGGAGAGAGGAGAGAGGAGAGAGGAGAGAGGAGAGAGGGAGGAGAGGAGAGGAGAGGAGAGGAGAGGAGAGGAGAGGAGAGGAGAGGAGAGGAGAGGAGAGGAGAGGAGAGGAGAGGAGAGGAGAGGAGAGGAGAGGAGAGGAGAGGAGAGGAGAGGAGAGGAGAGGAGAGAGGGCCTCACACTCGTACATGTTCTACAGACCCTATACGGTATCTCCTACACTGTAAGTCTGCAGCAGGATGTGGTTCAGTCATCATATATATTTTATCATTGGCTGGGTTCCCTCCCAAGCTCATTAAAGAACATACTTACAGAACATGATCAATAGCATTCAGTACACGTATGCATGCTTGCATGAGACATATGAGTGTGTATGTGGGTGTGTGTGTGTGTGTGTGTGTGTGTGTGTGTGTGTGTGTGTGTGTGTGTGTGTGTGTGTGAGAGAGAGGAGGTAGCTGCCAGTCTACAGTAGCAGCTGGAGAACATCAGGCCGCTGTCACCTTGACGACGGTGGAACTGATGTTACAGTGACATCAGCAACAACGGATAGACACACAATAGAGCTACTGCACTGTGTGTGTGTGTGTGTGTGTGTCTGAGTGCCTGCAATCATAGGTGTGTTTATATTAATCTGTCTGTGAGTTTCTCTGTTTGTCTGTGTCTGTGTGTGTGTGTATTTGTGTGTGTGTGTGTGTGTGTGTATTTGTATGTGTGTGTATTTATCTTTGTGTGTGTGTGTGCGCGTGTATTCATCTGTGTGTGTGTGTGTGTGTTTGTGTGTATTTATCTGTGTGTGTGTTTATGTGTGTGTGTATTTATCTGTGTGTGTGTGTGTATTAATCAGTGTGTGTGTGTGTGTGTGTATTAATCAGTGTGTGTGTGTGTGTATTAATCAGTGTGTGTGTGTGTGTGTGTATTTATCTGTGTGTGTGTGTGTGTGTGTGTGTGTGTGTATTAATCAGTGTGTGTGTGTGTGTGCGTGTGTATAAATCATTGTGTGTGTGTGTGTGTGTGTGTGTATTAATCAGTGTGTGTGTGTGTGTGTGTGTATTTATCTGTGTGTGTGTGTGTGTGTGTGTGTGTGTGTGTGTGTATATTAATCAGTGTGTGTGTGTGTGTGTGTGTGTGTGTGTGTGTGTGTGTGTGTATTTATCTGTGTGTGTGTGTATTTATCTGTGTGTGTGTGTGTGTGTGTGTGTTTCCTTGCTGTGCATTTAGGGCAGTTCATCAGGGTGAGGCAGCGTGCTGCTGAACACAGGTCCTTCAGGTGAGATTTATTACCTCTGCACTGGATCCTCTCTCTACACATACAGTACACTGAGTGTGTGTGTGTGTGTGTATCCACACTCGGCAACCTTACTAAAGTACTGCAGGAAGAAACTCTCATTGGGTGTGTGACTCCATCCTCCAGTTTAAAACCATCTCCAGATCTGATCTGAACACACCGGAAAAACAGCCAGTCTGCACTGGTACTGTAAGACCAGCGAGACGAGAGCAGAGCTCTGGTACTGTAAGACCAGCGAGACGAGAGCAGAACTCTGGTACTGTAAGACCAGCGAGACGAGAGCAGAACTCTGATACTGTAAGACCAGCGAGACGAGAGCAGAACTCTGGTACTGTAAGACCAGCGAGACGAGAGCAGAACTCTGATACTGTAAGACCAACGAGACGAGAGCATAACTCTGGTACTGTAAGACCAGCGAGACGAGAGCAGAACACTGGTACTCTAAGACCAGTGAGACGAGAGCAGAACACTGGTACTCTAAGACCAGCGAGACGAGAGCAGAACACTGGTACTCTAAGACCAGCGAGACGAGAGCAGAACACTGATACTCTAAGACCAACGAGTCGAGAGCAGAACACTGGTACTCTAAGACCAGCGAGACGAGAGCAGAACACTGATACTCTAAGACCAGCGAGTCGAGAGCAGAACACTGGGGAAGTTAGGATCCTGGGACGCAATGGAAGGAAGGTTTTCAGAGATGGTGTGGAGAGCTTTGACAGGTGGAGATGACAGGGGGATGGGGAAAGAGAGGAAGAGTAGGGAGAAGGAGAGGAAGATGGAGAGAGAAGGAGAGGAAGAGAAAAGTTGAAAGAGGGACACAGAGAGGGAAAGAAAGAGTAATTTGTCACAGGCCGTCTCTTCACAGGGGATTTATAGGACCGTTCTCTCCTCTGGCCTGCTCTCTGCATCCACCAATCACAGCATTTACCCTACATGTCAGGATGGTATCATCACCTCGAAGGCCGGAGATCTTCCTCACAAACCGGGCCTATCCAGGCCTAAACCAAGCCCAACTCGGTCCCAACCCAGAACCCTTCTGAGCATGGCTACAAAACAATGCAATACAGCAGCAATACCACTACCAAGCAATGCTGCGAAGGCATATTTATGACTGCAGTCCTGTTGCAGTCAGACAGTCAGTCTCAGTCAGTCAGCCAGCCAACCAGCCAGCTAGCCAGCAAGTCAGTCAGTCAGTCAGTCAGTCAGTCAGTCAGTCAGTCAGTCAGTCAGCCAGCCAACCAGCCAGCTAGCTAGCCAGCCAGTCAGTCAGTCAGCCAACCAGCCAGCTAGCTAGCAAACCAGTCAGCCAGCCAGCCAGCCAGCCAGCCAGCCAGTCAGTCTCAGTCAGTCAGTCAGTCAGTCAGCCAGCCAGCCAGCCAGCCAGCCAGCCAGCCAGCCAGCTAGCCAGCCAGCCAGCCAGCCAGCCAACCAGCCAGCCAGCCAGTCAGTCAGTCAGTCAGTCAGTCAGTCAGTCAGTCAGTCTCAGCCAGCCAGCCAGCTAGCCAGCCAGCCAGTCAGTCAGTCAGTCAGTCAGTCAGCAGGTGAGTTATCCAGCTGTAAACACTGCACCAATCTCACTCCATTAAACAGGCAGCTCCTGTACTGTATCTCTCACATGTACAGACAACAACCCACAGACCTGCCACTGTGCTGTGTGTGTTAGTTGATTATTAGAAACAGGCTTGGTTGCACTCTTAGAAAGAAAGGGTTCCAAGAGGGTTCTGTTGCTCCTGTGGGAGAACCCTCTGGGTTTAGGGTTCTAGGAAACACCTGTTTTTCGAGTTAGGAGCCAACTCTACAACATAGGAAGTGGCAGTTGTAAGAGTCAGAGAGACAGGAAGTGGTGTGCCAAGGCCCATCTAGATCTTCTGTACTAAATCAACTTGCATCCAATGAAGAAAAGACAAGCGGAGAACCAGCACAGGTCTCCAACAAGACATCATTAACCCATTGAGCTGAAGTCTAGGCCTTAGCCCATCTGGAGTGCTCTCCTTCAAGTGTCAGTCGCATTGGGCCCTCGAACCACCTCTGTGACATAAGACGACCACTTGCTACAGGTGGGATCAAACCGCCGCCAACCTTACACACCCAAAAATCCCCTGGACCAAAGAGGTATTCCCCCATGATCCTGCTACACACTCCTTTTCCCTGCCCAGTCCTCCAATGGAAGTTCTCCTCATTCTCATTTGAACTACAACTCATATCCTGATCTGAACTACAAACCCCAGCTGTCTGGCTGAAGATCCAATAGGATCCCTCTGGATCGGGAGATGACTGACAGTTAGGTACCGTAGCTCTGGAGAAATAGGTCATTGAGCTAAAAATACATATCTGTGTCTCTCTTTCTCTCTCGTCCGCTCCCTCCCTCATCTTCTCATGAAGACAAAGAGAAAAATATCTGAAAAAATGGGGGGGGGGGGGGGGGTGACAGCAATAACCCCGGAAATAAATGACCTCACAGTGGGTTAAAGCTTGATATTATACAAACATATTTTGGGGAGGAGTGAGTGAAAGCTGAGAGAGACAGAGAGGTTGGGTTAAAAAAAAGAAGGGAGAGAGAGAGAAAGACAGTGAAAGAGGACAAGAGAGAGAGAGAGAGAACACTAGCTGGGTGGATGCTCAGGCTCCAGTGCGCTCGGCAGTCATCGTGCAGGCCTGTTTGAACAGTGAGTGAAAGGAGGGAGAGAGGGAGGGAGGGAGAGAGAGAGAGAGAGAGAGAGAGAGAGAGAGAGAGAGAGAGAGGGAGGGAGCACTGAATTATCATATGGCATTCATTTCCTCCAGATCAGTCGAGCACCGCAGAATCACCGCCAGGCCAGTCAGCTAGCAGCCTAGAGTAGTGTACTAGGGTAGAAAAAGTAGTATGCCAAACTACACTCTTTATACGGTGTTGTATTCTACTGTACTGTTCTGCAATGCTCTGTACGCAACCCTGCTCCAGAGAGAGACAGAATGAAGGGATGGAGGGATTGGGGGGAGAGAGGGAGGAGAGAGGGAGGAAGAAAGAGGAGAAAAGAGGAGATTTACGGCTGGTAGAGATACTGTATGTCAGTGAGGAAGCAGGGCTGCACAGCCGAGGGATGGATGGAGGGATGGAGGGATGGAGGGATGGAGGGATGGAGGGATGGATGGAGGGGATGGAGAAGGAGGGATTGCGTCGTGAGTCAGGGGTATGATATAGAGGAAAGCAAGATCAGGGTGAAAGGAGGACAGAGAGAGGGAGGGAGGGAGAGAGAGGAAGAAAGAGTTTGTTTGTGTGTGTGTGTGTGTGTGTGTGTGTGTGTGTGTGTGTGTGTGTGTGTGCGTGTGTGTGTGTGTGTGTGTGTGTGTGTGCGTGTGTGTGTGTGTGTACTGTGTGTGTGCGTGTGTGTGTGTGTTTACTGTGTGTGTGTGTGTGTGCGTGTGCGTGTGTGTACTGTGTGTGTGTGTGTGTGTGTGTGTGTGTGTGTACTGTGTGTGTGTGTGTGTGTGTGTGTGTGTGTGTGTGTGTGTGTGTGTGTGTACTGTGTGTGTGTGTGTGTGTGTGTGTACTGTGTGTGTGTACGCGCGTGGACATGGAAGAGAAGTAGTGAGGAGAGATTAAAAAAGGACTAATCCAGATGAACCGAGAGGTTGCCGGGAAATGGTGTGTGTGTGTGTGTGTGTGTGTGTGTGTGTGTGTGTGTGTGTGTGTGTGTGTGTGTGTGTGTGCGTGTGTGTGTGTGCGTTGCATGCGTGAAAGGTTGTCCAGTAGATTGGACCTGCATGCCTCTGGGAGCTGAGACCCTGATGGGGGGCCAACACACCTCAGCCAGTTCCCAGATTGCTAATCAGATCCCGGATGCAGTCCCAAATACTGATCCGACTTCAGTAGCCTATTAATCGTGTGCCTGATAGATGACTTATTCAAACTAGTACAGCCCAGGCTATAGCTAAGCCATAAACCTTAGCAGGCTATAACTCAATGAGCCTTTGAGGTTACTGAGGAGAATTCCCGTCGGGAATAATCAGTTCCCAGTCCAATGATGGTTACAGCCTCTCCCCGCTCTCTGGCCGCATTGGGTCCCTATTTTTCATGTAAATAAGTCAAATGAATCCCCTTGACATCGCCGAGCCGCGGCCCCTGGGACTGAGACGTCTAGCGACTCCCTCTTCTCGCGTGACTGAGTAGCTACTCCCTCCTCTCGCGTGACTGAGGAGCCGAAGTGCGACCGGTTAACCGTTAATTGGCATTGGAGCTTGGCCGGTCGCGCTGCACTTCTAGCGCAGACAGGCGGGGGTGCAGAGAAAGCCAATTCATAGCCTATATGGCGCTATTTCGTGTCATAGAAATGGTTTCGAACAGTATAGGTTTATTATTTATGTAGGGCCTACAGAATGGGGTTTTTAAACCTTTATTTAGACGGGTATCTCATTGAAACACAGGGTCTCATTCTCAAGAGAGACCTGGCCAAACGTTCAAGATGCAAGAGAATCCCTTTGCCAGAGTGGAGTAGAACATCAAATCTAATAGATTATAGTCCCTAAAGCGACGGAATAAATGGACTAGGGAATTAAAATAGTCAATATTGAAAAGAGAAAATGGGCGTCACTAGGTCATGCCACTGACCATCTGGGTCCTGCTCCCGCGTGCGCACCTTCTCTACATGTTTCCCAATGTTTCACAATAGTCTGTGCCACTGTAACTCTAATTATTTTCGTTTTTATTGAAGCACAGAGTCGTTTTAATTCAGCGAATAGGGCCCTACCCGTTGGCAACTTCAAAGTAACCCCTCAATTCAGGTTAGAAAAAAATGAGGATGAAATACCATCACACCCGCGGCTGATCATTGGCGACATCCTGAGAGGAACTGCTGCTTCTGCTGTGATCGTGAATAGCACGAAAATAGCACTCGTATTCATGAATTGCACGAAATGTCGCCTGTCTGATATCAGATACGCTGACAGAACCGACTGCATCGGTCTAGCCCGCTTCACACTCCCGTTCAGGTATGGCCACTCGATCACGACTTTCTTTGTTGCCAAGAGTCTGCAAATTATTCCACTATTAAAGATGCATGTTGACTCCTAATGCGTAAAAAGTCTTGCTTTTAGTAGCCTATTCCTCCCGGAGAATGTCTTAACACATGAAACTGACAGACGCACAGCCAGACACCTTTTGGACGCGAGCCCGTGCAGGGAGGTAGGCAGGCAGGCTGAATGTTCCTGCTGTTTAATCTGCACAAAGGAATCGAATGGAAACTTGATGGAATGTTCACCGGTCCGTCCAACGATTCCTGCCCGGTGACAATCGTCCAATCAATTGCAAGTCTTGTCACAAAAGTTAACCATTTCAATTGGTTATAATACATATTTTTAATTATTAAGCATTTTTTTTATTATAGGTACGCAAGTCTTATGGTGAAAGGGCTATCGGCTGTTAAAACAAATGCCAAAGCGAGCATGATATTTGCCCAGAGATCCAGGGAACCTAAAAAGCGATGTCAAAAGGTAGATATCAGGTATCGGCCGACATTGGCAGTGCCGGGTTCTGTTTGCTACCTGTTTACCGTTTCCAACGCGATTGGACAGGTATCAAGCACAACCTTCGCTAAAATTCTCTGTCAATGCAAAGATATTCGGTTGCGGTGAGTCGTTTGAATAGAGCGACCGGATCCGTGCATCCTCGGTGGCGGCTGACCGTGATCCACTCTATTGACAAGGGACACCGGGTCACCAAAATGTACTTCAACATTCCACCATATCGTTCACATGCGATCGCCGCCTCTGTGGAATTAATTCACGTCTAGCAACTGTGTCTACATTTTGGAACATAATCCGGCCAGGCAGAACACAAAGCGGTTCCCAAATCTAACTTTGTACCGCTGCTCCTTCCCCAATCAGATGTCCATAGCTTGCCATATGCACAAGGATGTGTGCACTTCTAAAACGATGCATAAAAATGCTCACTGATCAACTCGGAACGGACTGACAGCGTGCAGAAATTAATTCCCCCAAATGTTGAAGGTAAATGTATCTACTTACGATTTCAGAGGGTTCTGTACCGCTGTGGCCATTTTGATATAGTATGATACAATGTAACACTGCAGATCCCGGTATTGTACATGTAATATACCAGCAATTTCAATTCCATTCATTCTCTGGGGCTGCGGCTGGAGCCGCCAGCCAATAGGAGCTGGAACCGTCGGTGACAGGTTTGGGGAAATGTAGTTTTTTACACATGTCAATATTCAACATGCGGACTGTTACTGTACTACAACTACCAGTGTGTAGCGCGGTCCAAATGTATAACGGTCCCGCCTTGGACCTGTATGGGTAAATCCAAAACGTCTACAGTAATGTCAAGGTTGGGTTTCTGGGCTGTCAGTCTCTAGGTGCCACACTTTCTGATGCATTGTTTCCCTCACATGCCTTGCAGATGTAGAAATGTGTGGTTAGGGCGAGGCTGTGTGCTTGGAGGAACTTCCAGAAATATTGCCGATGTACAGTATTAGACGGACCCTGTGCTGTCCCAGAACACCCGAGTAGAAATTAAGGTGATTCGTATAATATGGGCGCACACATGCACACGCGCACGCGTGTACACACACATGTACGCACACACACACACAACACGCGCGCGCACACGTACACACACACACACACACACACACACACAATTGATTCGTTTTTACATCAGACCATTTTCACAGTCTCATAACCGTTTGAAAGATAATAACACAAAGGAGCAGAAGTAGGCCTATGGGTATTTTATATTGATTAATATTATTAATTGATTATTATTGATTAATAATGCACATATAGCCTATTGATTAAAAATGTAGGGAGATCGAGGGAGACTCCATATAAAAACTACTCATAGACTGAGGAATAAGAGATATGTTGACAGATAGGTCTATGGATAATCTAGAATATAGCCTGGTGATCATGCGCTCAAGAGTTTTAATCATTTATAATTTAAGGGGGGGGGGGGGGTGTTAGAGGAGAGGATAATTGATTCTTTCAGACATTGGCTGCTTTCTCTGTTCAGCCAGGAGAATAGAACTGTAGAGCAGTGATGGAATTTCTCCCGCCACGTCAGTTTAGAAGCGGTGGCGCCACGCCGAAGCCAGTCTGTGACATGTGATATTTATAGATCTCTGCTAACAAATATTTAATGAACATTAACAGTCATCTCTATGGGGTGGACTATTGCAATAAAACACACACTCGTAAGATGTTGACGTAGGCTTAGTTTAGAATGGGAGATGCAATAACTGGGTGATAATATTACAACCCATGTGATTTTTCAATTTGCCTTCTAAATGATCACCAATGGATTTTCATCACTAGCCTAATTGAGGACTTGAGGCCTACTACTAAGATTTGTGTTAGAAGTTCACCAAAAGCAGTGCATTAATAAATAAAACGTATAAACATGGTAAGCCGTACGTAGAACGTGATGTGCTTTCTAACTTCTTTTCAGTTCTTCGAAGTCAAATTCATCTTTTCGCTCCCCTGAAGGCTACAGGTTTCCAGAAAGCCCACAAGGTGACGCTGTTTCCCAACTCACGCCGAGCATCTCACGCACGCACGTTGGCGGACGTGCTCCCTGGCTCCTCCCACACGGACGCACGTTGGCGAACGTGCTCCCTGGCTCCTCCCACACGGACGCACGTTGGATACTTGTTTTGGTGACGACTCTCTTGTTTAGCAGCAGATGGGACTCGTAATAAAGGGACAGATTGTGGTTGCGACGTTTCTACGGCTAGCTGGCGACCAAGAGATGGCTTTATAGACAACAATGTCCGAACTACTGGTAAAAGAAATGGACAGGGTGTCGCTTTGTCACAAGAAAACCGAGTCTCTGCCTGCCAGCGGTCGGAGCTTCCTGTTGGTGGACGAGCAGGAAAACCTCCAGGTAACGATCTGAGCTAAACTAACGCGTCCCTATCGGCCTTTGTCTTGTGGGGGGTTGAAAAACCAAACAAAAGTCCAGTTCGGACCATTCTGTTGTCGTAGCCCTCGCCAGCCAAACCAGGAGAGGATAGATAGCTACCTAGTGGTTGGTTTCGCCAGACACTTTATAGCTAGCTAGCTATCTACGCGAGGTATGTGTAGCCACCTCAATACGCCTCGTATTTACTTTCGTTATATCTAAAGTTTCAAGCCCACGGGGAATTCGATGTCAAAAGGCTTTTCGGCCATATGGCTTTTTCGACAGCTAGCTAACTGTAAGGGTCTCCCTTGTCTGCTGGCAGCTATTGCACCTACCTTAGTAGCTAGCCAGCTTATATATTGACCGGTTGTTTTCTTAAATGGGAAAGTCCCACCCTATGAGTCAGCAGGCTAGATGTTAACAGGAGGAGCTAGAGTGTCTTTTTGGATAGCGGTCACTAACCGCCCCCCTCTTCTCTCTCCAGGTCCAGGATGAGGCGGAGTTCTTGGAGCGTCTGGGTTGTGGCGAGGTGCCGGGCGTAAAGGTCCTCTCCATCTTCGGTAACACCGGCGACGGCAAGTCCCACACGCTCAATCACATTCTTTTCGGCGGGGAGGACGTGTTCTACACCTCCAAGTCGCCCAGCTCGTGCACGGTGGGCGTGTGGGCGAGCTACGACCCCGGCCTGGGCCTGGTGGCGCTGGACACAGAGGGGCTCCTGGGGGCCGCGGTCAATCAGAACCAGCGTATGAGGCTCCTGCTGAAGGTGACTAGTGACCAGCGTTTTCATCGGATACCGAACTGGAGCTTCTGATACACAGGTGTCTGACATGAAAAAGCCTCTGATTTTTTTTTGTTGTCATTTTTCCTCTACCCCGTCCTTTCCGCTCCACTCCTCTCCCTTCTTCTCCTCCAACTCATCCCCTCTTTCCACCCTCCCCTCTCACCCATCATTTATCCCATCACCCCCCCTTCTCCTCCTCTTCCTCCCCCTCCTCTTCTTCCTCCCCCTCTCCTCCTCCTCCCCCTCTGCCCCCTCCTCTTCTTCCTCCCCCTCTCCTCCTTCTCCCCCTCTTTCCCCTCCTCCTCCTCCTCCCCCTCCCCCTCCCCCTCCCTCCTCCTCCCCCTCCAGGTGTTGGCGGTCTCGGACGTGGCTGTGTACCGCACGCGGGCCGAGCGTCTCCACAACGACATGTTCCAGTTCCTGAGCAGCGCCTCGGGGGCCTACCTGCGTCACTTCACCCCCGAGCTGAGGGCCCTCTCCAGCCGCTGCGGCATGGACGTGCCCCTCTCCACGCTGGGGCCCGCCGTCATCGTGTTCCAGGAGACCACGCACACTCAGCTGCTGGGATACGGTACAATCAATGGATTTAATTGATTGATTATTGATTGATATATAAATATAATATGAACTTGGCACGGATCTGACGGACCAGTATACGATGCGATCAATCTATTTAAAGCTCAATGAGATCACTTTTTTATACAGTAGGACCCCACTTATCCGAACCCAACGGGACCGCAGGTCGTTCGTATCTCTGAAATGTCCGGATGACTGAAACTTATGTTAAAATGCACCAAATTCAATAAGTGGTATACTTGTTTCATATAGACTCATAATACACCGATAAATACCCTTAATTACTTGTGAAAATGCATCAAAATTGCAATCAAATAGCCAACTAAACTCATATAGCCTAGCCTTTAATAGACCTACAGTAGCCTAGAATAAAATAAACGAATTTCCACTTGAGTGCATGCTTTGATACAGTACTTTATTCTCAAACGAGGCGTATGCTGCATCGATAGGCTACTGTATTCGCAGAACAAAATGAGACATTAGAACAATTAGAGCAAATTATAATAAATAAATAAATGAAATGACAGACAAGTTATATTGCAGCCTAAACAACCGATGTAGGCTAACGTGGCCTAGGCTGTAGGCTATTATTTAACAAATACAGTAGGCCTAGTAGGATAATCTACATGCCCACAACACGTCTGTGTTCCTGAAGTCCATTAACTGGGAACGAAAAATGACTCGATGCTCCTCTGCTTCAGGTTGCTGACGCGCTTTCTGGCTACCAAGGAATGCAGCTCTCGCGCAGCAGACTCGTTTGCGTTTTGCGCTCGACATTAAAGTAACAAAGAAATGAAACGTGACAGTAGGCTACAGGCAACATGTAGGTCTACATACAGTTCTGTTTTATGTTTTTATTTACAGTAGGATACAGTACGTGTTTATTATGACCGATTTAAATGCAAGTAGGCCTACAGTACTGTAATGAAAATCCCACCAGTAACCACATAGAAAAAAAAAAAAAAAAAATTTTTTTAAGCCTGTCCGGTAGACCGGGAGGTTTGGATCTCTGAAGTTCGGATGAGTGGGGTCCTACTGTAGTTCAATATTCACCTTTACTTGCTATTAGTTTATGAATTGGCCTTAGCAAGACCCCAAAAATCATTTTCGTGACATGAGACTACATGAGACCCTGTGAATTAATTATTTTAGAATTTCAGTGTACTGGCTAGTACACTAGCGGGAAATCTTGTGGTGGAAACGGAAGTGACGCGTTTTGCGTGTCACAATATCAGGAAGACAACAAAATACTTTGCCCCGCGAAACGAAATCTGCGAAGCAGCCATAGCTGAATCTCAAGCGGGTGCGACTTGTACAAAGAAAGAAGGTATTTACCTGCATTGAAGCCATCCTTCCAGAAAGTCCTTTGAAGTAGCTACAAGCTTCCAATCCAGTCAGGCGCCTTTGTTATCAGTGGGGGACTGTGGGAAGTGTGGTTCTTAAAATGTAGAACTGATTTTATCATTACATTAGTCATTTAGCAGACGCTTTTATCCAAAGCGACTAACAATAATTGCATTTAACGTAGGAAGAGCCAATGTACTACTACTTACCAGAACTCACAAGTGCATCTTACCTCTAAAACAAGTGACTAAGAGCATAATCTAGTGCTGAAGGCAAAGTGCAAGAATCGCAATCTGGTTATCACGACCAGAGGGCCGCCAAAGTGCAGAGTTATCTCATTTCGCTTTAATTGATTAATACAAAATAAATAAATAAAATAAGATGAACTTACCACAGATACCATTATTGAAGCAGTATTTCTATGCGTTGTGTCTGTCTCCCCCCCCCCCCAGAGAGTAGTGTCCCGGGGCACGCTGACACGCTGCTCCAGAGGCGCTTCCACGACCTGGGGCTGAGCACCGAGGCCTTCAGCTCCGTCCAGTACGTGGGCACCCAGACCGTCACGCCCCCTACTGACTACAGCAGGCTACTACAGGCTGTCAGGCAGCAGGTCAGGAACACGACCACGCGCTCGCCACGACAGCCCGCCATAGTGTACAGCGCCCTGCAGGTCAGTACGAGACGGGTGTGTGTGTGTGTGTGTGTTAGGGGTCGGCGTCAGGGTGTGTGTGTGTGCTTGTAACCTCCTGTTCTCCCTCCATCCAGGTCCTGAGTGAGAGGTTCTGTGGGGAGATCTGTGATGATAAGATCCCCCTCTACTCCTTCTTCCCCGACGAATACTTCACCTGCTCCTCAGTCTGCCTGAGCTGCAAGTATGACACCTACTGACGCACACACACACAGACACACACACACATACACACACACACACACACACACACACACACTCGCACTTAATTCACTCAAATACAAACAAACATACACACACACAAACATACTCACACCTAACTCACTCAAATACAATGTGACTTCATCAGACTCACCATTCCCAAATCCCGCGCCGTCTTTGGCCGTTTTGCTGCAGCACATGATTGGAACACGTTAGAAAACCCTCTCAAACCCACCGTCCTCACATCACTCACTGCTCTCAAACAAAATCTACAACAGATCGTAGTCGACTGTTGCACCTGTTGATCTTCCATGCCCCCCTCCCTCAGTCCCTTACTCCCCCCTCGTTCCCACCGCCCTACCCCCCCCCCTGCTCTCTCTCTGTCTCCCTCTCTCTCTCTCGCTCTCTCTCCCCTCCATCTCTCTCTCGCTCTCTCTCCCCTTTCTCTCTCTCTCTCTCTCTCTCTCTCTCTCTCTCTCTCTCTCCCTGTCTCTCTCTCCCTCTCTCTCGCTCTCTCTCTCTCTCTCCCTGTCTCTCTCCCTCTCTCTCGCTCTCTCTCCCCTTTCTCTCTCTCTCTCTCTCTCTCTCTGTCTCTCTCCCTCTCTCTCGCTCTCTCTTCCCTTTCTCTCTCTCTCTCTCTCTCTCTCTCTCTCTCTCTCGCTCTCTCTTCTCTTTCTCTCTCTCTCTCTCACCCATTATGATGCTATTTATACTTAACCTCTCGTATTATTCTATCATTATTTTTTGTATATTAATGTATTTTATTATTGCTGATGTAAATGATGTGTACATAACATGTTTATTTTCAGCCTCCCATTCCCCCTCTTCCTCAGGCTGCTTTTGTATAGAAGAATTTGTTCTTAATTGCTTGCCTGGGTAAATAAAGGTTAAATAAAAAAATAAAATAAAAAACGAACTCACTCAAATACAAACACACACATACACACACACACACACACACACACGTCAAATACAAACACAGACCCTCTGTGTTTGTTTGTTTGTTTAGCTCTCTGCAGGGCTGTGATGATCTCATATCTGATGCTGACGCTGGAGTCTGTCTGTCACAAATAGATGGTGGAGGCAGAGAGACTCCATCTGTCCCTCTTCCTAATGTGTTAGTGATGGTGCACACATGTGCACGCACACACACACTCATACACACACACACACACACACACTCATACACACACACACACACACACTCATACACACTCATACACACACACTAATGTAGACATACGGGAAGATGAAGAGGAATGGCTTTAGGCCACTGGCCAAATTATGCTTTGTTTGTGTGTGCATGCGCATCTGTGTGTGTGTGTGTGTGTGTGTGTGTGTGTGTGTGTGTGTGTGTGTGTGTTTGTGTGCGCGTGTGTGTGTGTGTGCGTGTGTGTGTGCGTGCGTGCGTGCGTGTGTGTCTCCTCCCCTCAGCGTGCGCTGTAAGAATGGGATGAACCACCTGAGAGACAGGATCCCCCACACGGCGGATGGTCTGTGCCAGTACGTCCACCAGTACAACAACAAGGTGCTCATCTGCAAGGTGAGACCTCTACTGGAACATAGAAACAGACAATATAGACAGGACCTCAAGGTGATACCTCTACTGGAACATAGAAACAGACAGCATAGACCGGTCCTCAAGGTGATACCTCTACTGGAACATAGAAACAGACAGCATAGACCGGTCCTCAAGGTGACACCTCTACTGGAACATAGAAACAGACAGCATAGACCGGTCCTCAAGGTGATACCTCTACTGGAACATAGAAACAGACAGCATAGACCGGTCCTCAAGGTGATACCTCTACTGGAACATAGAAACAGACAGCATAGACCGGTCCTCAAGGTGACACCTCTACTGGAACATAGAAACAGACAGCATA
>NC_140234.1:11295590-11305590 GCF_949987555.1 Borostomias antarcticus
GATCTATCCTGCTCTAGAATGATCTATCCTACTCTAGAATGATCTCTGCCCACAATTAGTGAGGCTGCCCTGATGCAAACAGTGAACTATTACCTTACACCAGCCTACTACTGGGTTGTTGTTTTTTAATGTGGTACTGACCAAGGTTATTATAGTTAACGAAAACTAACTCAAAAACGAAAACTAGGTGTGAAAAAACATTTTAGTTAACTGAAATAAAAATAAAAACTAGACTAACCCTAACCCTACAAAAAAACGATAACTAACTAAAACTGTATTGTGTGTTTACAAAACTAACTAAAATAAACTAAAATTATACAGAAAATGTCCTTAGTTTTAGTCTTTTTCATTTCATACATAAGCCTAGTATTTTGGGTGGTTATGAAATCTATCCTCCATGTTCTTTAGCTGTGTCCCAGCGCAGGAATAACCTGACGTGCGCCAGATGGATTGTTTCACATGGAGTGAAACAACGTGAGCTCACGAGATCAGGATAGTCTCACGAGGATAGCACAGAAGAATAAAAAAACTAATACTGAAACTAATAAAAACTCAACTAAAACTAAGCATTTTCAAAAAGTAAAAACTAAACGAAACGGGGGGGGGGGGGGTGTTTGAGCTAAAACAGCAAAACCACGACCCCCCCTGTGTTCTGACCCTGGCTGTCGGTCAGAAGATCTGAGTAATCGTGGTGCAGAGTATTGAGTTAAAAGTTAAGAAATATACCATGTCATGAAGAGCTTTGAGTGGGATCAATTGTTATATGATTTTATTGTATTGTATTTTGTATGCTTACTGTACCTGCCCGGGGACTGCAGATGGAAATTAGCCAATTAACTACGCTCTGGTGCAATGCATCTTTCTCATTAATTTAGATGAATGTTTTTTTTGTCCTGCGATATTTCCAAGGTATGGACTAAGTCTTTGAAGCATTTTGTCCGTATTCAGCAGTAATAAATGTAATGACATCCAATCTGTGATACAGTAGCAGTAAGGCCACAGTGCAGAATATACAGATGTTTAAGATCGTTAGATTTAAATGATGCATAAAGCTGGGTGTCATCTGCATAACTATGGTCCAACAGTCTGAAACTGACCAATAACCAGACCAAGGGGAAGCATATACAAGCCCAACTAAATGAGACCAAGGATTGAACCTTGTGGGTTGGGGTTAGGGTTAGGGTGGGTTAGGGTTAGGGTTAGGGTGGGTTAGGGTGGGTTAGGGTTAGGGTGGGTTAGGGTGGGTTAGGGTGGGTTAGGGTTAGGGTGGGTTAGGGTGGGTTAGGGTTAGGGTGGGTTAGGGTTAGGGTGGGTTAGGGTTAGGGTGGGCTAGGGTGGGTTAGGGCTAGGGTGGGTTAGGGTTAGGGTGGGTTAGGGTTAGGGTGGGTTAGGGTGGGTTAGGGTTAGGGTTAGGGTGGGTTAGGGTTAGGGTTAGGGTGGGTTAGGGTGGGTTAGGGTTAGGGTGGGATAGGGTTAGAGTTAGGGTGGGTTAGGGTGGGTTAGGGTTAGGGTTAGGGTGGGTTAGGGTTAGGGTGGGTTAGGGTGGGTTAGGGTTAGGGTGGGTTAGGGTTAGGGTGGGCTAGGGTGGGTTAGGGCTAGGGTGGGTTAGGGTTAGGGTGGGTTAGGGTTAGGGTGGGTTAGGGTGGGTTAGGGTTAGGGTGGGTTAGGGTTAGGGTTAGGGTGGGTTAGGGTTAGGGTGGGTTAGGGTGGGTTAGGGTTAGGGTGGGTTAGGGTTAGGGTGGGTTAGGGTGGGTTAGGGTGGGTTAGGGTTAGGGTGGGTTAGGGTGGGTTAGGGTGGGTTAGGGTTAGGGTGGGTTAGGGTTAGGGTGGGTTAGGGTGGGTTAGGGTGGGTTAGGGTTAGGGTGGGTTAGGGTGGGTTAGGGTTAGGGTGGGTTAGGGTGGGTTAGGGTTTGGCCACATGACGACCCGACCACGACACAAAATCAACTATAGTCACCATGAAAGATCTCTCTGTAAGATAGGAGGATAACCATCACATAACCCCCCCCCCCCACACACACACACACACACACACACACACACACACTCACACCCTCTTCTTCCTCCCCCCCCCCAGGCGTGCCATGGCTGTAAGAAGGCGTTTGAGGAGACGGACAGGAAGCACCACTGTCGTTCGTGCGGCGAGGGTTTCTGCCAGGCCTGCTCCACCAAGAGGATGCCCGTGCCCGAGAGGGGGTGGGGCAGCGCGTCGGTCCGCGTGTGCGACGCGTGTCACCGCCAAGGAGGGGCCGACGCCGCTGCCAACCAGGGTGAGGAGGCGGGGTCTGCCGACCAGGGTGAGGAGGCGGGGTCAGCCGACGCCACTCCGGATTAGACTGTCCAGTCTTTCTCTCTCTCCCTTCCTCTCTTACTTCTTCACTATCTCTCTCTGTCCAGTCTCTCTGAGCAGGTGTGTGTGTGTGCGTGCACATGCATACGTACGTACGTGTGTGTGACAATCCTGATCTCTCACTCCCCAAATGTATGTGCATGGCAGCATCCATTTGTGTTTGTCTGTTTGTCCTGATCTCTCTCTCTCTCCTCCCTTCCTCTCTCTCTCACTTTCTCTCTCACTCCCTTCCTCTCTCTCTCTCTCATTACATTACATTACAGTCATTTAGCAGACGCTTTTATCCAAAGCGAGTAACAATAATTGCATTTAACGTAGGAAAAGCCAATGTACTACTACTAACCAGAACTCACAAGTGCATCTTCTTTCTAAAACAAGTGACTAAGAGCATAATCTAGTGCTGAAGGCAAAGTGTAAGAATCGCAATCTAAATCTCTCTCTCTCTCCCTTCCTCTCTCTCTCACTCCCTTCCTCTCTCTCTCTCTCTCTCTCTCTCTCTCTCTCTCTCTCTCCCTCTCTCCCTCTCTCTCTGCAGTGTCTCAGGTGGAGCCCAGAGGTCTGATGGCTCGCAGGGTGACGGAGGTGGCTCAGTCCACGCTGGACATGGTCACCACGGCTGTGGACTACCCTCTCTGTGAGTACCGTAGCGAGAGCTGAGCTTTCCCGTTGTCTTGCTGTCCGGACGACAGCACCCTGCCCCTCCCCCCGACCGGACGACAGCACCCTGCCCCTCCCCCCGTCCGGACGACAGCACCCTGCCCCTCCCCCTGTCCGGACGAGTGTGTGTGTGTGTGTGTGTGTGTGTGTGTGTGTGGGGGAGGGGGGGGGGGGGGGGGGGGGGGGTTGTTATGTGATGGTTATCCTCCTATCTTACAGAGAGATCTTTCATGGTGACTATAGTTGATTTTGTGTCAAGGTCGGGTCGTCATGTGGCCAAACCCTAACCCTAACCCACCCTAACCCTAACCCACCCTAACCCACCCTAACCCTAACCCACCCTAAGCCACCCTAACCCACCCTAACCCTAACCCACCCTAACCCTAACCCACCCTAACCCTAACCCACCCTAACCCACCCTAACCCACCCTAACCCTAACCCACCCTAACCCAGGAGAAGCCCGTTGGAAGTAAGAGGTGCGAGCAATCTACCTCGCGGACGTTACGACGAATCTTTCTCTCCGCTCAATAGTTTCTTTACTCCCGGATGTTTATTTAACGACGTACACCGTTAAGTCCATGAATATTTGGACATTGACACAGCTTTCATCATTTTGGCTCGGTACACCACCACAACAGATTTGAAATGAAACGATCAAGATGTGATTTAAGTGCCGACCTTTCAGCCAGATATTTATGGGCCTAACTGTATATGGGTAAGAGCTTCCTAGTGGGTCGTGCCAAAGAGCTCCGCCTTTCCCCGACCCATTTTCATTTTGTCGAAGCTTTGGTTCGTTCAGCGAGTGGTTTTCTGTGTTGAGCGAAAACGTTGGGTGGGGAACGTGACCTAACGGTGTTTCTGCCTGATTTTTGATTGAAGTCTCACACACACACACCCAGACAAACTAGTGGTGGAGTATGATTGTCCTGCTTGGGTTTGCGCCTCCATTTGAGGTTCATCTGCTGGCTGATGAGGGATCGAAGACATTTCGTTCCGATCCGGTCAAGTATGAGTAATGTGATGGTTGGGGGGTTGTTGCGTCTCTAACCAGGCCCATCTCCCCCCCCCCCCAGGTTTCGTTAAGGGCGTGGCCCGGCCGGACTACTGGGTTCCGGACCGGGACATTGTGCGGTGCCACCAGTGCTCCAGGACCTTCACCGCCAGCATGTCCAAGCACCACTGCCGGGCCTGTGGCCAGGGGGTCTGCCGGGCCTGCTCCGCCCAGGCCCGCCCCGTCCCCTCCAGGGGCTGGGACCACCCTGTACGGGTGTGCGACGCCTGCCACGCCCGGAAGGGCAGCCTGTGAGGTGGGCCCCCCGGGCAAGCAGGGGGCAGGGGAGGTGGAAGGGCGGGGTCGGGCGGGGCGGGGCGGGGGCTTGGAGGGCCAGTGCATCAGCTGTGGTTTTAACAGAACTGTTGTCAGACAGAACGACTGGACGACACTGGAGGCTGCTTTCAAGGATTCTCCCAGACCTCCAGAGTGAGAGAACAGACTGATACAACCTCCCCCCCCCCCTCCCCGCCCCGTACTGAGTAGCACACTTCTCAACCTATAGTACTACACACTACCCACTCCCCTCCCTCACTGCCCCCACCATGGACCCCCCCTTCATACCTGCAACTGACAACCACTGTTAATCATACTCACCTGATGAATGGCTTGATGACCTCAGTATATTCATCTGCAGACATGTAGAGGGAGGAATGTCATAATTTCCTGATAGGATATGATGTCACTAGGCCTGCCCCCGACTAAAGATTTTCCTGCTCGGCTAGAAGTCCTCATTTCAAGCGACTAGTCGTTCCTTTATTATTATGATGATTATTATGATTATTATTCATATAACCTTACCATACACACGGAGCGAGCGGCAGCAGACGCCTCAGCAAAGCGGTAGATTAATTCTCAATGTGTCGGCATTCGGCAACACAGCAAGGAGACTGAACAACATTTGATTACTCATTTATCTCAACACATACAGTAGCCTACAACAAACTGTAACACGGAAAACAAAAGTAGCCTTTTAAAAAATAAAGGGGAGCTACAGAACATGAAAACTCAATTTTCTGAGGTCAGAATGCAAAGGAAATGTAGCCGGCCTTTAGTAGACACATTTCGTAATAACAGGCCGAACGAATGACCATTGACATCCTGATAGGATATGATGTCGCCATTGACATCCTGATTGGATGTGACTTGGAGGCACTACTCCAGGATGAAAGGAATGAGTTATTATAAACATTATAATAAATTACATTTATACAGTGCCGTTCAAAAGACCCCAGAACGTTTACTGTGAGAGACAGTAAGCATATAATGACGGAAGCGTCAGATGTATATGTGAGTGTCTGTGTCTCTCTCTCTCTCTCTCTCTCTCTCTCTCTGGCTTTGGGTTAGGAATGAGTACACTATATCAAGTATTTGCCCTATTAAATACAATTGTACAGGAACATTTTAATGAGGTATATCTTTGTTTTGGGGTGTATCTTTCATTAACCCTAAACAAGGTTTTGAAGTGTGTGTGTGCGTGTGTGTGCGCGCGTGCGTGTGCGCCTAGCTTTATAGTGACTCCCAGTGGAGTGTTTCAGAATGTGCGTTTGACATCTCTGACGCCTCCTTCATTATACCTTCCTTCCTTGGGATGAGACAGGACGACTATTCAGTAACTAATGATGTCACATCCTGTATTTAGACATTATATCCAGTGTACTGAACGATTTACACTTTTCCAGATCACCTTGTCCCTTGGTCTTTATCAAAGCACATTTACTGGAATGAGAACGGACGCGTGGATCCAAATGATCAAGCACTACGTTGATAAGTGAAGGAATCTCACTTGGAATCGCTTGCTATGTAAAGCACTAACCACACGCCTCGCGGTAGATTAATATCACCTATCGATGTGAAATGGACTTTGTCAATGTCAGAGGGAATTTCTTATTTTAGTCTCTGATCTACTGGGAGCTACTGTAGCTAGCAGGCATTCTGTATAGTTGATTATAATCATTCATGTTTTAGAGGTGCGTATGTACAGGACTGTGATTATGCGTCTTGACAATCTTGTTCTTTTTTGTAAATCAGGCTTGTCTGAATAAAGACGATTAAAGGTGTGTGTGTGTGTGTGTGTGTGTTCCTCAGTGAACTGGAGGAGGCTCAACAGATGGCTGGCTTTTATCAGTTCACTCTCCATCTCTTCCTCTCTTTTACTCCTCTTTCTCCCTCTCCCTCTCATTCTCTCTCCACATGTCCCTCTCTTTCTCTTCCACCCGATCTACCCTTCTCTGAACCCTCCGTCTCTCTCTCTTTCTCTCTCTCCGGTCATGTGAAGGTCTCTCTCTCAGGTCATGTGAAGGTCTCTCTCTCTCAGGTCATGTGAAGGTCTCTCTCTCTCAGGTCATGTGAAGGTCTCTCTCTCTCTCAGGTCATGTGAAGGTCTCTCTCTCAGGTCATGTGAAGGTCTCTCTCAGGTCATGTGAAGGTCTCTCATGTCATGTGAAGGTCTCTCTCTCAGGTCATGTGAAGGTCTCTCTCTCAGGTCATGTGAAGGTCTCTCAGGTCATGTGAAGGTCTCTCTCTCAGGTCATGTGAAGGTCTCTCTCTCAGGTCATGTGCAGGTCTCTCTCTCAGGTCATGTGAAGGTCTCTCTCTCAGGTCATGTGAAGGTCTCTCTCTCAGGTCATGTGAAGGTCTCTCTCTCAGGTCATGTACAGGTCTCTCTCAGGTCATGTGAAGGTCTCTCTCAGGTCATGTGAAGGTCTCTCTCTCTCAGGTCATGTGCAGGTCTCTCTCTCTCAGGTCATGTGAAGGTCTCTCTCTCTCAGGTCATGTGAAGGTTTCTCTCAGGTCATGTGAAGGTCTCTCTCTCTCAGGTCATGTGCAGGTCTCTCTCTCAGGTCATGTGAAGGTCTCTCTCAGGTCATGTGAAGGTCTCTCTCAGGTCATGTGAAGGTCTCTCTCTCTCAGGTCATGTGAAGGTCTCTCTCTCAGGTCATGTGAAGGTCTCTCTCTCATGTCATGTGAAGGTCTCTCTCTCTCAGGTCATGTGAAGGTCTCTCTCAGGTCATGTGAAGGTCTCTCTCAGGTCATGTGAAGGTCTCTCTCTCTCAGGTCATGTGAAGGTCTCTCTCTCTCAGGTCATGTGAAGGTCTCTCTCAGGTCATGTGCAGGTCTCTCTCTCAGGTCATGTGCAGGTCTCTCTCTCAGGTCATGTGAAGGTCTCTCTCTCAGGTCATGTGAAGGTCTCTCTCTCAGGTCATGTGAAGGTCTCTCTCAGGTCATGTGAAGGTCTCTCTCAGGTCATGTGCAGGTCTCTCTCTCTCAGGTCATGTGCAGGTCTCTCTCAGGTCATGTGAAGGTCTCTCTCTCAGGTCATGTGCAGGTCTCTCTCTCATGTCATGTGAAGGTCTCTCTCTCAGGTCATGTGCAGGTCTCTCTCTCTCTCAGGTCATGTGAAGGTCTCTCTCTCAGGTCATGTGAAGGTCTCTCTCTCAGGTCATGTGAAGGTCTCTCTCAGGTCATGTGCAGGTCTCTCTCTCTCTCAGGTCATGTGAAGGTCTCTCTCAGGTCATGTGAAGGTCTCTCTCTCAGGTCATGTGAAGGTCTCTCTCTCTCAGGTCATGTGAAGGTCTCTCAGGTCATGTGAAGGTCTCTCTCTCTCAGGTCATGTGAAGGTCTCTCTCTCTCAGGTCATGTGAAGGTCTCTCTCTCAGGTCATGTGAAGGTCTCTCTCTCTCTCTCTCTCTCTCTCAGGTCATGTGAAGGTCTCTCTCTCTCTCAGGTCATGTGAAGGTCTCTCTCTCAGGTCATGTGAAGGTCTCTCTCAGGTCATGTGAAGGTCTCTCTCTCTCAGGTCATGTGAAGGTCTCTCTCTCTCAGGTCATGTGAAGGTCTCTCTCTCAGGTCATGTGAAGGTCTCTCTCTCTCAGGTCATGTGAAGGTCTCTCTCTCGGGTCATGTGAAGGTCTCTCTCTCAGGTCATGTGAAGGTCTCTCTCTCAGGTCATGTGAAGGTCTCTCTCAGGTCATGTGAAGGTCTCTCTCTCTCTCTCAGGTCATGTGAAGGTCTCTCTCTCTCTCAGGTCATGTGAAGGTCTCTCTCTCAGGTCATGTGAAGGTCTCTCTCAGGTCATGTGAAGGTCTCTCTCAGGTCATGTGAAGGTCACTCTCTCAGGTCATGTGAAGGTCTCTCTCATGTCATGTGAAGGTCTCTCTCTCTCAGGTCATGTGAAGGTCTCTCTCAGGTCATGTGAAGGTCTCTCTCTCAGGTCATGTGAAGGTCTCTCTCTCGGGTCATGTGAAGGTCTCTCTCTCAGGTCATGTGAAGGTCTCTCTCTCAGGTCATGTGAAGGTCTCTCTCTCAGGTCATGTGAAGGTCTCTCTCTCAGGTCATGTGAAGGTGACCGGCTCAGTCCCCCAGATGTAAACACGGCCTGATAATCAGACTCCGCCCTTGATATCCCAGCAGCCTCTTCCTGTGTCCTTGCCAATTACACGTCCTAACCTGATTAGGCCCCGGCCGTGACGTCTGGCATGCCCCCTGCGCGCCACACACAATACGTTCCCCACATACAGGAAGTATGGATTTAGAACCCCACCCCTTCCACGGCCGAGACAGGAAACTCTATTTGTTGTAAATCGATTATAGGCCTAATAATTTTGAAATGGAATTTAATATTGGATTGTAAATGGATGATGATGTTTTGGACAGGCAGCAGTGTGCAAGGCTGAGGCACGGCCCTGAGTCTAAAGCAGGTGTACACCATGTGCACTGAAAGGATTAAACAATGTAGCTTAAACAAAATGAACAGGGAAATTCCACCTGGGAGGCCATACTAGGCATGCAAGATGCTCTTTTGTAAATATTAGACTCTATTAAGTCGTAAAATATATAATTATTCTAGGCCTACTGCTACTGTGTTGTCTCCTTCCACTAATTTTAACTGGTAGGCAACACAGCCTAAGGCACGGACATGAGGGCATTTTTCTCATAAAGCACTCAACTACAGTATACTGTACCATGACTAATGCACAATGGTCCAGTTGTGCAATGGCTGCGAGTATCTGTCTCACCACTAGATGGCACTGTGTCAACGGGAATGCCGCTCTAGCTGCAGCAGCGGGCTCAGATGCCAGGAATGTTCAGCCTGCTGCTGACTGGCAGAAGAAATCAATGTCACCTGAGGGTGGATCTCCATCAGAGAGAGCGGAGGAAGGAAGTCTTGCAGAAGAGTAGAATGTAGATGAGGGAGAGCAGAATCTCATGTAAATGAGGATTTCACGTGGCACTAACACTAATGTACCTACTGTACGTGTGCGTGTGGTGTGTGTGTGTGTGTGTGTGTGCGCTTGCGTGTGTGTGCCTCTTACTGCTGTTGCTGCATGCAGGCTTAGTAGGGGCATCTGCATCACATGGAGAGGTGTAGCAGGCAGGGTGGGCTGGTCTCTCTCTCTATCTTAGATACAGGCAGGGTTGGCTGGTCTCTCTCTATCTTAGATACAGGCAGGGTGGGCTGGTCTCTCTATCTATCTTAGATACAGGCAGGGTGGGCTGGTCTCTCTCTATCTTAGATACAGGCAGGGTGGGCTGGTCTCTCTCTATCTTAGATACAGGCAGGGTGGGCTGGTCTCTCTATCTATCTTAGATACAGGCAGGGTGGGCTGGTCTCTCTCTATCTTAGATACAGGCAGGGTGGGCTGGTCTCTCTATCTTAGATACAGGCAGGGTGGGCTGGTCTCTATCTTAGATACAGGCAGGGTGGGCTGGTCTCTCTATCTTAGATACAGGCAGGGTGGGCTGGTCTCTCTATCTTAGATACAGGCAGGATGGGCTGGTCTCTCTCTATCTTAGATACAGGCAGGGTGGGCTGGTCTCTCTATCTTAGATACAGGCAGGGTGGGCTGGTCTCTCTCTCTCTCTATCTTAGATACAGGCAGGATGGGCTGGTCTCTCTCTCTATCTTAGATACAGGCAGGGTGGGATGGTCTCTATCTTA
>NC_140234.1:11314006-11329006 GCF_949987555.1 Borostomias antarcticus
CCCCCTGGACTGGTCAGCTGGTATAATGTGCCATGACCCCTGACCCCTCACCCCTGCCGCACTGCACCCTGGGATGCCATTCCACCGGCTGCTAGGTGAACGTTGTCACGACAACAGGCGGGTGGGAGCAAGCAACTTATAGGAGGAGCTGGGATGTGGTCACTTCTCCTTTCTCCCTCCCTTCCCCTCTCCCTCTCCCCTCTCCCCCCCTCCTCTCTCTCTCTCCAACATCTGGAACATCTGTGGGCCGACCCAGGGTAACGCCTAGCAGCTGCTACGACCAGCTAGCGATGTTCAGCCATGCAGCCATACACTCCTAGACCCAGACTACATCCTGACCTCCTCTAGACCCAGACTACATCCTGACCTCTAGACCCAGACTACATCCTGACCTCTAGACCCAGACTACATCCTGACCTCCTCTAGACCCAGACTACATCCTGACCTCCTCTAGACCCAGACTACATCCTGACCTCTAGACCCAGACTACATCCTGACCTCCTCTAGACCCAGACTACATCCTGACCTCTAGACCCAGACTACATCCTGACCTCTAGACCTAGACTACATCCTGACCTCTAGACCCAGACTACATCCTGACCTCCTCTAGACCCAGACTACATCCTGACCTCCTCTAGACCCAGACTACATCCTGACCTCTAGACCCAGACTACATCCTGACCTCCTCTAGACCCAGACTACATCCTGACCTCCTCTAGACCCAGACTACATCCTGACCTCCTCTAGACCCAGACTACATCCTGACCTCCTCTAGACCCAGACTACATCCTGACCTCCTCTAGACCCAGACTACATCCTGACCTCCTCTAGACCCAGACTACATCCTGACCTCCTCTAGACCCAGACTACATCCTGACCTCCTCTAGACCCAGACTACATCCTGACCTCTAGACCCAGACTACATCCTGACCTCCTCTAGACCCAGACTACATCCTGACCTCTAGACCCAGACTACATCCTGACCTCTAGACCCAGACTACATCCTGACCTCCTCTAGACCCAGACTACATCCTGACCTCTAGACCCAGACTACATCCTGACCTCCTCTAGACCCAGACTACATCCTGACCTCCTCTAGACCCAGACTACATCCTGACCTCCTCTAGACCCAGACTACATCCTGACCTCTAGACCCAGACTACATCCTGACCTCTAGACCCAGACTACATCCTGACCTCTAGACCCAGACTACATCCTGACCTCTAGACCCAGACTACATCCTGACCTCCTCTAGACCCAGACTACATCCTGACCTCCTCTAGACCCAGACTACATCCTGACCTCCTCTAGACCCAGACTACATCCTGACCTCCTCTAGACCCAGACTACATCCTGACCTCCTCTAGACCCAGACTACATCCTGACCTCCTCTAGACCCAGACTACATCCTGACCTCCTCTAGACCCAGACTACATCCTGACCTCCTCTAGACCCAGACTACATCCTGACCTCCTCTAGACCCAGACTACATCCTGACCTCTAGACCCAGACTACATCCTGACCTCCTCTAGACCCAGACTACATCCTGACCTCTAGACCCAGACTACATCCTGACCTCCTCTAGACCCAGACTACATCCTGACCTCCTCTAGACCCAGACTACATCCTGACCTCCTCTAGACCCAGACTACATCCTGACCTCCTCTAGACCCAGACTACATCCTGACCTCCTCTAGACCCAGACTACATCCTGACCTCCTCTAGACCCAGACTACATCCTGACCTCCTCTAGACCCAGACTACATCCTGACCTCTAGACCCAGACTACATCCTGACCTCCTCTAGACCCAGACTACATCCTGACCTCCTCTAGACCCAGACTACATCCTGACCTCCTCTAGACCCAGACTACATCCTGACCTCCTCTAGACCCAGACTACATCCTGACCTCCTCTAGACCCAGACTACATCCTGACCTCCTCTAGACCCAGACTACATCCTGACCTCTAGACCCAGACTACATCCTGACCTCCTCTAGACCCAGACTACATCCTGACCTCCTCTAGACCCAGACTACATCCTGACCTCCTCTAGACCCAGACTACATCCTGACCTCTAGACCCAGACTACATCCTGACCTCTAGACCCAGACTACATCCTGACCTCCTCTAGACCCAGACTACATCCTGACCTCCTCTAGACCCAGACTACATCCTGACCTCCTCTAGACCCAGACTACATCCTGACCTCTAGACCCAGACTACATCCTGACCTCCTCTAGACCCAGACTACATCCTGACCTCCTCTAGACCCAGACTACATCCTGACCTCTAGACCCAGACTACATCCTGACCTCTAGACCCAGACTACATCCTGACCTCCTCTAGACCCAGACTACATCCTGACCTCCTCTAGACCCAGACTACATCCTGACCTCTAAACCCAGACTACATCCTGACCTCTAGACCCAGACTACATCCTGACCTCCACTAGACCCAGACTACATCCTGACCTCCTCTAGACCCAGACTACATCCTGACCTCCTCTAGACCCAGACTACATCCTGACCTCCTCTAGACCCAGACTACATCCTGACCTCCTCTAGACCCAGACTACATCCTGACCTCCTCTAGACCCAGACTACATCCTGACCTCTAGACCCAGACTACATCCTGACCTCCTCTAGACCCAGACTACATCCTGACCTCCTCTAGACCCAGACTACATCCTGACCTCCTCTAGACCCAGACTACATCCTGACCTCCTCTAGACCCAGACTACATCCTGACCTCTAGACCCAGACTACATCCTGACCTCCTCTAGACCCAGACTACATCCTGACCTCCTCTAGACCCAGACTACATCCTGACCTCTAGACCCAGACTACATCCTGACCTCCTCTAGACCCAGACTACATCCTGACCTCCTCTAGACCCAGACTACATCCTGACCTCCTCTAGACCCAGACTACATCCTGACCTCTAGACCCAGACTACATCCTGACCTCTAGACCCAGACTACATCCTGACCTCTAGACCCAGACTACATCCTGACCTCCTCTAGACCCAGACTACATCCTGACCTCCTCTAGACCCAGACTACATCCTGACCTCCTCTAGACCCAGACTACATCCTGACCTCTAGACCCAGACTACATCCTGACCTCCTCTAGACCCAGACTACATCCTGACCTCCTCTAGACCCAGACTACATCCTGACCTCCTCTAGACCCAGACTACATCCTGACCTCTAGACCCAGACTACATCCTGACCTCCTCTAGACCCAGACTACATCCTGACCTCTAGACCCAGACTACATCCTGACCTCTAGACCCAGACTACATCCTGACCTCCTCTAGACCCAAGCTGTGTTCGGAATCGCTCCCTATTCACTGCACTATATAGGGCGTCAGACATTTTGTTTGTAGTGTCCGAATTCTCCACGGAATTTTCGTTCCCTATATAGTCCACTATTTATTACCCACAAGTCACCTTGATTTCCAGGGTACAGTGCATGTACCCTACATTTTCTCCGGTATACCACAATGCAATGCAGTTGAGTTGTCTCGCGAAGAGGGCTGTGAACGGAGGATGGCGGCGGCAACTTTCGTGTATAAACTGAAGGAACTCTAGCTTGCGGAGCTAAATCGTAAACATGTAATGTTTGTAAATATGTTACTTGATCGTGCGCTTCATAGCTAGCTATTTAGCGTGGCTATAGCCAACGTTACATCTTGCAATTAACAGACAGGACCAAAGTAGAAAAACCACACATGCACATGATTAGAATTAAAATTTCAACACTTTATTTGGGATTTAACATTCAAAATGAACACACAAAAGCTAATCCGATACTACCTGAGTGAGTACATCTCAACCTGCAGCGTGAATGCTCCCTGTTAGACTTGTTTGTTTACACGATACTGGGCGCATCCGCTTGCATCACACGAATGACCGACGCATTTTTGTGACGTTTGGTGTAGTGTCCGAATACTCCTTAAACCATTCCCTAGGTAGTTCACTACATAGTGAACCCTATATAGGGAATAGGGAGTGAGGGAACGAGGGAGCGATTCCGATCACAGCTCCAGACTACATCCTGACGGTCATGCTTTGAGGGGATACAGGAAGTAGAATGACCGCGGAGCAGAGAGTCTGCAGGCGGCGCGGAAATCTCCGTCCTCAAAATAAACACACTGCCACGGTCAACGCATGGCCTGACACGGGCAGGAATATCTCTCTCTCTCTCACACACACACACACACACACACACACACACACACACACACACACACACACACACACACACACAGAGTGAGCCAGATCACTGTGACGTCTGAACAGTCTGAACCGAACTGATGACAACCCACCTGTCTGGATTCAATCGGATTACTCTCTCTCTCTCTCTCTCTCTCTCTCTCTCTCTCTCTCTCTCTCTTTCTCTCTTTCTCTCTCTCTCTTTTAATCTCATTCTCTCTCTGCCTTTCTCTTTCTCTCTCCCGTATCTTCCTCTGTCTGTCTGTCTGTCCTTCTCTCATCTCTCTCTCTCAAATAGCCCCTCCCTCCCTCACACACATACTGTACACACACACACACACACAAACATTCTAGCAAAGGTGTGTGTGTGTGTGTGAGGGGATGGGGTTCTTCTTGATAAACTGTATTCATGTAAACAAACCATGCGTGAGCTAAGTAGACCAGTCAACATCAGCCAGGTAATCAGTCCCTGTTCTGCTCCACTAAGACTACCCTGAGAGCACTAAGACTACCCTGAGAAGAGCACTAAGACTACCCTGAGAAGAGCACTAAGACTACCCTGAGAACACTAAGACTACCCTGAGAAGAACACTAAGACTACCCTGAGAACACTAAGACTACCCTGAGAACACTAAGACTACCCTGAGAAGAGCACTAAGACTACCCTGAGAACACTAAGGGGCGAATTCACTAAAGCAAATTGCGCCCGCTAATTGCACCATAATATTGCGCGTCAGTTGCGCCCGCTATGTGCTCCGTTTTAAAAACCTATTCACTAAAGACATTGCGCTAATAATATCCCAGCGCAAACACGCCCATTCGGTGTTTGCGGCTGAGTGCAATTTGCTGCTGATATAGGAAATGACTATAAATACAGCGCATGCAGCGCATACAACTCGTATGCATATCATTGGACGATGGCAGACAGAAAAAGAAAGATACGATTTTCAGACAGCGAACTTGAAGGCCTCACGGACGAGGTTCAAAAACATGTCTCACAGCTTTCGGCAAAAAATATCACGACTGCAGCAAAAAATCATATTTGGGGTTTAATTTCCCAATCAGTCAGTGCCATTTGTGTGTGTAAACGCGGAAGACTGCAAACGGAGGTGGAATGATTTAAAAAGACGAACAAAGAAAAATTGTCATTTTATGTTATGCAAGTTGCAGCACGATGATCTGGCATACTTTTGGGGGAGTGTATAACATTGCCCCACCGGTACGATCTAGGCATCTAAACGGCTTTTCAGGATTCCAAATGTGCACTCAATCACACCGCGCGTCCTGATGTGAGCCCGGTTGTACGCCGCCTCTCCAACGTTGGAAGGATTACGCACGGGAGTCATCATCCATGGCTGAAGATGATACCTGCCGTCACCTATGATACAAAAGCAAAATATTTTCAAGACCATTCAAATAAAACAAATATTGTGTAGGCTATGTTTTTATTTATTTATTTATACCTATATCGGCCCCCAGCCGTTTAATGAACAGCTATAGGGAATGCGCAGTTTCGCGTATAGACTATTATACGCACAGTTTCGTGCTATGTAGGCTATTATATTCATTGGGGGAGCTTGGACTCGCTGGGGACGGGTGGAGAGACGCATAGTCAACTGAGCCTCCCCAGACGCGACTTCATCCTCCAGTTGGCTGAAGAGCTGCGCGCTCTGGTGTCCAAACAGTTACCGCGGTGGTTCTAGTGTTAAATCAAAAAGTGACCTTCTTCTAAATATTCTCTCACGAACAACATGCCTGGCATTGCGATGCCTTCGCCTCGCAACAATCACTGCTGCCATGATCAGCGGACAGGCTGGCCGCGACACACCCCTTGCGCTTAAATACCACCACGTTTCTGAAAACGGTATTAATTTCACTTTAACTGCGTGAGGCAATTTGCGCCGATGTTTGTGAATTGGGCGGGTTTTGCAATAATGTTCATTTGCATAGAAAGGGGAACATTCTCCGCCCATATTACCTAATTTAAATATGAGCTAATAACACCGGCGCAGAGCAACGCAATGACGAACGCAACGCAGTTAACACCGTATTTCACCCTTTGCGAGGGCTTTGTGAATAGCAAACATAATTTTTGACTTATTTGCACAGGCTTTGCGTCAGGAAAAGCTGCGCAATCCTTTAGTGAATTCGCCCCTAAGACTACCCTGAGAGCACTATGACTACCCTGAGAGCACTAAGACTACCCTGAGAAGAACACTAAGACTACCCTGAGAACAGCACTAAGACTACCCTGAGAAGAGCACTTAGACTACCCTGAGAACACTAAGACTACCCTGAGAAGAGCACTAAGACTACCCTGAGAACACTAAGACTACCCGGAGAAGAGCACTAAGACTACCCTGAGAACACTAAGACTACCCTGAGAACACTAAGACTACCCTGAGAACACTAAGACTACCCTGAGAAGAGCACTAAGACTACCCTGAGAACACTAAGACTACCCTGAGAACACTAAGACTACCCTGAGAGCACTAAGACTACCCTGAGAAGAGCACTAAGACTACCCTGAGAGCACTAAGACTACCCTGAGAACACTAAGACTACCCTGAGAAGAGCACTAAGACTACCCTGAGAAGAGCACTAAGACTACCCTGAGAACACTAAGACTACCCTGAGAAGAGCACTAAGACTACCCTGAGAACACTAAGACTACCCTGAGAGCACTAAGACTACCCTGAGAGCACTAAGACTACCCTGAGAACACTAAGACTACCCTGAGAACACTAAGACTACCCTGAGAACACTAAGACTACCCTGAGAACACTAAGACTACCCTGAGAACACTAAGACTACCCTGAGAAGAGCACTAAGACTACCCTGAGAACACTAAGACTACCCTGAGAACACTAAGACTACCCTGAGAAGAGCACTAAGACTGAGAAGAGCACTAAGACTACCCTGAGAACACTAAGACTACCCTGAGAACACTAAGACTACCCTGAGAAGAGCACTAAGACTACCTGAGAAGAGCACTAAGACTACCCTGAGAAGAGCACTAAGACTACCCTGAGAACAGCACTAAGACTACCCTGAGAACACTAAGACTACCCTGAGAACACTAAGACTACCCTGAGAACACTAAGACTACCCTGAGAAGAGCACTAAGACTACCCTGAGAACACTAAGACTACCCTGAGAACACTAAGACTACCCTGAGAAGAGCACTAAGACTGAGAAGAGCACTAAGACTACCCTGAGAACACTAAGACTACCCTGAGAACACTAAGACTACCCTGAGAACACTAAGACTACCCTGAGAACACTAAGACTACCCTGAGAAGAGCACTAAGACTACCCTGAGAACACTAAGACTACCCGGAGAAGAGCACTAAGACTACCCTGAGAAGAGCACTAAGACTACCCTGAGAAGAGCACTAAGACTACCCTGAGAAGAACACTAAGACTACCCTGAGAACACTAAGACTACCCTGAGAAGAGCACTAAGACTACCCTGAGAGCACTAAGACTACCCTGAGAAGAGCACTAAGACTACCCTGAGAGCACTAAGACTACCCTGAGAAGAGCACTAAGACTACCCTGAGAAGAGCACTAAGACTACCCTGAGAAGAGCACTAAGACTACCCTGAGAGCACTAAGACTACCCTGAGAAGAGCACTAAGACTACCCTGAGAAGAGCACTAAGACTACCCTGAGAGCACTAAGACTACCCTGAGAAGAGCACTAAGACTACCCTGAGAGCACTAAGACTACCCTGAGAAGAGCACTAAGACTACCCTGAGAACACTAAGACTACCCTGAGAGCACTAAGACTACTCTGAGAAGAGCACTAAGACTACCCTGAGAAGCGCACTAAGACTACCCTGAGAAGAGCACTAAGACTACCCTGAGAAGAGCACTAAGACTACCCTGAGAGCACTAAGACTACCCTGAGAAGAGCACTAAGACTACCCTGAGAAGAGCACTAAGACTACTGTTACGTGTGTGGTTTATGTATGTTGTATGGATGTAGGCCTACTGTGTTTGGTTCTGTTTTGTGGTGTTTTTGTCTCCCCCTTCTGTTTCACTTCTCCTACTTCTCAGATGCGCGCGCCTGGTTCACCAATTATCATTCACCACCTGTTCCATATCTCCAATCAGCCAGTCCCACGCCCTATATAAAGTCCCCTTTTCCTTCAGTTCTCTCTCTCCCTTTTGAGAGCAAGGTTGATTTGTGTTTAGTTGGAGAGCTGTGGCAGAGCTCTGGTTTGTTTTGATTCTGTTTGATGTTTGTCCTTTAGTTATGTTACATGTGAAGCTTCTGTATTTTGTTGTCCATTTACCTTAGTTGTCAGCCTACTTTAGTTGTGTTATGTTTGTTAAATCTCTTGTTTTTGCACACAGGGACAAGTGAGAATAGGAAGATACCCTGGGGTCTACATCTTAGCATCACGTAGGTTTACCTGTTGTTACAACCCTAGGTTAGAGTGAGCACCACCCACTGTACTTAGGGGTGCTTTGCACCTGCCAAGGGGGGTGGGGTTATTATTTCTTTTTGTCTTTTCTTTGGTGCCACTGATAGTTCTCCTTGATCCCTGTGTTGCCGATTACATTTATATTAATAAACCTTCTTGATTTATTATGAGTTTCTGAGTTTTGTGTTGCTGCACCCTCACCTGCTATCTGTTGCCTTATGTTGCGCCCTTCCTCCCTGAGCCACCTTGTGGGGGCGTAACATAAAATGGGGGCTCGTCCGGGATCTTTGATCCTTAAGTGCAACAGAGATGTGAGTGTTGGTGTGCAGTGTACACGTCGTCAAGTAGGCTGTTTTTTGGTTTAGTTTGGTTACGTTGGTTGTGCCGTGTTTGGAGGATTGGGTGGCCTGTGGTTGACCATCAGTCATAATGGCTATTTTTGACCTGGAGGAGTTTCTTAGCGCTCCTTCTGTGGAGCAGCTTGATCAGTATAGGAAGGAGGATCTGCATGCCATTGCGGCACATTTTGGAGTTGCCCTGTCAAAAAGTTTGGTAAAGCCTGAGTTGAAGGACGCTGTGGTTTGTCTATTAGTGGACAGGAAGGTGCTTAGTACGGGCGGAGGTGCGTCTGATGTTCCGCCCCCTTCCTCTACTCCCCTAGGGGTAGTCAGGCAGGAGGAAGAGGTGGCTGAGGTTGAGTCCGTTACGGATGGGGCCTCTAATCTGGAGTTTAAGCCTCCTCGTACTGTGCCCAAATTTACTCCACTTTCCATGGGTAGTGGAGATGGTAGTGATAACGCCCGGCATAGGTTACGTTTAGCTCGGTTACAGATCGAGGCTCAGGAGAAGGAGAGAGATGCTGAATACAGTCATCGGTTGGCTATTCGTAAAATGGAGCTGGACATGGAGAACCGCAGAATGGTGTTAGAGCTGGAGAACGTGGTTAAAATAAAGCAACTAGAATTAGAGGCTGCTAAAGTTGCGAGTCCTGCTCCACATTCTGGTCAGGCTACTTTTGGAGCTGGTTCCTCCACGGTGGTGAGAGGTTTTGACGTGAGCAGAAACATAGCTGTAGTACCTCAGTTTCGTGAGGCGGAGGTAGACTCTTACTTCAGCGCTTTTGAGCGTGTTGCTACCGCTTTGAAATGGCCTGCAGACGTCTGGGCTATAATGCTCCAGAGTAAGTTGACCGGGAAGGCCCAGGAGATTTTATCCGCTCTCTCTCTAGAAGATAGCTTGTCTTATGAGACTATTAAAACAGCTGTGCTTCGATCCTATGAACTAGTGCCAGAGGCATATAGACAGAAGTTCCGTGCTTACAAAAAGTTGCCGGGCAGAACCTTTGTGGAATTCGCCCGTGAGAAAGAGAGTCTTTTTCATCGATGGTGTAAAGCATGTAACGTGAATGATTTTAATTCTCTGTCGGAGTTGATACTACTCGAAGAGTTTAAGAATAGTCTGTCTGACCGTTTGGCCACTTATGTAAATGAACAAAAGGTTGGGACGATAGCCCAGGCTGCTGTGCTTGCTGATGAGTTCATACTAACCCACAAGCAGACCTTTGGTGCACCCCGAAATGAGAGTAAGATTTTTACCTACTCTGCTCTGGCTCCCGCTAAAACACAGTCTAGTCCGCCCCGCCCATTGGCTCCACGCTCCAATGAGGAACGGGAGTGCTATTACTGCCATCAAATGGGGCACATTAAGAATGACTGTGTGATGTTAAAACGCAAGCTGTCACAGCCAACTAAGCGACCAAAAGAGGTTGGTTTAGTCCAGACATTGACGGCTCCAGTGTCAATGGCCCCGGAGGTGTGTAACACTCTAGAACCCTGTTATGCACCATTTATGTTGGATGGCCTGGTTTCTCTCAGTGGCAGTGAGTCGGACCAGTGTCCTGTACGCATACTAAGAGATACAGGAGCAGCACAGTCTTTTATATTGTCAGACGTGTTACCTTTTTCTGATGAATCGTCAAGTGGCTCCCGTGTTTTGGTGCAAGGCATCGAGATGGGTTTCGTGTCTGTTCCTCTCCATCAGATCCATTTAAGCTGCGGTTTAACCAAGGGAGTGTTTAAAGTGGGCGTGTGCCCGTCTTTACCTGTGAGAGGTGTTACTTTTCTATTAGGGAATGACATCGCTGGTGGCAGAGTTATGCCGGTTTTAGAGGTTTTAGAACGCCCTGAGATTTTGTTGCCTGACGTATTGGCTCAGAAGTTCCCTGAAGTGTTTTCAGTTTGTGCAGTCACCCGTGCTCAAGCACGTAGTTTGGGTGAGGTAGTGGACCTGTCAGAGACCATGTTTGCGACTGAGTTGTCTGATACGCCTGCTTCCCCACCTGGGTCTATGCAGCCTACTGATGAGACGAGTGACCAGCTACTTCAGTGTGACAAGCTTATCTCTGAGACAACTCAACGTCCTATGACTCGTAGTAGTCTTATTGTTGCTCAGAATAAGGATTCTAGTCTAGCCAGATGTTTTGCTGCTGCTCTTGCTCCAGAAATGGCTAGAAACAAGGAAGTAGCTTATTTTGTGGAAGATGGCCTCCTGATGCGGAGGTGGAAATCCCGCATTGATTTTGAGAATGAGTGGAGTTATATAGTTCAGATTGTCGTGCCTACCCCATATCGGCAGTCTGTTTTATCTCTGGCTCATGATCATCTCTGGTCAGGACATCTAGGGGTCACAAAAACCTATGACCGAGTTTTAAAACATTTCTTCTGGCCTGGGTTAAAGAGAGATGTAGCCAGTTTCTGTCGGACGTGCCATACATGTCAAGTAACGGGGAAGCCCAATCAGGTTATTAAACCTGCCCCTCTTCGCCCGATCCCGGCTATGGGGGAGCCGTTTGAACATGTACTTGTGGATTGTGTTGGTCCTCTGTCTAAGACCAAATCAGGTAACCAGTTCCTGTTGAATTTGGCTAAATGTGAATTTGGAAAACCAACTGTGACCTACCTAGGCAAACAGGTGGGCGGTGGCAAAGTGCGCCCCCTTGAGGCTAAGGTAGAGGCCATAGCATCTTTCCCAGTGCCGACCACACGGCGAGAGTTACGCCGTTTCCTCGGGATGACGGGTTATTACAGAGGGTTCTGTAGGAACTTTTCCTCAGTGGCAGCCCCTCTGACTGACCTGATCAGTCCCTTGGTGCCGTTTGTTTGGTCGTATAGGTGTCAGACAGCCTTTGAAAGCTGTAAAGCCCTCTTGTGCAGTGCACCAGTCCTTAGTGCTCCTGATTTTAGTACTCCTTTTTCAATTGAGGTTGACGCGAGTTGTATGGGTGCTGGGGCGGTTCTGACCCAAATGGATGCTGAGGGTTTGGTCCATCCAGTAGGATACTTCTCTAAGAAGTTTAATAGTAGTCAGATGCGATACTCTACTATAGAACAAGAGACTTTGGCCTTACTGCTTGCCCTCCAGTTTTTTGAAGTCTGTGGGGTCTAGTGTGGAGCCTGTGGTTGTCTTCACAGACCACAACCCCCTGGTGTTCCTACACCGCATGTACAACCACAACCAGCGATTAATGCGGTGGTCTCTGATCATTCAGAGTTATAATTTGGTGATCCGCCACAAGAAAGGCACTGAGAATATTTTGGCTGACGCCCTTTCTCGTGGGTATCTTGTTGGTGGGTGTTGAAGGGGTTTATTGTGGTTTCGTTGGGATGGTTTGAGGTATCGTCAGCCATGGGCTGACTCTTTATGGGGGGGAGTGTTACGTGTGTGGTTTATGTATGTTGTATGGATGTAGGCCTACTGTGTTTGGTTCTGTTTTGTGGTGTTTTTGTCTCCCCCTTCTGTTTCACTTCTCCTACTTCTCAGATGCGCGCGCCTGGTTCACCAATTATCATTCACCACCTGTTCCATATCTCCAATCAGCCAGTCCCACGCCCTATATAAAGTCCCCTTTTCCTTCAGTTCTCTCTCTCCCTTTTGAGAGCAAGGTTGATTTGTGTTTAGTTGGAGAGCTGTGGCAGAGCTCTGGTTTGTTTTGATTCTGTTTGATGTTTGTCCTTTAGTTATGTTACATGTGAAGCTTCTGTATTTTGTTGTCCATTTACCTTAGTTGTCAGTCTACTTTAGTTGTGTTATGTTTGTTAAATCTCTTGTTTTTGCACACAGGGACAAGTGAGAATAGGAAGATACCCTGGGGTCTACATCTTAGCATCACGTAGGTTTACCTGTTGTTACAACCCTAGGTTAGAGTGAGCACCACCCACTGTACTTAGGGGTGCTTTGCACCTGCCAAGGGGGGTGGGGTTATTATTTCTTTTTGTCTTTTCTTTGGTGCCACTGATAGTTCTCCTTGATCCCTGTGTTGCCGATTACATTTATATTAATAAACCTTCTTGATTTATTATGAGTTTCTGAGTTTTGTGTTGCTGCACCCTCACCTGCTATCTGTTGCCTTATGTTGCGCCCTTCCTCCCTGAGCCACCTTGTGGGGGCGTAACAACTACCCTGAGAAGAGCACTAAGACTACCCTGAGAACACTAAGACTACCCTGAGAAGAACACTAAGACTACCCTGAGAACACTAAGACTACCCTGAGAAGAGCACTAAGACTACCCTGAGAAGAGCACTAAGACTACCCTGAGAACACTAAGACTACCCTGAGAAGAGCACTAAGACTACCCTGAGAACACTAAGACTACCCTGAGAAGAGCACTAAGACTACCCTGAGAAGAGCACTAAGACTACCCTGAGAAGAGCACTAAGACTACCCTGAGAAGAGCACGAAGACTACCCTGAGAAGAGCACTAAGACTACCCTGAGAGCACTAAGACTACCCTGAGAACACTAAGACTACCCTGAGAACACTAAGACTACCCTGAGAAGAGCACTAAGACTACCCTGAGAGCACTAAGACTACCCTGAGAAGAACACTAAGACTATCCTGAGAACACTAAGACTACCCTGAGAACACTAAGACTACCCTGAGAAGAGCACTAAGACTACCCTGAGAGCACTAAGACTACCCTGAGAACACTAAGACTACCCTGAGAGCACTAAGACTACCCTGAGAACACTAAGACTACCCTGAGAACACTAAGACTACCCTGAGAAGAGCACTAAGACTACCCTGAGAACACTAAGACTACCCTGAGAACACTAAGACTACCCTGAGAAGAGCACTAAGACTACCCTGAGAACACTAAGACTACCCTGAGAAGAACACTAAGACTACCCTGAGAAGCGCACTCAGACTACCCTGAGAAGAGCACTAAGACTACCCTGAGAAGAGCACTAAGACTACCCTGAGAACACTAAGACTACCCTGAGAAGAGCACTAAGACTACCCTGAGAAGAGCACTAAGACTACCCTGAGAACACTAAGACTACCCTGAGAACACTAAGACTACCCTGAGAGCACTAAGACTACCCTGAGAACACTAAGACTACCCTGAGAGCACTAAGACTACCCTGAGAACACTAAGACTACCCTGAGAACACTAAGACTACCCTGAGAACACTAAGACTACCCTGAGAACACTAAGACTACCCTGAGAAGAACACTAAGACTACCCTGAGAACACTAAGACTACCCTGAGAACACTAAGACTACCCTGAGAAGAACACTAAGACTACCCTGAGAACACTAAGACTACCCTGAGAACACTAAGACTACCCTGAGAACACTAAGACTACCCTGAGAACACTAAGACTACCCTGAGAAGAGCACTCAGACTACCCTGAGAAGAGCACTCAGACTACCCTGAGAGCACTAAGACTACCCTGAGAACACTAAGACTACCCTGAGAACACTAAGACTACCCTGGGAGCACTAAGACTACCCTGAGAACACTAAGACTACCCTGAGAAGAGCACTAAGACTACCCTGAGAACACTAAGACTACCCTGAGAGCACTAAGACTACCCTGAGAACACTAAGACTACCCTGAGAAGAGCACTAGACTACCCTGAGAAGAGCACTAGACTACCCTGAGAAGAGCACTAAGACTACCCTGAGAGCACTAAGACTACCCTGAGAAGAGCACTAAGACTACCCTGAGAGCACTAAGACTACCCTGAGAAGAGCACTAAGACTACCCTGAGAAGAGCAAGAACACAACAAGCACATCTCACTCTCTCTACCCCCCCTCTCTCTACCTCCCCCCTCTCTCTCTCTCTACCTCCCCCCTCTCTCTCTCTTTACCTCCCCCTCTCTCTCTCTACCTCCCCCTCTCTCTCTCTACCTCCCCCCTCTCTCTCTCTACCTCCCCCTCTCTCTCTACCTCCCCCCTCTCTCTCTCTCTCTCTCTCTCTACCTCATCCCATCTCTCTCTACCTCCCCCCCTCTCTCTCTCTACCTCATCCCCTCTCTCTACCTCCCCCCCTCTCTCTCTCTACC
>NC_140234.1:11334006-11339006 GCF_949987555.1 Borostomias antarcticus
TTGGGAATGTGGCGTGTACAGTATGTGTGTGTGTGTGTGTGTGTGTGTGTGTGTGTGTGTGTTTCGAGCCCCAGGCTCTGAGTGGCATCGACCATCCTGTGTGTTAATTGAACCCGTCCCAATTCCTCCTCCTGACCCAAATGAAGGCTGGCCCTGTTGCCCACCAGCGTGTGTGTGTGTGTGTGTGTGTGTGTGTGTGGCCTCCATGCTGTCTGATTATAAATGGTTGCAGTACATAAACTTGTTTTTTTACTACACTGACCTAAATACTGCGTTTAATACAGGTATCAGCAGGCAGGACTTAGGACATGTTCTCTCCTGATGAGAACACACACACAGCACATATGAATACTCACACACACACACTCTCTCTCTCTCTCTCTCTCTCTCTCTCTCTCTCTCACTCTCTCTCTCTCTCTCTCTCTCTCTCTCTCACTCATTCACACATATAATGGCCTCGTAGCTTTAACAGGGATCAAATGTCACCAGCAGACACTCAATTATTTGATCTAGTCTGCTGAATGAAAAAATTGTCCAATCACAGAGGCCAACAAGTCATCAATCTAACAGTACATCTGCGCTCTGATTGGCCCTGCAGCAGGTACAGGCAGCAGGCAGACACACACACACACACACACTCTCTCACACACACACACACACAGAAACTGCAATGATCTACGGTATACAGTCACAAATCACAGCACATGCACTCAACAGTGGAGCTAACGCACACACACACACACACACACACACACACACACACACACAGCCAGGCAGACAGGTGTCACACACACACACACACACAGCCAGGCAGACAGGTGTGACACACACACACACACACTAACACACACATTACCACACAACATCTGACTAGGCAGCTTCCTGTTTTGTCTACAGCGCAATTTAATAGGGTTAATATACAGTAGCAGAACATATACTGTAGCATAAAATGACACAGATCATCTTCCCTGCAGTATCAGTGTCGGTCTCCTCTTCTACCGACGCTGCTCTTCTCTCTCCTTCCCGGTATCTCTTCTCTCCTTCTCTACCTCTCCTCTCATCCCTCTCTCCCTCCATCACTCCATCCTCCTCTTTTTCCTTCCACCAAATGTTCCACCAAATGTTCCACCAAATATTCCACCAACTGCCAACCTGTTCCTACTACATGTAAGGCTGTTTTCTTTTCTCCCACGTCTCGGTTCCTCTCTCTCCTCTTGAGGAACCGCTGCCCGCCAAGACAAAGAGATGGGTTCCAGCACCTTGCGGTGGAAATTAAGAACCTGCCCCGACCGCTGCTGGATGACATCATTTCCTGGAGCATACCACAGGCCTAAGGCGTTTCCCGAACCTGGGGAGAAAGTGTGTGTGGGAACGCAGAGAGAGTGGGTATGTATGTGTGTGTGTGTGGGAACGCAGAGAGAGTGGGTATGTATGTGTGTGTGTGTGGGAACGCAGAGAGAGTGGGTATGTATGTGTGTGTGTGGGAACGCAGAGAGAGTGGCTATGTATGTGTGTGTGTGTGTGGGAACGCAGAGAGAGTGGGTATGTATGTGTGTGTGTGTGTGTGGGAACGCAGAGAGAGTGGGTATGTATGTGTGTGTGTGTGGGAACGCAGAGAGAGTGGGTATGTATGTGTGTGTGTGGGAACGCAGAGAGAGTGGGTATGTATGTGTGTGTGTGTGGGAACGCAGAGAGAGTGGGTATGTATGTGTGTGTGTGTGGGAACGCAGAGAGAGTGGGTATGTATGTGTGTGTGTGTGTGTGTGTGGGAACGCAGAGAGAGTGGGTATGTATGTGTGTGTGTGGGAACGCAGAGAGAGTGGGTATGTATGTGTGTGTGTGTGGGAATGCAGAGAGAGTGGGTATGTATGTGTGTGTGTGTGTGGGAACGCAGAGAGAGTGGGTATGTATGTGTGTGTGTGTGGGAACGCAGAGAGAGTGGGTATGTATGTGTGTGTGTGTGTGGGAACGCAGAGAGAGTGGGTATGTGTGTGTGTGTGTGTGTGGGAACTCAGAGAGAGTGGGTATGTATGTATGTGTGTGTGTGTGTTTGAAAGGAGAGAGATTGATCGTAGAAATCGGCAACCAATCAAAACCCAGACCGATATGCTTTCCTCCCCGTCTGTCCAATCGCAGCCCGTAAAACAGCTGCCAGCTCCAGTCCTGACCAATCGTGTCCAAGTGTGGGCGTGTCCACTGCTCCTATCCTGGCCTTCATCTGAGCAGCCTATCGATCTCTGGCTGAGTCAGTGCTTCGCTCATCTCTCTCTCATTTCTCTCTCTCCCCTTCCTTTCTCATCCGTCTTTCCTTAATTCTCTCTCCAATCGCTGTCTTTCCCTCACCGTCTCTCACTCCCCCCTCTCTCTCTCTCATCGGTCTCTCTCCTCCTGCTCTCTCATCTCTCTCTCCTCTCCCTCTCTCCCTCCACAACCAAAACTCTGTTCCCCGGCACAAAGACACGCTGTAACCAAACCGCTACAAGACAATGGAAGCCAGAGGAGTGTGTGTGTGTGTGTGTGTGTGTGTGTGTGTGTGTGTGTGTGTGTGTGTGTGTGTGTGTGTGTGTGTGTGCGTGTGTGTGTGAGTGTGTGTGCTGTACCTCCTTGTGGCATCTCAAAAGATACACAGAGAACAATTTTCATCAAATTACACAAAAACATCACACACACACACACACACAGTCTGCCTCTCTTGTTCAGACTGACTGGTGAATCAATCATGGCCCTCAACTGTAAACAGGCTATGAGAGGGAATCAATCGTTTTCCTCTCTCCAGGGTGTGTGTGTGTGTGTGTGTGTGTGTTCCTCTCTCCAGGGTGTGTGTGTGTGTTCCTCTCTCCAGGGTGTGTGTGTGTGTGTTTCTCTCTCCAGGGTGTGTGTGTGTGTGTGTTCCTCTCTCCAGGGTGTGTGTGTGTGTGTTCCTCTCTCCAGGGTGTGTGTGTGTGTTCCTCTCTCCAGGGTGTGTGTGTGTGTGTTCCTCTCTCCAGGGTGTGTGTGTGTGTGTGTGTTCCTCTCTCCAGGGTGTGTGTGTGTGTGTGTGTGTGTGTTCCTCTCTCCAGGGTGTGTGTGTGTTCCTTTCTCCAGGGTGTGTGTGTGTGTGTGATCGTGAGTGTGAGAGAAAGAGAATGAGAGAGAGGGAGAGAATGAGAGAGTGAGATGGAGAGAATGAGAGAGAAAGAGAGAGATAGAGAGAGAGAGAGATGGAGAGAGAGGATGAGAAAGAGAGAAAGAGAGAGAGAATGAGAAAGAGAGAAAGAGAGAGAGAGAAAGAGAGAGAATGAGAGCGAGAGAGAGAGATGGAGAGAATGAGAGTGAGAGAGGGAGAGAATGAGAGAGAGAGAGAGAGAGAGAGATGGAGGCCGGGGGATTTAATAAGTGCAGTGTGTGATGACGTCTACAGGGCGGCGGTAGTGAGTTCCTGAAAGCTGCTGTATTTCCCCCCCTGCCCCCTGGCATCACTCTGCTCTCTGATGAACAACGGGGAAGCTGGTTCCACTACTGTATCTCTCCTTTCAGTCTCTCCTCTTCTTCTCTCTCTCATCCATCTCTCTCTCTCCCTCTCTCTATCTCCCTCTCTCTGTCTCTCTCTCTCTCTCCCTCTCTCTCTCTGCAGGGTTTTCCTTGGTCATGAAGCGTCTATTCAGGGCCTGTCTGTCTGAGTGTAATCAGTATGGCACCCAGGGTCCGTCACACTCTGCCTCTCACACACACACACACACACACACGCACACATGCAGACACACAAACACGCACACCTCCCCTTACCCCCCACCCCACTGACCACGCAAAACCTCACTGCTGCATGGCAACGGCTACCATGGCAACCATTGCTAGCACGGGCCTAGTGGACGAGGGAGAGTGGGATCGAGGGAATGAAGGAGTGGTGATTTCATAATCGGAATCACAAACGTTTCTCGCCATGTACTTCTACAGCGTACTAGGATCATTTGATTCCGTCAACAGTGCGTAACACAGAGACAACATTGGACAGGGTGCAAGAGACGAGACAGTGCAAAGACAGGACAGTGCAAAAGAGCAGTAGGCTACAAAAAATACAAATGCAAAAATAAAAATAATATACAAAATGGAGAGCGAGTGAGTGTGAGTGAGTGTGCAAAGTGTAATGTGTGTGAGGGTTTCTCTATACCGGGCTTGGAGGCACGGCCCGGTCCCCAACGGGATCTCCCGCCCCTCTGACTGACCCGAAAAGTCAAAAATAGCGGACTTTTAGATCGCTAACATTTTTAGCATAAAGTCAGTGGAGTTTAACATAGCGGAAATTAGCATCATGGCTAGCAGACTGAGAGTGAGAGATGATGAAATCAAAATATTTTCTGTTTCTGTAGCTAGCTGGTGATGGTGGTGGTGATGGTGGCGGTGATGGTGGTGGTGATGGTGCTGGTTGTAGTGATGGTGGTGGTGGTGATGGTGGTGTAGTGATGGTGGTGGTGATGGTGGTGATGGTGGTGGTGATGGTGCTGGTTGTGGTGATGGTGGTGGTGGTGATGGTGGTGGTGGTGATGATAGTGATGGTAGTGATGGTGATGGTGGTGGTGATGGTGATGGTGATGGTGGTAGTGATGGTGATGGTGGTGATGGTGATGGTGGTGATGGTGGTGGTGGTGGTGATGGTGGTGGTGATGGTGGTGATGGTGGTGGTGATGGTGATGATGGTGGTGGTGATGGTGATGGTGATGGTGGTGTAGTGATGGTGGTGATGGTGGTGGTGGTGGTGATGGTGGTGGTGATGGTGGTGGTGGTGATGGTGGTGATGGTGATGGTGATGGTGGTGATGGTGATGGTGGTGATGGTGGTGGTGTAGTGATGGTGGTGGTGGTGGTGATGGTGGTGGTGATGGTGGTGGTGGTGTAGTGATGGTGGTGATGGTGGTGGTGGTGTAGTGATGGTGGTGATGGTGTTGGTGGTGTAGTGATGGTGGTGGTGGTGATGGTGGTGGTGGTTTAGTGATGGTGGTGATGGTGGTGATGGTGGTGGTGGTG
>NC_140234.1:11346506-11349006 GCF_949987555.1 Borostomias antarcticus
AGAGAGAGAGAGAGAGAGAGAGGGGGAGGGGGGGGTCGTCGGGCACACGCCGGGCCCACCGTGGAGGCCTCTGAGTGGGAGCCGCTACGGCCCCCGAGGCCTCTCCTGGAGCCTCTCCTCTCCTGGAGGCCCCCGGCAGGCGGAATGCCAACGCTGACGCGCTTACCTCTGGGAGGGGTGGATGAAACGACCGCCTCAGAGCGGGAATAGGGGTGTGTGTGCGTGCGGGAGTCTGTGGTGTGTGTGTGTGTGCGGAGGCCGGTTTATGGAGTCAGGGGGGTTGTTGGAAAGTGAAAACCTTGGAACAGCTGGCCTGAGTGAGTCGGCGGGATTTGGGGGGGGGGGGGGGGGGTGGACAGAAAGGGAGGCAGACCGGCCACCTCTTTGACAGGGGTCTTTTGTGACAGCAGCTGGTTGGAGTAGAGGAGGTCAGGCCAGCTGTGCCTCTAGTGACCTCCCCTCTCTTCCCCCCCCCCCTCCCCCAAACCAAACACAGCCAGCTGTAGGCTCGGGGGGAGGATGGGAAGAGGGGAGAGGAGGAGAGAGAAGAGAGAGACAGAGACCGGGAGAAGATGAAAGGAGGGAGGAGACTGGGAGAGGACAGAGGCCAGTGAGGAGAGGTGGCAGTCTCCAGGTCACACACACACACACACACACACACACACACACAGACATGCCCGCGCCAGATCAAACCCATCTGTTAGAGAGGGTGACGGAGGTCTGTGATAGACCTCTCTGGTCTGGCCTGCTCCACCAGGCCTCTTTCAGAAGGCAGAGTCCGGGAGTTCATCTGAACAGGAGAGCCGCCCCCCAGGAAGCCTCCTCTGACGAGGGCTGCCATTGGCCGACTGGAAACTGGCACCGGACGCCGCGGCAACGGCAGAACAGCCAGGAGACCGACGGCCAACCTGCGTCAGAACACGCTCGCAGTTGACCGATACTTTCCGAAACTTCAGGGTTCGAGGGTTTAAGGTTGTTTATTGGTCATGCGGTACTGTGTGTACAAGACACGGGTACCAGGTCCGACGAGCTGAGGTCAGAGGTCGTGTGGATCCTGAAAGCTGCCATAACGGAACGACCCTCAGGTCAGGCATGTGAGGGTGTACCAAGAGATTACAGACGGCGACAAATCAATCAGGAGAAATCTATATAATTCAGAAATACCATCACCTATCAATACCATTATAGCACCAAAATAGACTTATTGAGCTTTCTATCTGCATGTAAGACCTTCAGACAGGCTGATGAAGCTACTGACTTCAACAAAGACCTCATCCAGACGAGTGCCAAGTTCTCTCCTCCTGGAATATTGACCCCCTCCGGAGAGACCCAGGTCTGGATCACTTCATCCCACCCCCAGAGAGAGACCAAGGCCTGGATCACTTCATCCCAGCCTAAGCCCCAGAGAGAGACCCAGGCCTGGATCATTTCATCCCAGCCTAAGCCCCAGAGAGAGACCCAGACCTGGATCACTTCATCCCAGCCTAAGCCCCAGAGAGAGACCCAGGCCTGGATCACTTCATCCCAGCCTAAGCCCCAGAGAGAGACCCAGGCCTGGATCACTTCATCCCACCCTAAGCCCCAGAGAGAGACCCAGGCCTGGATCATTTCATCCCAGCCTAAGCCCCAGAGAGAGACCCAGGCCTGGATCACTTCATCCCAGCCTAAGCCCTAGAGAGATGCTCACCCGCCATCGTAACACCAGCTTTTTGGCAGGGCGGCATGCTAAAGCACGTTTGAAGCGTTTGCGTACGGAGGTCATGTAGGACCCGAGATGGAACCGCTCTGGCGAGTGAGGGTGGAAGAGATACCAACTAGCAAAGCAGTGAAACCTGTGACAGAACACTCTTTCTCTCTCTCTCTCTCTCTCTCTCTCTCTCTCTCTCTCTCTCTCTCTCTCTCACACACACACACACACACACACGCACGCACAAACACACAACCAAGGGAAGATCATGCATGAAGAAACTAAAAATGCAATATTATACCAGCCTCCAGGAGAGTTGAAATGTACAGTAGAACTGTTCCTAGTGACTTTTCTCTCCAGTACGGTGCTGTACTGTAGTTCTCACCTTGTATATATATAACAGGCCAACATAGCTATAATAGATACAAAAAGAATAGCTACTAGACTACCCCATCTGGCTACTCTGAAATAGAGAGACCACTACAGACGTTTGTGTGCTTGCTGAAGTCAAGTTAATCAGTCATATTTTTTTACTTTGAATTTGTTTTTCTGTGACCCAAAGTGACATTCCCTTCATGACCTGAGACATGTGTCCTCGATCAACTAGGACAGCGACCGCGCCACCACAGTCCATTTTGAACGGGCACTTTGCACTAGTGTAAAACAACCTGATGCTTTTAAACCTGAAGCCAGGAAGAGTGCAGACTGAGTACAGACCTGAGATTCCTTCCACACCGCTGAGCAGAAGGAAGCAGCCTATATCTCTGCTGCCGGAGAGCACAGCCCAATGCCTGTTTATGCTGGTGACTGTGG
>NC_140234.1:11354679-11384679 GCF_949987555.1 Borostomias antarcticus
TTTAGGGTGGTATTTCCTAATGGGCCATGAATGTTTGGTTTTGATTCTCCACTCCAGTTAGGGACGAAGATAGAGGGAGGTCATCATATTCGGTAAGGCGGGTCCCTTCACCCTATTGGAGATATACAGTAGGCAGTGGCTCTGATGGGTAGCGTCTGTTTTCGGCGCTGTTCTAACAACGATTTTCAACGGAGATTGTCTCCAGAGTTTCCGAGGCGAAGTCTGGCATTGTGAGATTAGGGGTCAGTAGTATCACATTCTAGTCCAGAGATTAGGGGTCAGTGGTATCACATTCTAGTCCAGAGATTAGGGGTCAGTAGTATCACATTCTAGTCCAGAGATTAGGGGTCAGTAGTATCACATTCTAGTCCAGAGCTTTCTACTCATCAACTTCGACACATCTCTCCTCTCCTCTCCTCTCCTCTCCTCTCCTCTCCTCTCCTCTCCTCCTCCCTCTCCTCTCCTCTCCTCTCCTCTCTCTCCCTCTCCTCTCCTCTCCTCTCCTCTCCCTCTCCTCTCCTCTCCGGAGCTTTGAAATAAGACACCTCCCTCCCTCCTCCCTATCTCTAACCCTCAATCCATTGTTCTCTCCTAGACCACCTTTGTCCCCTCCTCCTCTCATCTCTTCCTCCTGCATCCTCATCCTTCATCCTTCTGTCCCAATCCTCCGTCGTGCCTCCCGATCTCCCCGGAGCCACAGCTGGGTGAGGCAGACACATCTGGCCTGCAGCTGGGCCCTGGAGACACGGCGGAGCGGGCGGGGCCGAGGGGAGGGAGCGGTATCAAGAGGGAGGCGGGAGGAGGGAGGGGCTGGTGGTGGAGAGGGAGGGAGGGAGGGGGGGGGGGCGGAGCAGGGGAGGAGCAGGTTAGGGAGGAGCGCCTGCCAAACTGATGCTCCAGATCGTCCGTGCTACGCCATGGCAACGGTGAGTCATCACCATCTCTCGAAAGAGAGAGAGAGGTGAGAGAGAGAGGGAGGGAGGGAGGGAGGGAGGGAGGGAGGGAGGGAGGGAGGGAGGGAGGGAGAGAGAGAGGTGAGAGAGGTGAGAGAGGGGAGGGAGGGAGGGAGAGAGAGAGAGAGGTGAGAGAGGTGAGAGAGGTGAGAGAGGGAGGGAGGGAGGGAGAGAGAGAGAGGTGAGAGAGGGAGGGAGGGAGGGAGGAGAGAGAGAGAGAGAGGTGAGAGAGGAGGGAGGGAGAGAGAGAGAGAGGTGAGAGAGGTGAGAGAGGGAGGGAGGGAGAGAGAGAGAGAGAGGTGAGAGAGGTGAGAGAGGGAGGGGGAGAGAGAGAGAGAGAGAGAGAGAGAGATGTGAGAGAGGTGAGAGAGGTGAAGAGAGGGAGGGAGAGAGAGAGAGAGAGAGAGGTGAGAGAGGGAGGGAGGGAGGGAGGGAGAGAGAGAGAGATGAGAGAGGTTGAAAGAGGGAGAGAGGGAGGGAGGGAGAGAGAGAGAGGTGAGAGAGGGAGGGAGGGAGAGAGAGAGAGAGATGAGAGAGGTGAGAGAGGGAGAGAGAGAGAGAGAGAGAGAGGAGAGAGAGGTGAGAGAGGTGAGAGAGGGAGGGAGGGAGGGAGGGAGGGAGGGAGAGAGAGAGAGGTGAGGGAGAGGGAGGGAGGGAGGGAGGGAGGAGGGAGGGAGAGAGAGAGAGAGCAAAAGTGAGACAGAGACAGTAAATTACCCAGCCGTTTCACAAACAGCAGCCACACTAGCTAAGATAAACCCTGAACACAACACAGCCCCACTAGCTAAGATAACCCTGAACACAACACAGCCCACTAGCTAAGATACCCTGAACACAACACAGCCCCACTAGCTAAGATACCCTGAACACAACACAGCCCCACTAGCTAAGATAACCCTGAACACAACACAGCCCACTAGCTAAGATACCCTGAACACAACACAGCTCCACTAGCTAAGATAACCCTGAACACAACACAACTCCACTAGCTAAGATAACCCTGAACACAACACAGCCCACTAGCTAAGATAACCCTGAACACAACACAGCCCCACTAGCTAAGATAACCCTGAACACAACACAGCCCACTAGCTAAGATACCCTGAACACAACACAGCCCCACTAGCTAAGATAACCCTGAACACAACACAGCCCACTAGCTAAGATAACCCTGAACACAACACAGCCCACTAGCTAAGATAACCCTGAACACAACACAGCCCCACTAGCTAAGATAACCCTGAACACAACACAGCCCACTAGCTAAGATAACCCTGAACACAACACCGTTAAACGTCTCCAATTAAATGATATCAACAACAACAACCGTTTATTGTTGAGGAACAGGGCGGCTTGTATTGTTGATCCCTCTAAGGCTCGACCCAGCTGTCTCAGAGTCTGTTAGTACTAAGTCTTCTTCATAGTTCCTGTTTGCTATAAACTGCCAAATGTTGCATTATATTGTAGACGGTGTCTGCGCCGCGCCAAAGGAGCGGCAGATTCCAGCTGTTTCACAGACATCAGCACCACCTCCTCTGACGGTCAAAGGCCTGGCCGCCGCCGTCGCCGTCGTCTTAACCGGGCGACTCGTGGTTTGGACGGAACCGGCGGCGGTCTGGAGGACTGGAAAGACCTCGGTGTTGAAAATGTTGAACTCTCCCTTTAAAGCCGGCATGTCCCTTTAAAGCCGGTATGTCCTGATGAGGACTAAGACGCTTATAGATGCTCTACAGAGAGAGAGAAAGAGAGACCCGACTCAGACCAAACAAAGAGAGACCAGACTCAGACCAGACCTGTCCTGCTTTCACACAGGAAGTGAGTCACAGCCAGTGGCTCTCTGTGACAATGGTGCAGCTCCAGTCAAAAGACCGTGTGCCTGATGAGGTGCGATAGGGAGACCGAGGCCCTGAGGTGCATGCTGGGAAAGAGGCTGGGAGGGAAGACGCTTCTCTATGAGCTTCCAACGCAGCTGACGGAGAAAGGGGGGAGAGGAGGAGGGGAAGAGGAGGAGAGGAAGAGGAGGAGAGGAAAGGGAGGAGAGGAAGAGGAGAAGAAGAGGACGAGAGGAAGAGGAAATGAAGACGAGGAGGAGGGGAAGAGAAGGAGGAGAAGAGGAGGAGTCCATAACGCGATTACTGTAGTACCAGTGATAATAGTCTAATACTGTATTGTGCTCCTTATAGCTGGAATACTCTACAACAGACTCTAAAGCTTGAGGTACTTCCTTCAGTCACAGAGTTTAAATCCTTGGCTCTTGGCATTTGTACTTCGACCTGTAATTGTTTGTAATTAGTATTATTATTATTATTATTATTCTATAATGTATTCATTCTGTTGTTATTTGTGTATTTGTGTGAACTCGTCAACACTGTAAATGAGGAAAAGCTTAGTGTTTTACAAGTATAAATAAAGGTTTGAAATTAAGTGAAGTATGCAGCTGTAGGAGAGAGAGAGAGAGAGAGAGGGTGACAGAGGGAGAGAGAATGGGAGTGGGAGAGGGAGAGAGGGAGATAAAGAGAGAGAGGAAGAGAGAGCAGGAGTGGGAGAGGGAGAGAGAAGAGAAGAGAGAAGGAGAGAGGAAGAGAGAGTGGGAGTAGGAGAAGAGGAGAGAGGGAGAGAGGGAGAGAGAGAGAGAGAGGAGAGAGGGAGAGAGGATGAGAGAGTGGGAGAGGGATAGAGAAGGAGAGAGGGAGAGAGAAGGAGAGAGGGAGAGAGAAGGAGAGAGGGAGAGAGAAGGAGAGAGGGAGAGAGAGTGGGAGAGGGATAGAGAAGGAGAGGGATAGAGAAGGAGAGAGGGAGAGAGAAGGAGAGAGGGAGAGAGAAGGAGAGAGGGAGAGAGAAGGAGAGAGGGAGACAGAGTGGGAGAGGGATAGAGAAGGAGAGGGATAGAGAGTGGAAGTGGAGAGGAAGAGAGAGGGACAGAGGGAGAGAGAGTGGGAGAGGGAGAGAGAAGGAGAGAGGGACAGAGGAAGAGAGAGGGAGGGAGAGAGAGAGAGTGGGAGAGGGAGAGAGAAGGAGAGAGGGAGAGAGAAGGAGAGAAGGAGAGAGAAGGAGAGAGGGAGACAGAGTGGGAGAGGGATAGAGAAGGAGAGAGGGAGAGAGAGTGGGAATGCGAATAGGAGGAGAGAGGGACAGAGGAAGAGAGAGTGGGAGAGGGAGAGAGAAGGAGAGAGGGACTGAGGAAGAGAGAGTGGGAGAGGGAGAGAGAAGGAGAGAGGGACAGAGGAAGAGAGAGGGAGGGAGAGTGGGAACGCGAGAGGAGGAGAGAGGGACAGAGGGGGAGAGAAGGAGAGAGGGACAGAGGAAGAGAGAGAGAGCGAGAGGGAGAGAGAGTGTGTGGCCAGTCTCCAGACCACACCAGACCTCTTTACTGGCGCAGTGTTCACATCTACAGAGGAATGCTTCTCACCTCAATCAGGGCTGACTGGCTTACACACACATGTGCACACACTGTCTCTCTCTCTCTCTCTCTCTCTCTCTCTCCCTCTCTCTCCATCTCACACATACACACAAGCACACACACTCACACGGTGAAGGGGCCTTCTCTGCCGTCCTCTCTGTGCCGAGTTGCCTCCCTGCTTGAGTGACCCTGGAGAATTCAGACCAGCCTGTGAAGTCATCCACCCACCCCCACCCCCACCAGACCCTGACGAAAAAATGCTCCCTAAAGCACCCAACAAATACCCCACCCCCACGCCTCTCTCTCTCTCTCTCTCTCCTCCAGAACGACTAGGGTGAATAGGGTGCTACAGGCCTCATCCTTGCTTCCAAGGTTTCTACCTCTGTGTCTCTGTAGGCAGTCAGTCATTCAGCAGAGCGGAGCAGAGGGAACCAGTGTAGCGCTCTAACTCCGCCCTCTAACCTGGCCTGGACAGGACGGCCTATCACATCGCACCGCTGAATGAAATGGGGTGGAGTTAGGGCTGGGTTAAAAAAAAAAAATCGATTCATCAATTCTGAATCGAATGATTCAGAATCGATTCATGAATCCCAAAATCGATCTTTTATTTAATGAATGAATTAATAAATGGTAGTTCATTAATTCATTCAATGATTCATTCCTTTTTGGAAATAAGTATCGATACCCCGCCCTAGTATTGATGTGTTGCATACAGCTTAAGGCTACAGCTAAAAAAAACAGGTTTTAGTAACACTAACCGAATCGATATTGAATCGAATCGAATCGTGATAAGCGATTCTGAACCTTGTGAATCGGAATCGAACCGATTCTTGAAATTGGAATGGTTAACCCAGCCCTAGGTGGAGTAAAGGGCAATTGTCATTACCTTGTTACGCGTGACAGAAACGCCACCGAAGCAGAGAAATCCACTGATTGCTTGTGGTAATTGGCGGACCCAGACAGTCACACACACACACACACACACACACACCTTGGTATGTGCTCGGTATACATGGCATTCCAGTGGCCAGACAGCGAGTGCTTCCTCTAACGGAAACAAGAGACGCCACTGAACGCATCTCGCTAGGAAGAAATCAGATAAGTCAACTCGGCATTTTTTACAGGCACTTAGGCACTGTCCTGATGCATAAAAAACACAAAATGTGTGTGTGTGTGTGTGTGTGTGTGCGTGTGTGTGTGTGTGTTTCAGACACAGAGCCATGCACAACCCTGGCTCTCTGAGAGAACGGGGAACAAAACGCTTCTTCTCTCTCTCTCTCTCTCTTTCCTACATCTCTCCTCATCTCTCTCTTCATCTATCTCTCCCTCTCTTCTTTGACTCTTTCTCTCTCCCCTCCTCCCTCCATCTCTCGGTTCTCTCTCTCTCTCTCTCTCTCTCTCTCTCTCTCTCTCCGTTTCCTCCATCTCTCTCTTCATCTATCTCTCCCTCTCTTCATCGACTCCCCTCCTCCCTCCTTCTCCCTCTATCTCTCGGTTCTCTCTCTCTCTCTCTCTGTTTCCTCCATCTCTCCTCATCTCTCTCTTCATCTATCTCTCCCTCTCTTCTTTGACTTTCTCTCTCCCCTCCTCCCTCCATCTCTCTCTCTCTCTCTCTGTTTCCTCCATCTCTCTCTTCATCTATCTCTCCCTCTCTCCTCTCTCTCCCCTCCTCCCTCCTTCTCCCTCTCTCTCTCTGTTCTCTCTCTCTCATTATCTCTCTCTAGTGATTAATTCAGCCACCAGAAATAGACCCCTATAATCAATTCAGAGTATAGTTCTTCACCCATTCATTCACAAAGCAGAGAAGACAGAATCACTACAGTAGCACAAGGCCTCTATATCAGAGCACTGTTTAATAAAGAAAAGACTGAGTTTCTCAGTCCGAAACTGTGAGGTTATAATCCTGCAACGACCCCTGGACGAACACAGAATAAGACCTAGTAGCCTTGACTAAAAAACATGATGTTGACGTTGACGATTCTCCACGTACGTTTTAAATGAGGCTCAATCAGTGTCCGGTGCAGCAGCCCTGTGTACAGTCTGGAATTTAACGGTCCAGTCTAGAACAGTCTAGAACAGTCTAGAATTGATCCGTGTCCGCGGCGCCGGTCCCAGGAGTGCTAGCTCGCCGACCGGGGCGGAAGCGGACCCCGCTGTGTAGCCCACCCGCCCCGACGACCACAAAAGGACCGACACCCCCCCCCCCTCTGCCTGCTCCGCTCCTCTAACAGCTGATTGGGTGACCCCTGACCCACCTCCCATTGTGGGCCCAGCTGGCCCGCCCCCCCCCACCCCCCCCCCACCCCCCGCGTGTCCGTCTGGCTAACAAAAGGCAGTCGGGTCCAGACACGGCTGCAGCCACGCCCCACCCCGAGCGGAGACTGGGTGGGGGGCTTCCGGTAGAGGAGGGGAGGCGTCTAATACCGCTGGAGCAGTTGGCTCGCATTCAAGAGTTCACTATAGTGGGTTAGGGAATCATCCAGTCCCCTCTAAACAGACGGCCGTCAGTGGAGGTCAGTATATATGCTGAGTCATAGCCCCGTCACCGTCTTCAGGACAGTCCTTCTCCACCCCCCCCCGCCTGCTAGCCGAGCCCTGACCCCGCCCCTTTAGACGTCCCTGTAGCTTTTACCAGGCCTGGACCCCTCCCCTTCCAGCCCAGCGGGCCACAGTCTAGCCCCACCCCCTCTGTGGAGAGGGCTGCCTCAGTCCAGCCCAGCCCTAATCCAGCCCTAACCCAGCCCAGCCCTAACCCAGCCCAGCCCCTCCAGCCCAGCCCTAACCCAGCCCAGCCCTAACCCAGCCCAGCCCTAACCCAGCCCAGCCCCTCCAGCCCAGCCCTAACCCAGCCCAGCCCTAATCCAGCCCAGACCTAACCCAGCCCAGCCCTAATCCAGCCCAGACCTAACCCAGCCCAGCCCTAATCCAGCCCAGCCCTAATCCAGCCCAGCCCCTCCAGCCCAGCCCTAACCCAGCCCACCCTAACCCAGCCCAGCCCTAATCCAGCCCTAACCCAGCCCAGCCCTAACCCAGTCCAGCCCTAACCCAGCCCAGCCCAGCCCAGCCCTAACCCAGCCCACCACCAGCACCATCCCAGGCCGGCCCTGCAGCTGTCCAAGCAGGTGGTCTCTCCCTACTGAGCTTAGCCCCCTCGTATCCTGTCCCAACTGTTAATACTCTGCATGTGACACACACACACACACACACACACACACACACACACACACACACTGTATGCTTAGAGGTAACCCTTCTGACTTCATATTCCTAGAGATGGTTGTCAGGATAATGATGTGCGTAAGCAGAGTTAGGCTCTCTCCCTGTGAGACGAGGGATCAATAAGATACCGCATAGTCCATCAGATCAGCTCCTCCCGTCCGAAACCAATCAACTCACTGAACCTGATCAGACTCCACACAACAGGTGCACCAGGCCAATACTACGACTCAGCAGTGGTCACACTCACACACACACATCGTCTGTGCGCGAGAGAGAGAGACAGAGAGTGTGTGTGTGTGTGTGTGTGTGTGTGTGTGTGTGTGTGTGTGTGTGTGCGTGTGTGTGTGTGTGGACAGAACGTGTTAAAAAGCACTGCTACTCCGTAAGGACAGGTGTAGCAAAGGTATCGGGACACCTGGGATGATCATCATGTACAAAATCATCCAACAAGAGTATCTATTGTAATGTCCTAGTAATAACCGAGGCGGCTGTGGCCATACTAGAAAATAGAATGACCAGTGACCACCATGCTGGTCCAGTCTGTCTGACCAGCTTTGTGGTCACGCTGTCGGGCTACATCCTGTCAAATGATTTTGTGATATATCCAGGTAGAAGCCGTGAGAGCGGACACGGTTCACTTCCACAATACACGGCGTATTAAAACGCAGGGCGCGTTTTTGAAATGTAGACACGGGGATTTGTCGGTCTTCCACACAGCTACCGCAAACTGCAGGCTGCAATAAAGGATGAAGAGAATGTCCCCGGTATCTACCACCAACAGCCTACGTGCAGATTCCCCGGTTAAGCCTTTCATCCTTCCGGTAACATCAAACAGTCACGCGTCAATTAAGTGCAGAACAATAAACGTGCTGTGAGCGTTATGACAGGCCGATGCAGACGGACCACAGGGGTGGACGGTCTCCTACAGACACCCTGCTGCAGTCTGGCCGGAGCGGCACGACCTCACCATGTTTCTATAGGCTCACGAGTGCAATGCTGTTGTTCAACTATGTGACTCGTACCGTATAGGTTTACATTTTAAGGTGAAACCGAATAGTCTTGGTAACCCGGCCGACACACGGCCACTCACTCGCAATGCTTCATTCATTATGCCGACCGGATCCCTCAAATATGCAAGATTAGAACCTTCTCTGATTTGATTAGATTGTAAAATGAACTCACCAACGAGAACGGTGGATTGTTTAGTCCGTGCCGCCTTTTGTGTAATCCAGTCCGGGTATGAAATATGGAACAATAATTTCACAATTTCTTCATCCACACTATGAAACGATGAAGCGGTCCACGCAAGTGAGCCTGATGTGTAAACGGGAAAGGGGCACTACACAGCTCGCCACCGCCCAAATATAAAATAAAACAAAACAAAAACAAGACAATAAAGACAAAATAGCAATTTCGATCAATTTGTAGTAATATTGGATGCTTTGGTTGTTCACTGTGCAGTTACTGACGCACAGATTGGGCTGTTTCTCCCAGATCCACCCTCTGGCCCTGCCTCCTCTGAGCCCATTGGAACAGACGCCCGGACATGCAAATTCACTCTCCCCATTGATGTTTTACAAAAACACAAAATGACGCGCATGTTCAGCTACTCTAGAGCGCCATCATGTGGTGCTTTGATTCCTAGTAACCGTAAATGAAATGTGGGGGAAAAAAATGCTGAATTGTCAACTCCCCTACTTTGCCCAACTCTCCAGTAATTCCCAAGTTCACATTGTCCCTTGTTCGTCATCCGATTTATTATTTGTATGAAAAACGCAGTTACACAGATGTAGTGAAGAATGTGAGTATACACACTGCAATAAATATGCACTGCATATCAAACAGAGAAACATCAGCTTGACATTTTAAAAACATCAGATATGCTGATAAATATCTGATGAGGCTTCTTTTATTTTGGGGATATCATATCATTCCAATATTATCTTACAATTCCAAAGGCCATCAAATAAAGTGTCTATAAAATGATTTTGATGAAATTCATTACATCTTAATATCCTCACTTGTCTTTTTAACATGTCCAGGAGACAACTAGATACTGTGGCTCAAAAGCTATGACAGCAAGCTCTGTACACACAAAATGGGTTTTTGGCAGCATTTAAATAAACATTGCACCTGTAGGTTGGTAGTGAGTGCACCTACAATCACATTCACTACACCATGTACACTGTGGAGGAGCAGTGTACTTGTTGCCATGTTGTCTACAATGAGTCAGACAAAAACGTACAGACCTGGACACCCATCAAAGACTCAAACCCACGCCCAAAACATATATCAAACACTCAAACCCACACCGAAAACAAATTAATATTTTGCTGTCTGTCAGTGGAGACCTACTTTGCCAGAAGGGCAGTGTTGTCCAGAGAGAGAGAGAGAGAGAGAGAGAGAGAGAGCGAGAGAGAGAGGAGGAGGAGGGGGTGTCTGGCCCCACCTGTGGTCCCTGAGTGTGGGCAGAGTCCTGCATCTTCTAGAGGTCTTCCTAGGGTCTCTAGGGATGGAGCAGCAGACGGGTGCTGGAGGTTCTAGGCCTCGGGCAGGGGTGAGGTAGTCAGGGGTGATAGCTGCTAGGACAAGAGCTAGGGCCTGGGCCTCGGGTAACGGGCTGAACCCAAAAGCTCTAGTTCTGGGGGCCTGGTGGTCGGGAACCCAGGCTGGGCTGCATCTTCCAGGCTCTAGGCCCGGTCGTGGCAAGCTCAGCCGGGTCCTCTAGGCCTGGGCGCCGCACTCGTCCTTCTCCAGGCGCCGCTGGTTGTAGGCGTTATAGATGTCCATGAACATGTCCCTGCAGGCGATGCGGGCGCCCAGCTTGGAGCAGATGAGGAAGGAGCCGGCCATCTTGCGGTGGAGGGAGTAGGTCTCCTCTGGGGGCGGGGTGAGGCGGTGGCGCAGCATGACGGGGATCAGGCTCTGGATGCGCTGCGTCGTGTTCTGGGTGCTGAAGTCGAAGGGCTGGGAGGAGGCGAAGGCCTCGCCCAGGATCATCACCGCCTCCACGTGGGCGTCCTGGAACGTCTGGAGACGGAGCGGTGGAGGCAGGAGGGAGAGAGAGGGAGAGAGAGAGAGGTAGGAGGAGAGAGAGAGAGAGAGAGAGGGAGAGAATTGTTGAGAATTTCTATGAGCCTATAAAGCCAAGGGGAGAGAGAGAGAGAGGGAAGGAGAGAGAGAGGGAAGGAGAGAGAGAGGGAGGGAGAGGGAGAGAGAGAGAGGGATAGAGAGAGAGGGAAGGAGAGAGAGAGGGAGGGAGAGGGAGAGAGAGAGAGGGATAGAGAGAGAGGGAAGGAGAGGGAAGGAGAGAGAGAGGGAGGGAGAAGGAGAGAGAGAGAGAGGGAGAGAGAGAGGAACAGGCAGAATCAACTCTTATGGCGGGTTCAGACTGGAAGCGAAAGCGCAGCTCGTTTCCTTCCGGCGGCCATGTTGACCAACGTGACTGTTCCCACCGGGGCGTTGCTCCACGACCGGCTCGCACTCTGCAGAGGATAGTTTCGCGTACGGTCTATTTTTTCGTCTGGTCTATTTTTTTTCTGCGAGCGAACGCGTGTGATTAAAAGTGCAGCGGAGCAGGGTTGCTTGGTTACCGGCACAGAAAAAACTCACTTCTGGTGTGAACAGCCAGGCTACTGCTCGCGTGAACGTTAGCGCTGCACGACACTCCAGTCTGAACATGGCGTTACCTTGGCCTCGAACCCTGTGAGGAACTTCAGGTCCTTGGACTTCTTCAGCACCGTGTCCCTGTCACCGATGCTGGCTGCGTGGACGACCTGGACAGAGACGCCAGCTCTCATCAACAACACAAGTACAGGATAAAGTGTCACACAGGGCAATGTCAGACTCCGTCACAGATACCTTGATGTAGTCGTCCGTGAAGGATTCTGGGTAATCCCTGCAGGCACCAAAGTCCAACAGAATGATCTGGAAGCACAAAGAGGAGTAGTTCTGAAGTGAATACTCGCAAAGCAGGCTGCTCATTCATACATGACTTAATGATACAAGCAGGTGTGCCGGAGCGGTGTTTTCTCTCGGGATGGAGCCCTCACCTGGTCCATCTCGGCGTTGTAGAAGAAGTTGGCCCAGTTGGGGTCCGTCTGCATGAACCTGAACTCAAACAGCTCCCTCAGACACAGCTGCAGGATGTTGAAGCAGATCTGAAGACAGAAGGTCAGGGGTCTGTCAGACGTCACAGGCCAGTGGCAAAGGGGATCCTTCCTCCTTAAGATGTGATTGTCCCCACTGCCGAATATGGATTTCAAAGCATAGGCTTGGTCTAAGAGCCTACGCTTACACCAGTCCTATGTGAATGGAATCTTCAATAATACATTTCGGTCAACTAACTTCTTCTGGTATATGCATATGCAGGCATATACTGTACTTGAACGAGGTCGTTGACCGAAACGTATTATTAAACGAAGATTCCATTGAGCAAGTGAAGACAGTGTGCTGGTGTTTCTCCTTCAGTCTGTTGCACCCAAACTCCTTCCCTTCCTAACCCACCTCATCAACGCATCTCTTGTATCAGGATGCTTTCCCTCCGCTTTCAAGACTGCCAGAGTCACCCCCCTCCTAAAGAAACCATCTCTCCACCCCTCTGATGTCAGAAACTACAGACCGGTTTCCCTTCTATCCTTTCTATCCAAAACACTTGAATGTGCTATCCTTAACCAACTGTCTTCGTACCTCCACAAGAACGACCTCCTAGATCCCCACCAGTCCGGGTTCAAGGCTGGCCACTCGACAGAGACCGCCCTCCTTGCAGTGACGGAGTCACTCCATGCCGCAAGAGCGAACTCTCTCTCCTCTGTCCTGATACTCCTAGACCTGTCAGCAGCGTTGATACGGTAGACCACCAGATCCTCCTCTTCACCCTCGAGGAGAAAGGCGTCGCTGCCGGCTCTGCACGCTCCCTGTTTGCATCCTACCTGACGGGCCGCTCCTACCAGGTGACATGAAGAGGGTCGACGTCGGAACCGCGTAGTCTGACTACGGGGGTTCCACAAGGGTCTGTCCTGGGTCCTCTCCTGTTTCCCCTCTACACTACATCTCTGGGCTCTGTCATTCGCTCGCATGGATTCTCCTATCACTGCTATGCCGATGACAACCAACTGGTCCTGTCATTTCCCCCTTCTGATACACAAGTGGAGACACGCATAGCTGGGTGCTTGGCTGACATCTCGGAGTGGATGACGACACATCACCTCAAGCTCAATCTGGACAAGACTGAGCTGCTGTTCCTCCCGGGGAAGGGCTGCCCGCACCGGGACCTGGCCATCACCATTGAAGACACAGTGGTGACCCCGACTCGGACTGCGAGGAATCTGGGTGTGACCCTAGATAACCAACTGTCGTTTTCCGCACATGTCACACGCTCCTGCAGATTCATGCTCTACAACATCAGGAGGATTCGCCCTTTCCTCACTGATGAAACGGCACAGGTACTCATCCAGGCCCTGGTCATCTCCCGCCTGGACTACTGCAACTCCCTCCTCGCTGGGGCCCTAGCGTCAGCCATTTAACCTCTGGAACTTGTCCAGAAAGCTGCTGCTCGCCTGGTGTTCAACCACCCCAAGTTCTCCCACACAACTTCCCTCCTCCGTTCCCTACACTGGCTCCCTGTAGCGGCTCACATCCAGTTTAAAACTCTGGCGCTAACCTACAGGGCAATGAAAGGAACATCCCCCTCCTACCTCCAGGCCACGGTCAAACCCTATACCCCCTCCCGACTGCTACGCTCTGCTACCTCGGGGCGACTGGTTGCCCCGTCACTCCAAGGCCCCTGCGGTCGATCGACACGGTCACGGCTCTTCTCTGTCCTGGCCCCGCAGTGGTGGAATGAACTGCCCACTGATGTCAGGACAGCAGAGTTGCTGCCCATCTTTCTTCGCAGGCTCAAAACTCATCCCTTCAAGAAGTACTACAACAATCCTCCCTCCTAAGCACTTATTGTATTGTATTGAATTGCACTGTACTTTAGATTGCTATTCTTGCACTTTGCCTTCAGCACTAGATTATGCTCTTAGTCACTTGTTTTAGAGAGAAGATGCACTTGTGAGTTCTGGCAAGTAGTAGTACATTGGCTCTTCCTACGTTAAATGCAATTATTGTTGGATAAAAGCATCTGCTAAATGACTGTAATGTAATGTAATGTTTCTCCTTCCTCTTAGTAGAAACTGTGCCTACACACCCGTCACTGAGACTTGATTCGGGTGTTCAAGACGTTCTATCACCCCCCAGTCCTCCGCCTCAGAACGGAGAGTATATACGGAAGCATGGAAGCACTCTCCTCAGGGAGGTGTGGTGGAAAACTGGGACTGGACAGGCGGTTTAAAACCATGACAACATGGATGCCAGGCCCGGGTGTTTCTGAGGTGCCCACCCGGGTGTTTCTGAGGTGCCCACCTGGGTGTTTCTGAGGTGCCCACCCGGGTGTTTCTGAGGTGCCCACCCGGGTGTTTCTGAGGTGCCCACCCGGGTGTTTCTGAGGTGCCCACCCGGGTGTTTCTGAGGTGCCCACGCGGGTGTTTCTGAGGTGCCCACCCGGTTGCGTGTTTCCTGGTCCAGTTCCACACAGCGGTCCAGCGGCACCCCGGACACCAGCTCCATGGCCAGAACCCTCCGGGCAGACAGCTCGCCCACCACCTCGGGAACGTGGAAGAACGGGTCGCCTTCCAGCAGGGAACTGCGGACAGAACCACACAGGATACGGTACTGAGGTCTGGCCCACAACCAATCCCGGTCACACTTTATTTTGAGGGGCCCTATCGATAGCCCTCAGACATTTGAAGCCTCGCGTAATTTCCTACAGGACACGGGTCAGGCGCCTCAGCTGAGCAATCAGCGTTTCAATCATTCAATCATCTATTATCCAACCCCAGCCCTCACTTGTTCTGTAAGCTCCGGCTTGATTTATGTATTTTTTGTTCGGCCTGCTATGTGTCCCCGTGGGGGGTTCGTAGCTCGCTCCCTGGTTTATCTCGCCTTGCAGCTTGGCTGATCCATTTAGAGTAGGGCTGGGTTTAAAAAATCGATTCATCGATTCTGAATCAAATGATTCAGAATCGATTCATGAATCCCCAAATCGATCTTTTATTTAATGAATGAATGAATAAATGAAGGAATGAATAGTTCATTAATTCATTTAATGATTCATTCATTCATTCATTTTTGGAAATCAGTATCGATACCCAGCCCTATTATTGATGTGTTGCATAACTTGGCCGTCATGTAATTAAGGTTACAGCTAAAAAAACAGGTTTTAGTAGCACTAACCGAATCGATATTGAATCGAATCGAATCGTGATAATCGATTCCAAACCTTGTGAATCGGAATCGATTCTTGAAATTCGACTCGATACCCAGCCCTAATTTAGAGCTGAGCCATCAGCGACAAACTTAACTGTATTTCATTTGTAGCAATAAATGGTTAATCAACCTCTGACGTGAGTGTTCCTGAATGAATCAACAAATATATACGCATGCCACTGGTCAGGGTAAAAGTAAGGTTAGTAGATCGTTTGTTGAATGTTTATTGGTGGTTACCATCTATATGGAGCCCCTCAAAATAAAGTTTTCCCTTAATCCCAGACATTTTCACTAGCCCACTCATAATCCCTACACACTCCCTGGACAGATTACCAACAGCAGGGAACAAGACACCCGTGTCAGATTACAACTGACCTGCATCTCAAAGCCTCGGCCCAAGGTGACAGTTCATACCTGAAATGTTTGGCGCTCTCCGCCTCTCTCTTGTAGTCACACTCCCACGCCAGCTCCCTCTGCAGGACCTGTAGGCTGCTGTCCGCAAACAAGCCTGCACAAAATACCATGCTTTATAGACAGGCAAAGTCACAGCCGAGCCCTTTCTCAAACACAAGGGCATCTAGCCATATCCCAAAGACGAAGAAGCCTAGGAGACCCATTATCCCATCAACATGTTGTTTGTGTCGGTGTTTGTAAAAGGTTAAACAAAATATCTGATCTGGGAGATCTCTTGATGTGACATTACCATCAGGCAAGACAGCACCCATCTTGAGGACAGACATGAGGTTGTTGATGTCACTGCGGATGCTCTCCGCCACTCCTGGGTACTGCATAGAGAGAGAGTGAGAGAGAGAGAGAGAGAGAGAGAGAGAGAGAGAGAGAGAGAGAGAGAGAGAGAAGAGAGAGAGAGAGAGAGAGAGAACAGATAAGGGATTAAAGTACTGGGAGAAGGATCAAACACATAAAAATAGATTGAACAGTGACAGAGAGAGAGAGAAAGAGAAATGTACAGCGTGCGTGTGTATGCATGTGTGTTTGAAACAGAAAGAGAGAGAGAGAGAGAGAGAGAGAGAGAGAGAGAGAGAGAGAGAGAGAGAGAAAGAGCCCTCACTCACCTGGATCTTCATGGCAATCTCCCGGCCGTCCTTCAAAACCCCATGATGCACCTGTCCGATGGAGGCGGCAGCGAAGGGCTTGTCCTCAAACGACTCAAGCTTCTCCCTCCAGCCCGCACCCAGCTCCTCCTCCAGTACTTTCTACACACACACACACACACAGAGATACAGATACATACCAGTCAGCCAATTTTCCATGCGAGCAATTCTCCACAGAACTGTCTCAAAAGGGTCATGAGCATCTCAGCTCATCACTCACGCTCATCTGCCCGGCCGGCATGAAGTCAGCGCTCTGTCTGACCCTCTCGAAGATCTTCTGCAGCTGAGGGTTAATGAACGAGTTGTCTACAGAGAGGAGAGAGAAAGAAGAGGCCGTTCACACACCTGCTGACGCCATTGATGTTAGCGTGCATTTCACTCGGTGGACATCTAGAGACGTGTTGGCAGTATCCAAAAGCAGAGCAACAGAACAGAAGGAGCAGCAGGGAGGAGAGAGAGAACAGCACACAGAGAGAAGGATGGAAACAGAGACAGTAGACAGTAGTACATAAGAATCAGTAGTCGTATCAGTAGAAGTAGTAAGTAGTATTAGTAGTAGTAGTAGTAGCAGTAGTATCATCAGTAGGAGTATTAGTCGAATTATTATTATTATTAGTAGTAGTAGTAGTAGTAATATCATCAGTAGTAGTATTAGTAGCAGTAGTATAATCAGTAGTAGTAGTAGTAGTAGTAGTAGTAGTAGTAGTAGTAGTAGCAGCAGCAGCAGCAGCAGTAGTAGTACCATCAGTAGTAGTATCATCAGTAGTATCAGTAGTAGTAGTATCAGTAGTAGTATTAGTAGTTTTAGTAGTAGTAGTAGTAGTGGTAGTAGTATCAGTACTTAGTAGTAGTAGTATCAGTATTTAGTAGTAATAGCAGTAGTAGTATCATCAGTAGTAATATCAGTAGTTGGAGTATCATCGGTAGTAGTATTAGTAGCTTTAGTAGTAGTAGTAGTAGTAGTAGTGGTAGTAGTAGTAGTAGTAGTAGTATGGCTGTTTTCGAAACCAAATACTACTATACTGCATACTGGATACTGCATACTGTATGTACTGCATACTGTACTGATTTTTCATAGCAGTATGCAGTATGCAATGGCTAAATTGATTCATTTCTGCAGTATGCTAGGCTAGCATACTGCAGAAATGAATCAATTTAGCCATTGCATACTGCCTACATCGCATGCATGATTGTAATGATTGTAATATGATGATACGAGACAGATCAACTGGACTCATTTTGGCTCTCGTGATTGAAATATAAAATGACACACAGACATGAGATCAACTGGACAAATTGTATTGAAATTATGCAAGTATTTCAAGTATTACTGTATCGCTTTGAGATCCGTTTCAGATGTAAAGCGCAATATAAATATAAGTAGGCTATAGATGTATCAAAGGGAAACGTTTATAATACGACCAATAACAGGTGGCCATTAACATGATCATAAATCCATCAGATCGTGGTTTATCTAAATTATTAAGAGGACCTTATGAAAACCGACTCGCGTTTCGCATGAAACAACGCAGCCGTTTCTGCCGGTGATTTTTAGCTTCCACGTTCCAATGAAAAGCCAGTGTTCTGAAAAGTTGGCCTACCTTCAGGATGACCTACCACCCCATTATATTATGTTTAATTCATGGGTTAGCACATCCTGCCAAGTAGGAAATGTCAAAATGTCTATAAACATTTCTAACCAGACAGGATGCGCTACGTATGGATTAAGCACAATAAAATGGGTCGTAGGTACATCCATGGTCATAGGACATTCTGATAGACATTCCCTACATGACGGGATGCGCTACCCGTGAATTAAACATAATGTAATGGATGGTATATATAGGTCATCCTGAGGAGTTAGGCCAACTTTTCAGAACACCGGCCGTACAGTATCCGAGCAGAAGCGGGAGGTATCCGACTCCGAAAAATCTGATCCACAAAAACGCTTTGGTTGGGTAAACTGACCACATTTTATGATTAAGCATATAGTACCCCTACTAGCACAGTACGTAAAGCCGACGGGACACATTGGTCGTAGTTTGGTAAATTTGCGACGGTACCAACAGCGGACCTAGCTGACACGTGCCTATACAGTCGCAAAATAACCAAAATAAATAAAATAATGCCGCTATAGCGTGGGTAGGCTCCCCAACTCAGTCTTTTGTTGTTCCGACCATGGTTTAATTTGCAATAGCACCTTCATCACACCTGTCTGAAAGTGCCAATCAAGTGATTAACAGTGATGTTAGAACTCTATGACTCACACAAAGTGGTTTTGTCAAAAGAGCCTTGCAAACCGTGACGTCACAGAGCGCCCTTGTGACGTGGGCCAGGAGGTGTATAAAAGCCAGAGAGCGACAGAGGAGAAGCAGCCAGAGAGAGAGAGAGGGGGACGTCTCCATCTCCCTCCCTGGCTCTCTCTCGTGGGCCAGAGAGAGAGAGAGAGGAGGAGGAGATGTCAGATTGATATCTCCTCCTCTCTCTCTCTCTCCGTCTCTCTGGCCAGAGAGGGGGGGAGGAGGAGATGTCAAGATGGTATCTCCTTCTCCTCTCTCTCTCTCTCTGGACCACTGAGAGAGAGTCAGGGAGAGAGAGAGAGATGTCCTCTTCTCTCTCTCTCCTCTTCCATGGCTCGGAGGAGGAGGCGGTGGTGGTGGCAAATTATAAAAACTAAATAAAACTTTTTTTTATAATAAAAACTGATTCTGATTCTAATTGTAAGCTATAGTGATAAGATAAGATATCCATGTTAGCATATAGGAGTACTGTTACTATAGTTACTGTTAGCACTTCAAACTTCCACGGTGTCATCAGCTGCTGGTTCCTCTTCGCAGAGCAACCGACCTATTTTCAACCGGAGGTTTCGCGTCGCCCTGATTCAACCAGGTGTTATGCGGAATTCTGTGACCATCAGTGACCAGAGATCCGGTGGTCACTGATTTCCGCATGTTAATACACCGACATCTGTGATCACATTCACAACAATCAGTTATTTAATGGTAGCGCCAAAACCCAGCATTTGTTAAAAAATAGACCCTTTTGCTTAGATAAGTGAACGTGGAGTAACGTTTGCTTTGCCTGCTTGACAGACAGATGCTACCACGGTGCAGGTTGAGGTGTAACGTTACCTTGCTGAGCCTAATACATTTTTTACAGGCGTATATATAGTGGGACAGCATGCATCTATAAAGTATCTTACCTTTGCAATGCATTTTGAAGCATATGCGTCAATATTGTTGATAAAAACGCGTTTGGTGCGAGGGGTAATTTTGTCCTCGGCATACATGCACGCGCAAACAGACCATGGATGTATTAATAGAACAAACGCAATTTCCCTAAATCAGACAAGTGTCAACTCGTTACACTCCGTTGAGAACTTCAAGAATCAGCAAACTTTTAGTGGGCGGATTCGAACGTCTGGACCAGCAATTAATATTTTTTTTGTCCAACAAAAGTGGAATCATACGAGTGCGCCATCATTATGGTGAAGGCACATCCTCTTCTAGCGGAGCAGATAACATGACAAGGCTAAAAATGTAATACAGTAAGATATTGACCGTCGTAGAGCTTAACTTACAATCGTGTCAACGTTCTTTGGCTGAGGTAGGCTACCATTGTATGGTACCACATCCATCCAAAACAGAAGTAGGCCAGCTGTTGAATGACTGGCTGGCTGAGTTTATGATAATAATAATAATAAGCTAATAATGAGATTGTCAAATGACTTGAATGATCTTAAATCAGAATGAATATGTTATAGATATGGGTCTGTGTTAGGATTCATAAATCAGAATGAATATGTTATAGATATAGGTCTGTTAGGATTGATCAAGGGCGAATGGAAAATAGCACCGCAAACTGAGCTATTAGCCCTGTGCTTGTACCCGCAACAGGAGCTCTCTGGGCCGGCCACAATGCGATGCAGCTCGGCTTGGCATAGGGGGCTCTGGAGCTCTGTAGCCTGGCTGTACGATCACGAAGTTGTGAACAGAATAAATACCACATACGAGCAAACATAACCTGCTCCACTATAATGAAACTGTTAAAACTAAGATGCCTGGATAAAGAAATTATTTTTCGAAACGATATATTTGACAGAATCAGTATTCTACGCAAGCTAGTCTTAATGCTAATTCAGACACGCGGGGAGAGCTTCAAAATCCAGCGGTAGCCGATGACGTTTCCTGCGCTTTGCATTGTGGGAAACAGTATGTACTGGCAATTTTCCCCGAATCAGTACGTCATCCGGGTACTTTTCGCATACTGCAGATTTTCTTTTTGTTCGCATACTGCATTTTGGCAAAATCAGTACATACTAGCAGTATACAGTAGTAGGCGGTTTCGAAAACGGCCTAGTAGTATCATCAGTAGTAGTGACATCAGCAGTGGTAGCAGTAATACAGTAGTAGTAGTAGTAGTAGTAGTAGTAGTAGTAGTAGTAGCAGTAGTACAGTAGTAGTAGTATCAGTATTTAGTAGTAGTAGTAGCAGCAGTAGTATCAGTATTTAGTAGTAGTAGCAGCAGTAGTATCAGTATTTAGAAGTAGTAGTAGCAGTAGTAGCACTATGTAGAAGTAGTAGCAGTAGTACAGTAGTAGTAGTATCAGTATTTAGTAGTAGTAGTAGCAGTAGTAGCAGTATTTAGTAGTAGTAGTAGTAGTAGTAGTATCAGTATTTAGTAGTAGCAGCAGTAGTAGTATCAGTATTTAGTAGTAGTATCAGTATTTAGTAGTAGTAGCAGCAGTAGTAGCAGTATTTAGTAGTAGTAGTAGCAGTAGTATCAGTACTTAGTAATAGTAGCAGCAGTAGTAGCAATATTTAGTAGTAGTAGTAGCAGTATTTAGTAGTAGTAGCAGCAGTAGCAGCAGTAGCAGCAGTAGTATCATTGTACCTTGGATACTGAGCATTTGTCCAATCTTGAGGGCGGCCCCCCGGACTTTGCAGAGGGTGCTGACGATCCTCTCAGCGTTGGCCTCGGACAGGAGAGGAGAGTCCAGCAGGGCACCTGCTTCTGTGTGTGTGTGTGGGGGGGGGGGGCAGTCAAGAGAGAAACAGTAGATGCTGACTTTTAATTGAAACCACTAGCCTATGGCTAATACACTGTCCTTAGAGTAGAGTACTACAGTAGAAATGTATAGGATCTTACCTGAGCGCTTGCCTCCTAGTGACTGCTTGGCCACCTCATAGATGGCACCGATACTCAGACCTACTGCCAGTCCTGCAAGGGACAAGGAACAGAGAGATTTCCACCATGAACCAAGACCCTCCTCTGAACGTGGCCTACGGTCCGGTGTCGTTACATCATACATTGCATCAGTTAAAGGAGTTACAGCACACTGCAGGGCTTACTCTATGTGGTTAAGTAAATAGGGCTTAGTCATTAGGGAGGAACTACGAACTCTAAAGGACTCTATCCGCTAAAAAGAAGTAGTGGTTTCAACAGAAAAAGCCCATATTTGTTTCAGGATATACTTTAAGCTCAGTACTTGGAATCGGTATCGTCAGTGGAAGAAATGGGATCTGAGCATGCAGCTTTAATCTTCCATACAGTAGAGTACAGTAGAGAACACTACGTACCCCCAAAGTTGGCCAGCCTGCTGATCCTTGTGGCAGGGACCTTCCTCTCTCTGGCTCGATCACTGAGCTGGGAGAAAAAACACGTTAGAACATGAGTACGAAGCCTGTGTGGTCCTCAAACTAAAGCCTGGGTAATTAAACCTCAAGTTTATGGTATCAATATATTACATTATATTATAGTCATTTAGCAGACGCTTTTAAGCGACTAACAATAATTGCATTTAACGTAGGGAAAGCCAATGTACTACTACTCGCCAGAACAAGTGCATCCCCTTTCTAAAACCAGTGACTAAGAGCATAATCTAGTGCTGAAGGCAAGGTGCAAGAATAGCAATCGAAAATACAATAGGTGCTTAAGAGAAAGGATCATTGTAGTACTTCTTGAAGTACTACAACGTCAGTAATAATCCTTTCAGGGCAAAATACTGATTCAGTACATGCACAGTGGGACCCTAACACAGTACAGCATCATAGCAGGACAAGAATATTTACAGTGCATGTGTCTATTGACTAGTAGGTTCATTGCTTTATTGTCATTAAGCCTACTGTGCATGATGTATATGAATGCCTTGTGTACATAGTCTACTGTAGGTAGGTCTGTAGTGTGGGAGGTATGTGCTGGTTTTGGGATGGTGTGTCCCTTGTTTCAAGGCAGAGAGAGCCAGAGCATAAGTATTTCATTGTGTTTTTAATACGCATGACAATAAAGTTAAAACTTGAACTAAGAGCAAAGGCAGCTTCTTGTCTTCAAAAAGTCCTAATTCAGCCTCACATCGGCCAAAGCCCAGCCAAGTACTACATGTGCAAGGGACCATACCATAGAAGCAGACAGCTAAAAGCTAGCCTTATCATAGCAGGCCCACCCTCTGTTTGGCGGGCCGGGCCAGAGCCTGCTTGGCCTCGCGGGCCTTCTTAATGTCCTCTGGAGTAAGCCGGGCCACGGCCGAATCGTGGAGGAACCGGGCCTGGGCGTAGCGTGGTACCGCCGCGGAGGTGTGGAACGACCGGGCACTCTGGCCGGGCCAGCCCGCAAATCCAGGACCCGCGCCCGGGGTAGAGGGCGCTCCGCTGGGCACGTCCGTGGCCCTGGCGTCCTGGGGCTCCTCCTGGCTGGAGGGGAACTCGGAACCGACCGCCCACTTGGCCGCCTCCTCTGGGTCCATCTCCTCCCAGCCCTCCGCGTCAGGGAACACGTCCTCTTGGATGGACTGTTGCTATGAGGGGTAAGGAAGAAGGATGGTTATTGCTGTTTTAGTTTTGATTTCTACTACGTAAGCTACTGTTAAACTGGTCGCACTGGTATGTATCGAAACACATACCGGTAATACCGGTTAATATTCATCTTCATTCAACAAGGACATCTCTACAAGTTAGAAACTTAGTTCACGAGAGAAAAAAAGAGCTGGAGGCTCTTGTGTGTTTCAACACGTATGCATGTGTGTGTGTGTGTGTGTGTGTCTTACAGTGGCAGTGCCACCCATGACTGTGCCCACAAGTCCCTCCATCATGTCCTGGGCAGCCTTGACCCCGGTCCCCAAGGTGGAGTTACAGGCCAGCACCCTCAGCTGTTCCCCCTGGGTGGCGACCAGGGCCGACCCCACCCTGCCGGCCCCACGCAAGACCTGTAGCACCTCCGACATCATCACTACAGAGGGAGGAGAGAGAGAAAGACACGCTGAGTGTGGGGCGGGCAGACAGCCAGACAGTAAGGAAAAGACCGGTTTATAAACACATAAACATGCAGACATGTCACAGGCAAAAACACGCAACACGCCCACTGAGGGGGACACGTGGTTAGCTGTCATAATGCTTCAATAGTCACGAATAACTCAGTTATCTAGGGTGTAGCCTTTGCTGTGCATTTCAGTATATCTAATGTGATATACCGTTATTTGAGACATTCTATAGCTGCGTATTGCATAAATGTTATAGTTTAACCTTGGAGGTCAACGTTGATGTCATGCAAAGCACACACGTGTGACCTGCAGCCGAGTTTCCCGTTAACGTAGATAGAGCCAGCATTTCTACAATAGTTTGATAGCTAGCTCAAACAATCGAGGACATTACGCTGACGATACAGTCGACTGTTGATTAGCTATCTAGCTGAGCTCATGCGTTCACTAGCCTTAAGCATAGCGATGAGATCTGTCAAAGATATATATATATATATGATAGCTACATATTAGCTGAGCAAACAAGGTTCTTACTCGTGGGGAATTAGGTTTCTTGCGGTTGTAAAAGTCACTAACGTTGTCCACCACTGGTGGATAGTACGTACTGTCCGGACATCATCAGACCCGGAACTTCTCGTTTGAAAGGTGACCAACCAGGCTGCTGGAAATATCAACATGTGATCGACGTTTCAGTCAACCGATGGTGGGTGAGGAGAAGGCGTGTCGGATACGGTTTCTAGCTTGATGGACGTCTGTGATTCAGCCTACTCCACATGGAGGTGTACCATTCGTTGGGGTAAAGGGCGTTTCTATCACGGAGAACTGGCCAATGAACTTTCTTAAGGGGCTGGAAGGTCACCGACCGCACGTGTTACTGTTATAAAACCAATGATTGGTTTTATATAAATATATGATTGCTATCTATATCTATAATCATATATATCATCATATATATGTATGATTGGTTGGTGATTGTATGATTTTATACATATGATTATATGATATATATGATTGATATCTAAATCTATAATCTAATATATATATATATAGAGAGAGAGAGAGAGAGAGAGAGAGAGAGAGAGAGAGAGAGAGAGAGAGAGAGAGAGAGAGAGAGAGGGGACAGTACATGTGAAGCAGGGCTGCGATCCATCATTTTTCCTGAAGTTTAGTGTAGTAACAACAAATCAATCTTTTACACTTCTGAGCTGGTGTAGAGTTGGAACTCAGTGAGTTGTTTCAGTGAGAATATTTCATTACAAAAACCATTTGGAACTTTTAAGATACTCGTAAAAAGCGATTCCATCTTCAGGAATATTAGAAATGACTAAAGATAGCAGAACAAATGTAAAATAGTTCATAAATAATTTGTATTTTCCCCATAAGGACCTATTGATCACTGGTGTGTCTGATGACATTATCTCAATAGACACACACACACGTATGGGGGGGGGGTGATTAGTGCCCCCCATACACACGCGCACACACACATATCCACACACACATACACCCATCTCTATCTTTCTCTGTCTCACACACACCAAGCTTGTCCTTGTGTGTTTTATATCTTTAATTATTTGTATCTTTTAAAAAACTTTTTCACACTTAGTTTGGCACTTGTATTGTGTAAAGGTATGTTTTGTTTCCCATGCCAATGAGAGAGAGAGAGAGAGAGAGAGAGAGAGGGAGAGAGAGAGTGAGAGAGGGAGAGAGAGAGAGAGAGAGAGAGAGTGAGAGAGAGAGAGAGAGAGAGAGAGAGAGGGAGAGAGAGAGAGAGAGAGAGAGAGAGAGAGAGAGAGAGAGAGAGAGAGAGAGAGAGAGAGAGAGAGAGGGAGAGAGGGAGAGAGAGAGAGAGAGAGAGAGACTGGCGGACAGGTCAAGAGAGAGAGGAGGGGGGGGGAGTCGTGGGGCAGCCATATATGGGCACACCATCGACTCTGCCTCGCTATTGGCTGAGGGCCTTGTGCAGCTGCCTGTCAACAAGATGGCCTTCCTCCCCGCTGCTGTTGTGACACCGTGTATCTGCTTGCACAGAGAACACACCGTGAAAACCTGTCATCTCTAACGAAACAGAGGAACGAGGAAGCGTCAAACAGGTGTAAGATCCCTAGAGAAAGACAGCGTACATTTACAAAAATTGTCAGCAAGCTTCGATCGCAACCGACACTTAGTTGATTAGCTAGAGAAAGTAATGCCAGCTAGCCGCAGCTACGTGGACATGAACAGATAACCCGGGTCACCTGCACTCCCATCCTCACTAAACCATCCGTGGTCGTGGGGGAACAGACCTTCAACTCGGGGGAACTCACCACCGGCAAACCTTCAAAGTTATTTAACTTGTACACATACACGTGAAGGTAAGTGTATAAACCTAAACCCAGATGTTAGCCGTTGTTGTTAGCCTAGCAGCTAGCAGCTAGAGGTACAAATATGGAGGTTGTTGTGGCTCTGCTAACGTTGTCTTGCTAGCATGGCCGGTTGCTCTTCTGGCTAGCTGGCTAAATTGGCCTTGCGATGAACGAGGGATCATACCAACAAACCTGGGTTTGACCAGTCTAGTTAGTTAGGTAACATCATGCCAGTGAGATGTGTCTCAATCTCGGAGTAGGGTTAGCTGTCACATAGTTTTGGCGTGCCTTCCAGTTTGCTTTCGTCAATGGACAAGCTAGCAAACGTTAGCCAGTGTGGACATACATTACATTACAGTCATTTAGCAGACGCTTTTATCCAAAGCGACTAACAATAATTGCATTTAACGTAGGAAGAGCCAATGTACTACTACTAGCCAGAACTCACAAGTGCATCTTCTTTCTAAAACAAGTGACTAAGAGCATAATCATACATACCCCACTAGATGGGTATAACCAGCAATCCTGTACCACGACCTCTAGATAGAGTACGATTTAGATTTACGATCATTTTGAAATTAAATAGCTCGATCATTGGTGTATGGTGGGACCACAACGTTTTGACGAGGTACCATGTAGGTGATTTCCAAAGAGTGTAATCTAACTAGATCAGATAGGGTTGAGCATTAGCCATCAGCTGTTGCTCATCCATGGACGGAGTGCTATCTCACGTCCTGTGTAGTCACTATGTTCAACGTACCCTATTGATCATTTGGGGAACAAAGTTCACTTGAGCCAGACTTCAATGATGTGTCAGTGGATGAAGCCAGTTGGTACATTTCCCCCCAACACTGGACTATTTAATTGTTAGCTCGCTACAAACATAGCTAGCTTTGCTGCTCTTCTACTGTACAGCAACGTTAATATCCCTCCGAGCAGGAAGATTCAGCACGAATCAGGAATTCAGCAGGACATGCATAAACCCGTTGATGTACCTGAACATTTTCATGCATTGAATTACAGTGACCCTCCATGATGTGATTGGAAACTGGCCAGTCAAGTCCGGCCAGGGTAGAATTTCAAACTGTATCGATATTCCTGTTTTGGCCATTCAGTGTTTCCAGATTTAGAGAGAACCAATGTGAAGATGTTGTTCTCTAGCCACTGAGATCCTGCCTGATAGAAATCTGTTAAGTGGTCCTACAATAGTATCCAGGACCACAGATGACCTTCCTATCAACACTCAGCCTTCACGTCTGTCTGTGATGACAGAAGGCTCTCCTGTGTGTGTGTGTGTGTGTGTGTGTGTGTGTGTGTGTGTGTGTGTGTGTGTGTGTGTGTGTGTGTGCGAGCGCGAGCGTGCGAGCGCGTGTGTGTGTGTGTGTGTGTATGTATGTGTGTGCGTGTGTGTGCCTGCGAGCGAGCGAGCGTGCGTGTGTGTGTATGCGGCGCTCTCTGGGCTGGGAGGGAAGACCGATGCAGTCTGTCTATTGTTCTGCCAGACTAGTATGAAGAGGCTGGCCTGCTGCCCCCGCTGCTCCTGCTGTATTGTCCCTGATTTATCTCCTCTGCCTCAGTCCACCCGTCTGAAAGCACGAGAGAGAGGGATGGAGGAGGAGGAGAGAAGGACACGCTCCTGAATGAACCCAGGCCCAGGAGGGGTTTAAGAGTGGTTACTGGAGCGCTGCGTAGCATAGTGTTACTGCTCTCACTCTCATGTTGTTTGCTCCAGTGTCGTGGTTGATTCCTGAGGGTGTTGATGCTATTCTTTGTAGGGGGGGTCATTGCTTTTTTGTCAGACCACTGTAGTAGTGGGTAGAAGTGACAGAATCTCCCAGAACAGTTAGGACTGGAGTGATAGTGTATTCACAATAACCCATGTTCCCTACCGATGGAGTAAACATTAGACTAGTGTGTTGATTCTCTGTGCTTCTAGACTGTTCTGCAGGCTGGGCTTGCCTGGGTATTGTTGTTTGCCTGCCAGGTCGCAGCGATGGAAAGAAAAGAAGCGGAGTGACGGCATTGGTGCAGCTCAGCCTGGAGACAACTTGGGGAGCCAATGAGACCAGGTTGAGTTGAGTCTGGCACACGGCATTCTGGGATTGCTGTAGCGCCGCAGAGCTGGTCTTGGGAACGGATTTGGGGGGGGATTACGCAGAAAGCTTAAAAGCGAACAAGCCTTAATTTGCAGGAATTGTTTCAAATGAGGGGGGGGGGGGGGGTGTGCCTGGCTATCGCGGAGGTAGTGTCCGCTGGCGGGGCGTAGCGGCGTGATGACACAGATCTGCGGCGATGCCTGGTCCTGGCTGACTGCGGTTACATCTGTGATCCATACCAGTCGCTTATTTTTCTCTCAACACAGAATGTTGTGGGTCTGTCCATCTGTCCTCTCTCTCTCCCTCTCTCCCTCTCCCTCCCTCTCTCTCCCTCTCTCTCTCTCTCTCCCTCTCTCTCCCTCTCTCTCCCCCTCTCTCTCACTCTCTCTCTCCCTCCCTCTCTCTCTCTCTCTCTCTCTCCCCCTTTATGGCTTGGATTCCACCGAAGCTCTTCTTTTCTCTGCAAAAAACGTAAAGTAAGCGGAAATCCAGCAGACAAAACAGATTAGGGATTTCAACGGTGTGGGTTTAGTTAGATCACTTAGAAGTCATTATGTTCAAGGCAACATACGTGCGCACACACACAAACACACACCCAAACACACACACAGGAGACTAGTGAAGCAACAGCCCTCCTGACAGCACTAGACTGGAGAAATGCACTTGTGCATCTTTATCACCAGTTTGCTTGTGCTCCAGGTTGACGGCAGAGCTCAGCAGATCGCTAGGTCATATTGACGTGGCTCCTTGGAGGTGAACACCGCAATAAGATCTGGTTCACCGACGGCTATGGGGTTGATCGGGTACATTACCAACTGCTTTGTGAATCCCCAACAATATTTAGGCACTACTCATTGCCAAATTGGCATTCGATTCTATTCTAAGTAGAAACCATAGTATTGGCCTCCTATGTCTTTCATTGACATGACTCTGTCTGCAGTATTGATAGAATCAATGTCAGTCAGTCTAAGTTCTGTCTGTTGAGGGAAGGGCATGGCTAGGTGTGTGTGTGTGTGTGTGTGTGTGTGTGTGTGTGTGTACACACACGTAGGTGCGGGCGTGCGCCTTGCCTCCTGCCTGCTCTCTTCTGCCTGCTCTCTCGTTGACCAATGGAGGAGCAATCTGACCGTAGCCATCCAATCACACTCTGCCTCTCTCTCAAACTGCCCCAGGAAGCATTGTGTGTGTTTGTCACCAGGATGGACCGACAGACTGCCTGTGTGTGTGCCCTGCTGTGTGTGTGACCTACTGTGTGTGTGACCTACTGTGTGTGTGACCTACTGTGTGTGACCTACTGTGTGTGCCCTGCTGTGTGTGTGTGCCCTGCTGTGTGTGTGTGCCCTGCTGTGTGTGTGTGCCCTGCTGTGTGTGTGTGACCTACTGTGTGTGTCCTGCTGTGTGTGTGTGTCCTGCTGTGATGCCAATCTTTATGAGAGGGAGAAGCAGAGGGAAGGGAAGGGAGAGAGAGAAAGAGAGAGGTGGAGTGGAAGGCAGAGTGAGAGTGAGAGAGAGGTGGAGTGGAAGGCAGAGTGAGAGTGAGAGAGAGAGACACACAGAGAGAGAGAGAGAGACACAGAGAGAGAGACACAGAGAGAGAGAGAGAGAGAGAGACACAGAGAGAGAGAGAGAGACACAGAGAGAGAGAGAGACACAGAGAGAGAGAGACACAGAGAGAGAGACACAGAGAGAGAGACACAGAGAGACACACAGAGAGAGACACACACAGAGAGAGAGACACAGAGAGAGAGACACAGAGATCTGGAGTAATCTGTCTGCTCTGTGATGATGACAGAAGGCGTTTAATATAGCTGGCCTGGCGCACCATGTGGGCACAATCTGCCCCTCCTCAACCATTCCTCTGGTCCTGAGGCACCAGCTCCCCCCGCCACCCGGCCCGGGTGCAGCCGGCCAGTCCCACCAAAACGCCGAGGGCAGGACGGGGCCAGCAGTCCGGCGCGGACACAAACATCGAGGCACATGTCCATAGCTCGTTCTCATGACAACAGGAAGCTTTTACGGTTCCAGACCGAGGCTCTGGCCTTCTGTCAGCTTGGCTAGTTCCCGAGGAGCGCGTGACTTGAGAGCAGGACTCCAGTGTGGCCCTGTCACCGTCATCTAAGATGGCATTTGATCATGAGACATCGACAGACTGTGTTGTGTGTGCCTCATATACAGTGGTAGAAGGTTGTTGCTTGTTGCACCTCCTTTACATGGGCTACATCGTCTGTTTGCCTGATAATCGCCACCATCGACGCAACATGCTCTCTGTCAATGTTGGACAATGGGTCCCACGGTTCTGTGGCGCTCAGCTG
>NC_140234.1:11389679-11394679 GCF_949987555.1 Borostomias antarcticus
GCAGCAGGAGGAGTCCAGGGGCGTGGCCCAGGCCGTGGCCCGCTTCGAGTCCCAGAACCCGGAGGAGAAGTCCGGCTCGGGGCCGGTGACAGACGCCCCCTCCTCCTCCTCCTCCAGCCGGGAGAGGGAGCCCGGGGCGTCGCCCAACCACGGGCGCGGCGAGGTGAGGATAGCCTTCCGGGTGTCCAGCCTGGACCCCCGCTCGCAGTCGGAGCCGGCCGGCCGGCCGCGGTGCATGTTCATGAGCTGCGGGGGGGGCGGCGGCCAGGGGGGCGCCAGGGCCAAAGAGAAGATCACCTGCGACCTCTACCAGCTGGTCAGCCCCTCGTCCAGAGACCCCAGCCAGCTGCTCGGGCCCCCCAAGCCGGACCCCCACGGGGACCCGGACAGGCCGGCGTGCGGCGGCCCCGACCCGGCCCAGGAGGAGAAGAAGGGCCCGGCGGGCCGGGAGAGGGTGACGGGCTTCCACGTGGAGGTGGTGGTGACCGGCGCCGTGGACCAGTGCGTGTTCTACGGGAAGGACAGCACGGAGAACGTCCAGGAGGAGACGGTGTGCTTCGCCATGCCCCTGCCCGGCGCCGCCGCCGCCGACTCGTCCGAGGACCCGCCCCCCGGGCAGTTGTTCTTCCTGCAGCCCGGCGGCGAGGAGGACAGCGGCGGTCGCGGCGACGGAATGCTGTGCCCTTTGGACTGCGGCAATAACAACGGCCCCGCGGGGGGGGGAGGGGCGGCGGCCCTGGAGCGGGCCGACTCCCCGCTGGGCGGCGGGGGAGGAGGAGGAGGAGGCGGGACGGCGATGGGCGAGGACCGCCCCGACCCCTCCCTCTGCCGGCTCTACCGCCACGTGTCCCACGACTTCCTGGAGATCCGCTTCCAGATCCAGCGCCTGCTGGAGCCGCGCCAGTACATGCTGCTGCTGCCGCACCACATCGCCGTCAACATCTTCGGCCGGCTGCCCACGCGCTCGCTCGCCGCCCTCAAGTGCACGTGCCGCGACTTCAAGGAGCTCATCGAGCTGTACGCCGTGCGCGCCACCGACTCCCGCTGGAACCGCGACCCGCTGTACCTGGACGACCCGTGCAAGCAGTGCAAGCGGCAGTACGAGCGCGGCGACGTGTCGCTGTGTCGATGGCACCCCAAGCCCTACCACCACGACCTGCCTTACGGACGCTCCTATTGGATGTGCTGCCGGCGCACCGACAAGGACACGCCCGGGTGCCGCGTGGGTCTCCACGACAACAACTGGGTGCAGCAGTGCGAGCCGGCGCAGCCACGCCCCAAGAGAGAGGACGGGAGGTAGAGGGAGGGGGGGGGGACGGACCTGCTCTCCCTTATCTCCCCCCCCCCCCCCTCTCACCCCCCCCTCTCACCCCTATTTACCCTCCCGGGTCTCTCTGCCCTCTCTAGGCTGCGGTGTAGTTCTGTTGTCCAGAACCTCCAGTGGTTCGGTCCGGTTCGGTCCGGTTCAGTCCGGTTCAGTCTGGTTCGGTCCGGTTCGGTCGGTAGCGGGATCAACTCTGGCCCCGTGGGCCCAGCTGGTCCGGTGCTTAAGAGGGAGATGATGAATGAGGGCGTGGCTAATGCTGCTGGACCGACTGACCTCTCTCTCTCTGCCTATTGGTCACCGACAGTTCTATCCTAGCCATCCTAGCCGTCTGATTGGAGCAGACGCCAGCCTCGCCCACTCGGCAGCGGCGCCACCGAGGACTGCTTCCCTGTCGTCGAGGGAGACGAGGATGTGGGTTTAATGAATGAGAACGTCGGGGCGGGCGGGAGCGAATGAGAAACGAGGAAGAGCAACTTGATGTCACTTTGCAAAGGCCTGATGTCACTTTGTGTAAACTAAGGTTTGATTGACGAGTTGCTTGTTTATCTATTTTTGTTATTTTGTTGGGTTGTTTTTTTGGTGTGTGTGAGAACGAGAGAATGTTTGCCGTTTTCTGTTTTTTTGAGGACTGTGTTCCCCCCTAACACTCCCTTCATCCTCCCACTGTGAATTATTTTATTTAAATTCACCTTCATCCCTCCGTCTCTCCTCCTCTCCCTCCTACATACTCTCTCTCTCCAGCAGAGGGCAGTCTTTGCCAAAGCTGTCAGCTGCTTCCGTGTGGGAGATGGAAACATGGACCATAGAGACTCAGTATATAGACTACACCAGCTTCCAGCCTTAACCCCCATCCCCAACCCCCCCCCACACACACACACACACACACACACACACACACAGCCCCCTCCCCCCCACACACACACACACACAGCCCCCCCCCCCCCCCACACACACACACACAGCCCCCCCCCCCCCACACACACACACACAGCCCCCCCCTCCCGCCCACACACACACAACCCCCCTCCCCACACACACACACAGTCACACACCCCTCTTTCCACAGAATCTGACCGTCAAACTGAGACATACAAACTGATGACGGTGCATAGCTCTCTTTCTACAGACAAAAGGACTTGGGAGGTCTGTCTGTCTGTGTAGACAGTACAGAGGACTTGGGAGACCACTATCTGTCTGTCTGTCTCTCGACAGTATCGGGGGACTTGAAGACCACTCATCTGTCTCTGTCGGTCCAGACGGAGGGTCTTGGGAGTCTACTGTAGGTTCCAGACATGTACAGTGCTAATGGGAAATATCTGCTTCTCAAATAAAACAGAATTGATTAAAACTGGAATCTTGACTGCTGCCTGGTTACTCTGTCACCACGGTTACGCTAATATTCTGTCGTAACGGCGCGTCTGAGAGAATATTCAACGCGACATTAATATTACACCGATTTATTTGGGTCTAGTAATCGTTCCACTTTACACACAGTAATTATGTCTAATGTATGTTGTTTCTATCTGGTTCCACCATCTTGTTTCCGGAGGGGAACTCGTTAGTTCATAAACCCTCTGTGCTTCAGGCGAAGTAGCCCCACAGGAAGACTGCCACCGCCATCATGACCAGAGCGTTGGCGTCCACAGCGTACTTCCACACGGGGTCCTCGCTGATGTCGGGCAGCTGCTTGGACGCCTCGGTCACCTCCTGCTCCGTCGGCTCTGGGGTCTGCTCGGCGCTGACGCCACAGAACCAGCCAATCAGACGACAGATACTGGACTTGGGCTCAGCGCTCACTGAGGAGGAGAGGGGGGGGGGGGGGGGAATCAACTAGGTCAGAGGTCAAAGTCCGAGACAAACCCCAGACTCATGCGTTGTTACTGTTTAGCTACAGATTTCACTGATCTATATTTTGCAATTCTGATTACACATCTCTCACTTACACACTCACACACACACTTTTTCCCCCTCCCATTCTCTCTCTCTCTGTCTGTCTCTCTCTCTCTCTGTGTGTCTCCGTCTCCCTCATGAGCTCACCCGGGCTGCTGTCGTCCGTGTCCTGGCTCTTCTCCTCCGCCTCCCTGCGTGCCCTCCTCCCTCTCTCCTCCTCCGCCTCCCTGCGCGCCCTCCTCCCTCTCTCCTCCTCTCTCTGATCCAGGTCCTCCCTCTCCTCCCTGGAGAGACGCAGGCTGAATACCAGCCGGTGGAGCTGAGGGGAGAGGACCAGAGCGTCAACACACACGTTCCCTCACTCATACACACTTCCTCACACACACACTTTCCCTCACTCATACACACTTCCTCACACACACACACACGTTCCCTCACTCATACACACTTCCTCACACACACACACACGTTCCCTTACTCATACACACTTCCTCACACACACACACACACGTTCCCTCACTCATACACACTTCCTCACACACACACACACACGTTCCCTCACTCATACACACTTCCTCACACTCATACACACGTACCCTCACTCATACACACTTCCTCACACTCATACACACTTCCTCACACACACACTTTCCCACACACACACACACTGTCTGTGTGTGTGTGTGTGTGTGTGAGAGAGAGAGAGAGAGAGAGAGAGAGAGAACCGTACATGCTGGGAGACAGCGTGCAGTCGATGGTGGGCCGCTTGGTCCTCACACACACTTCCTCACTCAAACTCACGCTCACTCTCCCAAACATATACACACTTGGATCAAACAAATTGCTTTGTCTTGACACAGGTTCGAATCCCGCCTCCTCCTGTCCACATGTCGAAGTGTCCCTGGGTAAGACACTGAACCCCAAATTGCTCCCAATGAGCAGGCTAGCACCTGCTGCCATTGGTGTGTGAATGTGTGTGTGAATGGGTGAATGAGGCCTTCATTGTAAAGCGCTTTGGATAAAAGCAAGTCCCTTTAGCGTGTTATGAAGCGGCGTTCTGGGACTCACGTGGACGTCGTCTATAGGCCGGGTACAGAGACTGACCAGCAGCATCAGCGCCGCCGTGCACACGAACAGCAGCACGGCGAAGTACAGGTAATGAACGCCGCACACCAGCTGGGGGCAGTCCGAGGGGAACAGGCAGCTGCCCGACCCGAACCAAAACTCCGGCACCATCCGACACAGGCCCATAGCCAGACCTCCCATCAGGCCCCAGAACGCCCCCTGGTGGACAGAGGAGGACAATGCAGGACATGGTTCATATTTCAATACTTCCTTCGCCAATCCAGCTCCCACAATTTTTTTAGAAAACAATTCCCTTTACACTGACTGTCCCTCGAGTGTTCACAGAACTGGGGAAAAAGGCATTTGGCTATGCTGCTCCCTCTGCATGGAATTCCTTGCAAGCTGACTTAAAATTGCCTGAACTGATCCGGTTTGACAGCTTTGTTGACATTCTCAAGGATAAGGAACTTGAAGGCATTGGGGTTTGTCACTGCTTTTAAATCAGTTGTTATACTACTAACTTGAGCTTATTTTATTTCTTGTATGTATGCTATTTGTATTGTAACCTTTTGTATTGTAATTTGCTGCCTCTTGGCCAGGTCGCTTTTGAAAAAGAGATTCTTTATCTCAATAAGCTTACCTGGTTAAATAAAGGTCAAATATTTTTTTTGTTTTTTTTTTAATCCAGCTCCCACAATCCATAATGCTGAGGAATGAG
>NC_140234.1:11399679-11437179 GCF_949987555.1 Borostomias antarcticus
AGAAATGTCGACCGACATTTAGCATTTATACTTCGGCGAAGTGTCTGATCACCTCCATGGTAACTCGCAGACGCGCGGCTGATTGATCCGTAGCAACGAACGCGCCTTCTATCTAGCTATCCAATCACAGCTGTGCGACGAAAGCTACGCGGTCTGCGACCTTAGAAAGTTTGGTCGGTGCAAGACACCCCTGTCCCACACAAAAGTGTCGTCATTTCTGTCTGTCGACACTTTCAAAAGTGTCGTACGACGAAGTATAAATTGGCCTTTACTGTACACATCCATTCAGCTCGACTCAAAAGGAATTCAACTCGACTGGACTCGACTCTGTAAGCGTGGATGTGTGGGAGGCGAACAGAGAAGCAGAGAAACTTCCCAGCAGCCCCTGTGCGCTGGTCCAGTCCTGTATTAACAGGCAGCGCTGACTCAGCAGCATCCTCGTGACCGCCGCTGAGAGGTAAACAGACAAGGATGCGTTGCCGTGACGCCGGCGGACCGCAGGTGGACTCTGGACCTACAGAAGCCGGTCAGGACGAAGGCTCCGGCGATGATGACGAAGGTCTGGACCGTGTCCGTGTACATCAGGGCCGCCAGGCCTCCTGGGAAACGACGACAAGCATCATGAACACTGGCTTCGGGTAAACGAACGTTAGTCAGCATACTGCAATGCATTATGGTCCATTCTCCAGCAGCAGGTGTTACTGTACCTGTGACGGTGTAGAGAGCTGTGATGGAGAGGAGAGCAATGACGGCTACATAGATGTTCCATCCCAGCGCCTGCTGGATGAACACCGCCCCAGAGAACATGTCCACCTGCACAGAAACACAGACGGTTCCTCTCCAGGAACTACACCTGACCGCTTCACTAAAGAGACAAGCCAGGGCCTTTTCACTTGCGTCGGCATGCAATCAAACTGACCGACGGCAGTAGATGCCAGACAAACTAAAACGCCCGAAGAGAAGGTCCTATAGATAAACAGATCGGATCTATGCTGGGGTTAATTAAGGACTCACAGAGATCTTGGTGAAGATGTAGAGGAAGAGAGATATGACAGAGAGGTAGAGGTTGATCCTGGTCCCTCCAAACCTCTTCTTCAGGTACTGAGGCATGGTGATGACCTGGGAGACAGACAGACAGGCAGCATGGAGGACAGGTAGAAATCACACCATGGACCTACCTACCTACCTGCCTACCTACCTATCTACCTACCTACCTGCCTACCTACCCACCTACCTATCTATCTATCTATCTACCTACCTACCTACCTACCTACCAACCTACCTACCTGCCTACCTACCTACCTACCTACCTACCTGCCTACCTACCTGCCTACCTACCTACCCGCCTACCTACCTGCCTACCTACCTACCTACCTACCTGCCTACCTACCTACCTACCTACCTACCTGCCTACCTACCTACCTACCTACCTACCTGCCTACCTACCCGCCTACCTGCCTACCTACCTACCTACCTACCTACCTGCCTACCTACCTACCCACCCACCCACCCACCTACCCACCTACCTACCTATCTATCTATCTATCTATCTATCTATCTATCTATCTATCTATCTATCTATCTATCTATCTATCTATCTATCTGTCTATCTATCTACCTACCTACCTACCTACCTACCTATCTACCTATCTACCTATCTATCTATCTACCTTCCTATCCGCCTACCCGCCTACCCACCTACCTACTTCCCTGAGGTCCAGGGGTGACATTTGGTCTTGTCAGTCCCAGACAGGGCTACCCAGCTCCCAGTCCCAGACAGGGCTACCCAGCTCCCAGTCCCAGACAGGGCTACTCAGCTCCCAGTCCCAGTCCCAGACAGGGCTACCCAGCTCCCAGTCCCAGACAGGCCTACTCAGCTCCCAGTCCCAGTCCCAGACAGGCCTACTCAGCTCCCAGTCCCAGTCCCAGACAGGGCTACCCAGCTCCCAGTCCCAGTCCCAGACAGGGCTACCCAGCTCCCAGTCCCAGACAGGCCTACTCAGCTCCCAGTCCCAGTCCCAGACAGGCCTACTCAGCTCCCAGTCCCAGTCCCAGACAGGGCGACCCAGCTCCCAGTCCCAGACAGGGCTACTCAGCTCCCAGTCCCAGACAGGGCTACTCAGCTCCCAGTCCCAGACAGGGCTACTCAGCTCCCAGTCCCACCAGTCCCAGACAGGGCTACTCAGCTCCATACTGTATGAGAGCTCTTCTAAGAGGTCACTGGGTTAACTCACCCCTGCAGTGAGGTACACGGGTACAAACAGCCACCCCAGCAGGAGCACGATGAACAGCGCCTGGCGGAGGAAGAGACAGAAGAAGAACAGAGGTCAAGACCACAAGACGGTTACACTGGTACAGCCTCGTCGACCCCGCCGGACCAGGCGTGTCAGCGCTGGGTCTGAGACCAAAACGGGGTCTCGGGATCTCGGGGTCTCGGGGTGGCACTCACATTCCACTCGAACGCCCCCACGGCGATGCCACTGGCAGCCCCAGTTCCAGCCAGGCCCACAAAATGGCCGCTGCCGATATTACTGGCAAAGAGGGACGCGCCAACCTGAGGAAGAACGGGGGGGTGACTGTTCTACATACACACAGGGGCGAATTCACTAAAGCAAATTGCGCCCGCTAATTGCACCATAATATTGCGCGTCAGTTGCGCCCGCTATGTGCTCCGTTTTAAAAACCTATTCACTAAAGATATTGCGCTAATAATATCCCAGCGCAAACACGCCCATTCGGTGTTTGCGGCTGAGTGCAATTTGCTGCTGATATAGGAAATGACTATAAATACTGCGCATACTGCGCATAGGCTACAACTCGTATGCATATCATTGGACGATGGCAGACAGAAAAAGAAAGATACGATTTTCAGACAGCGAACTTGAAGGCCTCACGGACGAGGTTCAAAAACATGTCTCACAGCTTTCGGCAAAAAATATCACGACTGCAGCAAAAAATCATATTTGGGGTTTAATTTCCCAATCAGTCAGTGCCATTTGTGTGTGTAAACGCGGAAGACTGCAAACGGAGGTGGAATGATTTAAAAAGACGAACAAAGGAAAAATTGTCATTTTATGTTATGCAAGTTGCAGCACGATGATCTGGCATACTTTTGGGGGAGTGTATAACATTGCCCCACCGGTACGATCTAGGCATCTAAACGGCTTTTCAGGATTCCAAATGTGCACTCAATCACACCGCGCGTCCTGATGTGAGCCCAGTTGTACGCCGCCTCTCCAACGTTGGAAGGATTACGCACGGGAGTCATCATCCATGGCTGAAGATGATACCTGCCGTCACCTATGATACAAAAGCAAAATATTTTCAAGACCATTCAAATAAAACAAATATTGTGTAGGCTATGTTTTTATTTATTTATTTATTTATACATATATCGGCCCCCAGCCGTTCAATGAACAGCTAAAGGGAATGCGCAGTTTCGCGTATAGACTATTATACGCACAGTTTCGTGCTATGTAGGCTATTATATTCATTGGGGGAGCTTGGACTCGCTGGGGACGGGTGGAGAGACGCATAGTCAACTGAGCCTCCCCAGACGCGACTTCATCCTCCAGTTGGCTGAAGAGCTGCGCGCTCTGGTGTCCAAACAGTTACCGCTGTGGTTCTAGTGTTAAATCAAAAAGTGACCTTCTTCTAAATATTCTCTCACGAACAACATGCCTGGCATTGCGATGCCTTCGCCTCGCAACAATCACTGCTGCCATGATCAGCGGACAGGCTGGCCGCGACACACCCCTTGCGCTTAAATACCACCACGTTTCTGAAAACGGTATTAATTTCACTTTAACTGCGTGAGGCAATTTGCGCCGATGTTTGTGAATTGGGCGGGTTTTGCAATAATGTTCATTTGCATAGAAAGGGGAACATTCTCCGCCCATATTACCTAATTTAAATATGAGCTAATAACACCGGCGCAGAGCAACGCAATGACGAACGCAACGCAGTTAACACCGTATTTCACCCTTTGCGAGGGCTTTGTGAATAGCAAACATAATTTTTGACTTATTTGCACAGGCTTTGCGTCAGGAAAAGCTGCGCAATCCTTTAGTGAATTCGCCCCACAGTGTCGGTATACAGTTCTATATGGTTTGTGACAGGTGCTTCACTCACTGGCCACCACGTCATGGTACGACCTGCCAGGAAGTATCCGCCCACCGTGCCACGATTGGTCCGGAACATTGACTGACAGACAGGACAACCATAGGATGCTCTACCTCATTTTGGCATATTATACTATACATGGCAGTAAGGGTGGTGTATAGTGTGAGACAATTGACGCGCACACGCCTGTGGACTCACCCAGATGCCGACCCCTATGACCATCACAAAGTATCCGACGATGACGGTTATATCGGCGGCGTTGTTGACGGTCGCGTGGGCGGACGGCGGATCAGACGACGGGTCCTCCATGTCCCAAACCAGGCTCCTCCTCGGACTCCTGATGAAAACTGACCACTAATGCACTCACTATACTCTCTACCAGAACAGGGTGTCCACCCAAAACACACACTAACTGATGACAGGCAAGAGTGTCAGTGAGATACTGTTTTGGTAAAAAAAACGAATTTAAAAAGACACTTTCTACAGACAGGTAGAGCATAGGAGGACGTGTGAGACGACGACACCTGAGTGAGAGAAGGAGTGAGAGTGAGGGAGAGGAGGAGTGAGAGTGAGGGAGAGGAGGGAGAGTGAGGGAGGAGGGAGAGTGAGGAGGAGTGAGAGTGAGGGAGAGGAGGGAGGAGTGAGCAGGGGGGCAGCTAGCTGCTCAGTGAGACCTTTGGTCTCCTGACCAACAGGCTGAATCAGGGTTTTATTAATGACTTTACTAGTTAATGTCTAGTCTCCACTTACTGTTCAACACTAGTTTCACTCTACTGCTCCTGCAACACTACGTCTCTCTCTTCCTCTCTCTCTCCCTCTCCCTCTCTCTCTCTCTCTCTCTCTCCCCTGCAACTCTCCCCAGCAGTGTGTCAGTTCAACACTACGTCTCTCTCTCTCTCTCTCTCTCCTGCAACTCTCCCCAGCAGTGTCAGTTCAACACTACGTCTCTCTCTCTCCCTCTCTCTCTCTCTCCTGCAACTCTCCCCAGCAGTCAGTTCAACACTACGTCTCTCTCTCTCTCTCTCCCTCTCTCTCTCTCCTGCAACTCTCCCCAGCAGTGTCAGTTCAACACTACATCTCTCTCTCCCTCTCTCTCCCTCTCTCTCTCCCTCTCTCCTGCAACTCTCCCCAGCAGTGTCAATGTGTCAGTTCAACACTACGTCTCTCTCTCTCTCTCCCTCTCTCTCTCCCTCTCCCCCGCTCTCTGCCTTTAGCTTAACTCATTTGTCATCAGTGAAAGTAGTAGACTAGTTGAGGAAGGTAAAAACGATGAGATAAACCATTAAGCAAATAATCCTTTAATCAATTGATAGCATGGCTGTCATCAAAATATCAATTTGCCTCTCAACTCAAAAACGTTCATCTCTCTTTCTTTAGGGTGAGGGGCGGGTGATCAGATGCTCCTCTTTGTTTTACAAACAGAAAGTCATTCACTGCCCAACACACGCGCACGCACACACACACGCGCGCATTTGCAAACTGTACACACAAATACACACACACACGCTATACATATCTCACACTATTTACACACAAGTCTAACGGAGGTGTTCAAAGCAGGGTGTGTAAAACTGCCCGTCTTAGAAGCGTATAGCCCTACGACAGCCTTACATTTAGTATAAATTCAAAATCAGTCTGATTGGTTTTCTAGTGAAGTAGTCTGACTCAACGAATGTAGGTTTTCTTTATTCGTTAATCGGTGGTGGTAAAAATCTGCTGTCCGCCCAATCAGATTCAATCCAGACTACGTGAAGCAACGACGACCTAGCAACCGCGCCGCCGAGAACGATTGTGATTGGTTTAAAGAAATACAGCGTTTTGATCCCCCTCTCCCCGAATGGTAGAGTCCAGACAGACCTTTCTCCAGCGCTGGCACCATGTAAACGAAGTGTGGAGAGGTCTGGCTACACAAGATTACAAGTAAAGTAGCCGCTGGGTGACCTAAGAATAAAATCTAACTAACTTAAGATGAAATATCAGGCACAGATATGTGCTTTGGTATTGGGATGGGGGTAACTTGGGTAAATCAGTGACTTCTAAAACCACACCTCCTTTGAGATACTCAAATTTGATTGGAGATGGGTTCAGGGGTGGACGGGGAAAACTATTTGAATCAGGTCAGGGTCCCATTGGTTCTTGGACCGGACGAAAGGTTGAATGAGGGGGTCAAAAGTTCACAGTGACATCACAGAGCGATCCTTTGGTGGACCTGGGCTGATCACCGGAGCAGATCCTCGTTATCCCCGTTCAAATAAATAAGCTAAAACTCATCATCCACTGTATCCATTCAAACACAACATACAGTCAGTTCACTGGAGGTGACGAGGCCGAGGATATGTGCAATACGGACCTCGTGATCCACCACACCCTCACTGAGGATTCGGTTAAAAAGGGAGACTTCTAGCCTCGTGACATCGTCCTGATCTCACAAGCTCACATTATGTTTCTCAGCACGAGTCAGTCTGGCAATGTTTAATAGAAAGATAGTGTTTCTCTGCTAGAGATGGATGTCATTCAAAATGATTAGCAGGCGACTGGCGCTCAAGCTCTTCCCCGACCCATTCGAGAGATATAGCTGTTGAAAACGTAGCAGCATTGACACCAAACTCCTCAAGAGCATGATGTTATGATTTGGTGCTAATCTCGGGTCTTCATCAACTAAACTGGACAGGCCAAACTGTGGCCAACAGCACCAACGGATTTCTATTGAGCGTGGCCGGACTCTACCTGTGTAGAGAAACGGAACGAGAGCTCGCAAGATCAGGATGGTCTCACGAGGCTAAGCTAATTCAGCCATTTAAAAACATCTAAAAATCTATGTCAACCGGACTGACAGCAATGCACTTAAAAATATTAAAAACATAAATTACCATGAGCACATTCAAACACATTCCTTTCTTAAAGGAGTCGAAAAATCATGTTTAGCCCTGTTTTAAGGTTACTTATGATCATATACAATGGTTCAGATCAAAACGTTGACAAAACTAGCACTTTTGAGAAAGTTGATAATTGCTCTACCACCGTTTTGGTCATACAATGGATGTGGGTGAGCACCTTGAAAAATCATTCAAAAAACATGTTAAACTCTCGATTTCAAAGACAAGAAGTGAAATTGAGAGTTGAACATGTTTTTGAATGATTTTTCACGGTGCCCACCCACATCCATTGTATGACCAAAACGTTGGTAGAGCAATAATCAACTTTCTCAAAAGTGCTAGTTTTGTCAACTTTTTGATCTGAACCATTGTATATGATCATAAGTAACCTTAAAACAGGGCTAAACATGATTTTTCCCTTTACTACTCCTTTAACTCATTATAGTGAAGAAGGACTTTAGCCTATTTGTTATTTGTATTGTGGCAAACTGTGGTTGGTTACATTCAGATAGAAATGTTCCTATTCCCCAATCCCCACTCTCTCTCTCTCTCTGTGTGTGTGTGTGTGTGTGTGTGTGTGTGTGTGTGTGTGTGTGTGTGTGTGTGTATCTGTCTGACCAGCCGTTTCAAGTCTCCCCACGATGTGCTGTGGTTCTGTCAGGTCATAGTTCTACTCGATTGGTCCCTGCCAGTCTCATCATCATCATCATCTTCATCCTCATCGTCATCTTCATCCTCGTCGTCGTCGTCGTCGTCGTCCTGGTTCTTACAGTCCTCCCGCGCCAGCCTCAGTCTGGACAGGATGTGTTTCTTGGGGAACTTCAGGGTGGTGCATCCGAACTGGCTGACCCCGCCCGTGTCCCCCGGAAGCTTCTCCCGTCTCTGGACCCAGCTCCGCCAGCCGGGCTTCCAGCAGTACACGCTGTCGTAGAACCTCGACCCGTTCTCCCCCCCCAGCACGTAGATCCTCCTCTTCCACCTGGCCACGCCCCCCGCCGCGATCCTCCGAGGCAGCCCGGGGAACACCACGGGGCTGGGGGCGCGGTCGCTTCCCCCTCCGGCCCCTCCCCTCTCCGCTAGCACCGCCCCCGCCACCTCCCGCTCCATCCCGGAGCCCCGCCCCTCCCTGAAGAACAGCACGCGCCCGGTGGCGTCCAGCGGCTCCAGGTGGGTGTAGTTCCCGTCCACGAACTTGGTGGCGTCCCTCATGTAGCCCCCTATGGCGCAGACGCCGCCCCGCACTGCCACCCCTCCCGCCAGGCAGGTGGCGCCAGAGTCCAGCGCCACGCGGCTCCAGGAGTCCATCAGGGTGTGGTAGATGAGCACGCCAGCGTGCACCACGGCCCGGTTCTGCTCCAAGGTGGTCCCGCCCAGGAGATAGAGGCGCCCGCGGAGGCCGGCGCAGGCGAAGGAGCGCAGAGGGAGGGGCAGGCGGGGGCCGGGGGCCCAGCGCAGCGAGGTCAGGTCCAGGGCGTCGCAGGAGTCGAGCAGGGCGGAGCGGTTGCACCCCCCCAGGGCGTAGAGGGTCTCCCCGCAGCCCAGCAGGCCCAGCATGGCGCGGGGGTGCAGCATGGGCGGGCGCTCCAGCCAGCGGTCCAACACGGCGTCGTACTCGTGGACGGTGGAGGACACGGTGCCGCCCCGGAGGATGCCCCCGGCCACGAACAGCCGGCCCCCCGCCACCGTGCACCCGGGGCAGAGCAGCGAGCCCAGCGCCGCCAGCTTCTCCCACTTCCCCGAGCGCGGGTCGAAGCAGTCCACCGTGAAGTCCCTCTCCGTCAGTGTGTCGTCCTCGCGCGGCTTCAGGTCCACGCACACGATCTTCTTCTCGAACATCCCCTCGCGGGGCCTCAGCGGACCCCCCGGGCCCCCCGGCCCCTTCCCGGCCCCCGCCGGCCCCAGCTCCAGCCTCAGCCTCCTGGACTCCTCCTGGGAGAGCAGCCCCGGGCGCAGGTGGTGAAGCAGCGCCGGCATGTGGGCGTAGCGCTCCGGAGGCCGGTGCTCCGCCCAGCGGCGCGCCGCGTCGTACACCTCCGCCTCGGACTCCACGCCCAGGCGGTCGGAGCCCAGCAGGCTGCCCAGGGTCCCCTGGTCCAGGAGCAGGAAGTCCTTCTGGCGGGCGACGCTGGGGAAGTGCTGAGCGACCAGGCGGAGGGAGGCGCGGAGGAGGAGCTGGTCCTGGTGGGAGCGGGCCAGGGAGTACATCCCCAAGCAGTTGTCCACAGACAGGTGCTCGAACAGAAACCTGGACACACAGCGGGGGACAGAAGACGGACGTCAGAATTTGTCCATTAATATCAAACTTTTGTTGATCGTGATTGTCCATGAAATAAATTCAATCTTTCCTCAGAGAAACACCATCTTGTAAATCAATATCAACTTCTTAAAATACTTCCGGAAATCGTCGGGGTAGGCAGATGTCAGAGTGCTTCGTGTCTGCTGATAAATCATAAATTATGACGGCCATTACCTAGAGCACAGGTCCTGCAGCGGCATCACTTGAAGCCGATTGGCTGCCACAAACAGGTCCTCCGCCGTGTCCAGGGAAAGCCCCGCCTCCCCGGTGTAGACGAACTGGATGACCGTCTCCATGACGGACGGCGTCACCTCCTCCAGGCGGATCTCGGTGAGGCGGGACTCCACCAGCGGGCTGGTGAACATGGCTCTGAAGTACGGGCTCACCGCCGCCAGCAGGACTCTGAGAGGGAGGAGAGGAGGACGAGAGAGGAGGGAGGAGAGAAGGAGGGAAGTCAATTTGGGATTAGGCAGAGGAATTGAAGAGAGAGGGAGAGGGAGAGGGAGGGAGGGAGGGAGAGGGAGAGGTTAGAGGGAGAGGTTAGAGGGAGAGGGAGAGGGAGAGGGAGAGGGAGAGGGAGAGGGAGAGGGAGAGGGAGAGGGAGAGGTTAGAGGGAGAGGGAGAGGGAGAGGGAGAGGGAGAGGGACAGGGAGAGGGAGTGTTTATTTGCAGAGGGGGAAGTGAGATCCGATCACAAGTGGTCTGACGCATGTGTTCTAATGCCAGGTGTGAACCAATGTACTCTGTCTCACTTAATGTGTGAACTGGCGTTAACATGTTAACACATGTTAATGCCAGATCACCTAAAAACACATGTTAATGCCAGATCACCTAAAACACATGTTACGGTTAAACACACACACACACACACACACACACACACACAACACACACACACACACACACACACAAAGCACTGATACAGAGAGAAGAGAAAGCCTCACCTATGACACATGAAAACTCTTCCCCTCCACTAGGAGTGTGACGTCACACAGCTGCTGAGCATCCAGAAGCTGCTTCAGCCCTGAGAGAGGGGGGGGGGGGGCAGGGGGTTATCACACCTGAGAGAGGGGGGGGGGGGGGGGGCAGGGGGGTTATCACACCTGAGAGAGGGGGGGGGGGGGGGGGCAGGGGGTTATCAAACCTGAGAGATGGGGGGGGGGGGGGGGGGGGCAGGGGGTTATCAAACCTGAGAGAGGGGGGGGGGGGGCAGGGGGGTTATCAAACCTGAGAGAGGGGGGGGGGGGGGGGGGGCAGGGGGGTTATCAAACCTGAGAGAGGGGGGGGGGGGGCAGGGGGTTATCAAACCTGAGAGAGGGGGGGGGGGGGGGGGGGCAGGGGGTTATCAAACCTGAGAGAGGGGGGGGGGGGGGGCAGGGGGTTATCAAAACCTGAGAGAGGGGGGGGGGGCAGGGGGTTATCACACCTGAGAGAGGGGGGGGGGGGCAGGGGGTTATCACACCTGAGAGAGGGGGGGGGGGGGCAGGGGGGTTATCACACCTGAGAGAGGGGGGGGGGGGGGGGTTGGGGGCAGGGGGTTATCACACCTGAGAGAGGGGGGGGGGGGGGGCAGGGGGTTATCACACCTGAGAGAGGGGGGGGGGGGGCAGGGGGTTATCAAACCTGAGAGAGGGGGGGGGGGGCAGGGGGTTATCACACCTGAGAGAGGGGGGGGGGGGCAGGGGGTTATCACACCTGAGAGAGGGGGGGGGGGCAGGGGGTTATCACACCTGAGAGAGGGGGGGGGGGGGGGAGGGCAGGGGGTTATCAAACCTGAGAGAGGGGGGGGGGGGGGGGCAGGGGGGTTATCACACCTGAGAGAGGGGGGGGGGGGGGCAGGGGGTTATCACACCTGAGAGAGGGGGGGGGGGGGGCAGGGGGTTATCACACCTGAGAGAGGGGGAGGGGGGGGGGGGGGGGGCAGGGGGTTATCACACCTGAGAGAGGGGGGGGGGGGGGGGGGGGCAGGGGGTTATCACACCTGAGAGAGAGGGTGGGGGGGGCAGGGGGTTTATCACACCTGAGAGAGGGGGGGGGGGGGGGAGCAGGGGGTTATCACACCTGAGAGAGGGGGGGGGGGGGGGGAGCAGGGGGTTATCACACCTGAGAGAAGGGGGGGGGGGGGGGAGCAGGGGGTTATCACACCTGAGAGAGGGGGGGGGGGGGGGAGCAGGGGGTTATCACACCTGAGAGAGGGGGGGGGGGGGGGGGCAGGGGGTTATCACACCTGAGAGAGGGGGGGGGGGGGGGGCAGGGGGTTATCACACCTGAGAGAGGGGGGGGGGGGGGGGCAGGGGGTTATCAAACCTGAGAGAGGGGGGGGGGGGGGCAGGGGGTTATCACACCTGAGAGAGGGGGGGGGGGGGGGGGGGCAGGGGGTTATCACACCTGAGAGAGGGGGGGGGGGGGGGGCAGGGGGTTATCACACCTGAGAGAGGGGGGGGGGGGGCAGGGGGTTATCACACCTGAGAGAGGGGGGGGGGGGGGGGGGTTATCACACCTGAGAGAGGGGGGGGGGGGCAGGGGGACCAGGGGGTTATCACACCTGAGAGAGGGGGGGGGGGGGGGGGCAGGGGGGACCAGGGGGTTAGCACACCTGAGAGAGAGGGGGGGGGGGGGGGGGGCAGGGGGACCAGGGGGTTATCACACCTGAGAGAGGGGGGGGGGGGGGGGGGCAGGGGGAGCAGGGGGTTATCACACCTGAACCAATGTGAGCTTGTTCATGGGGGAACAACGTCCTTCATATAACCACCATCTGTGCCCCTACCCCACTACCGTCCAAGTCAGGCAGGTCATATAACAGGACGTAGACCCCCACCCTGACCCCCTCCCTGACCCCCACCCTGACCCCCTCCCTGACCCCCCACCCTGAACCCCTCCCTGACCCCCACCCTGACCCCCTCCCTGACCCCCTCCCTGACCCCCACCCTGACCCCCTCCCTGACCCCCTCCCTGACCCCCACCCTGACCCCCTCCCTGAACCCCTCCCTGACCCCCACCCTGACCCCCTCCCTGACCCCCTCCCTGACCCCCACCCTGACCCCCTCCCTGACCCCCACCCTGACCCCCTCCCGAGCCTCCTCTCTCCTCACCGTGAATGACGTAGTCCCCCAGTGGGGTGGTAGTGTCGTCAGGGAAGTCCTCCTCCTCAGAATCGCTGTCCGAGAGGGGCTCTTTGCCCCCCCCGTCCCCGTCCTGCCATGGCTGGGGTCTCCAGGTCACTGTGCCCCCCCTCATGGTGCTCATCTGACACACACATGCAAACGTTTAGGAGAGTTTCGTTGTCGCTGACCTGCCTCCTACTGGACACAGCTTTTAAACATCCATTTAGACATAATGTAACAGTGGAGTATGTGAACAGCTTGTGAAGCTGCAGTATATCACAGTCTTCGTGACCCCAGTCCTTAGTGTACCGGTCTCAACAGCTGTGCCTCGTTATCCAGCAGTGTAAACAGTGATTCAAATTACTCCACAAGAAGCTGATGCATGCAGTTTGAGGGGTTTCTCTGGTTTGATTGTAAAACTGTAATAACAATTACAAAAACAGAGTCACAAAGTAGGTCTAAGAAAGTTATAGCCTAGTCTTCAGTGTTATTTTGAAAGAAGAAATACAATATGGATAACTATTGATAAAACCTATGCAATTCAATTCTAGCCTGGCAATGTACACAAATGATAAGATAACACAATAAGCTAATAGAAGATAAGTACAGTATACAGTATACATTGAAATTATCTACAAACCTAGTATGAATTAGCTTCCATGTATTGATTTCTTATAACGTTAGCTAACTAAATAATGCTCTAACTTACTTATAAAGATATAAAGATTATAACTCCCAATACTTACAGACATTGCTTCTAGCAAACTCAATAAAAGGAGGATGGATGGAGAAAATGGCTAAAAATGAATAAATAACTGTCCAGAACATATATGATTCAAATAACGAAGGTGTAGCAACCCAAAACAAATATCCAAATCAACAGCTGACTAATTTGGACTAACAACATGGTACATTCACAAACGCTGACACAATATGCAGCAATCCAATGTTGACATAAACTTACATTGAAACTAAACCTCTTTGTCTTGGGTTTCTTGAACACGGGTCGCTCTGTCAGCCAGCCGGCCTGTGTCTACGAGCCTGCTTGTTTACGATCAGTCAAGAAGGCAGTTCCAGCATGTTGTCCAGTGTCCATCCGTGTGTCTCGTCCTCCGACCTCCTCGGTGCGCCTCTCCCGTCCTAGTGTGAGAGAATCCGGCCTGGGGATCAGAGCGCATCACGGATCACGGTTCTCAGTCTGTCCCGTCCTACTGTGAGAGAATCCGGCCTGGGGAGCAGAGCGCATCACGGATCACGGTTCTCAGTCTGTCCCGTCCTACTGTGAGAGAATCCGGCCTCGGGAGCAGAGCGCATCACGGCTCTGGTTCTCAGTCCGCCGCATGAGAGACAACAACACAGAGACAGAGACAAGACAGCCCGTTCTGCTGGGGGCTGCAGAATGCAACTGCTAGAAAAGCATCGGCCAAGACAACCACTTCCTTGTATTATCCCAGATAAAAGTCTACTATAGCATGGAATTTAGATATCTAAAACAGTACGGATTTAAAAAAAACTAGCTAGTTTAAAAAGATGTTGCAGCCCGACTTTACTCGGCCGCACTTAGTGAAGCCGCATTACCCGCAATGCAACGCTTTCACCTGTCTGATTGGCTAGCCTTTGACCGCAAAGCGGATGTGACGATTGTTTTGGACTGACTCGTGTGATGTCAAAACCAAAACTGGTTTGACAGAAACATTCTAAAGGACTTATTTAATGCTGATGGTCAATTACTTCGCTATGAAACTTTGGTGAAGGCATTTCCAGTCAAACCGAAATATTTTAATTTTGTTACCAAGTCTATTCCTAGTGGTATTTTAGAACTAATGAAGTCCTATAAGGAACAAGTTGAAGGTCTTGGATTTGAGTATAGGCCTAGGTCTACTTTTTATATAAATGGTATGGATTATTTTTTTTGCAATAAATGTACTAATATGCGTATTAGAGAATGCTTTCTTTTTGCTAAGAAAATAACTCCAAGAGGGAAATTCTTTTGGAATTCTCATTTCATGGATATTAATTGGAGGAAGGCGTGGCTTGTTCCCTTTAAATTCTTCATTACACATAAAATTAGAGAAGTTCACTTGAAAATACTACACAACATATACCCAACAAACATGTATAATGCTAGATTTTTGGATGTTGATGATAGATGTACTTTTTGTAAAACTGAACAAGAAAATATAACTCATATTTTATATGGTTGCCAATTTAGTGTAGTTTTTTGGGGAAAGATTGAGAACTACCTTCTATACAAAACTTCGCATGCTATTAATATTGAAGGGAAGGATATTGTAACTTATTTTGAATGTAATGATACAAATATGTGTTCTATGTTTAATCTCTTTATTCTACTTGGAAAATGTAATATACACAAAGCTAAATTCTCTAACTCTGTACCCTCCTTTAAATTGTTTCTCATAGAAATGTATTATTACTTTGAGTCTCTTAAATGTATATCAAACCAAAAATGTAGGTCAACTGTTGATATATATTCAGAATTATTTTTGTAATGTAAGCTGCCACTGAAGTATGTAAAAACGTTTTTTTTCTTTTCCTGTTTTATTTTTTGAATGTAGTCTGTTTTGTATGATTACTCTTTTATGTTTGTGAACTGGGTGACTAAATGTTTGTACATTTATATTCTTAAAAAAAAGAGTAATGTCAAAACCTCCTTTTATATGGCAGAGATGTTCTGTCTATGATTCAATGTCACAATATGACATTAGTCATATGAAGTAGGAAATGTTCTATTAATACATCCATGGAAATATATTTGACAAAATTAGCGTTTTTCTCCCTCGTCTCATTTGATTGGTCTTCCCATTTTGACTCCGCCCCCAGTCATCCAAGCCACTTCCGCTTTTAAACATGGCGACCTGCATGGGCACCGTGGTTGTCAGACTCGGCACAGCATTGAATGTATTAAAGCCGGTATCTAGACAGTATGCAAGAAGACAATGTACGAGACTATTCTCCCCACGTTGCTTGTCTCATTACGCCCGCAGTAGTCTGTACGAGCACGTCAGCGAGGGCTACAGCGACAAGCCGGAGCTGGACATGCGACTGGTGTGCGAGGAGACGGACAAAGTCATAGCTAATGTTGAGACTCGGAAGGGGGACTTGCGTGGAGCAGATGTCAAAGACATTGTAAGTTATCCTCTGTACTGGATCATGCAAAAAAGGCAAACAGTTGCTGAATTGCATGTGATGTCATCGTATATGCTCTGAAAAGGCGACATTAACGTTACAAAAGAAAAAAGTGACAGTAGCGTCCTCCTCCCTCCTAAGCACTTATTGTATTGTGCACTGTACTTTAGATTGTGATTCTTGCACTTTGCCTTCAGCACTAGATTATGCTCTTAGTCACTTGTTTTAGAAAGAAGATGCACTTGTGAGTTCTGGCAAGTAGTAGTACATTGGCTCTTCCTACGTTAAATGCAATTATTGTTAGTCGCTTTGGGTAAAAGCGTCTGCTAAATGACTGTAATATAATGTAAAGTACCGAAAATAAAAATGCAAGCCCCCAGCCCTATATTGAAAAGCTGAATGGCCTCCGCATTTAATGTGCCAGCGGTCTAAATGGCCGACAATCTAAACTAACTTAGGCTATTACAAATAATTGATATGCCGAACAATAGTGTGGTGACGATGATAAAGATTGTTTGAATGTGAGAGAATGCATGTTGGCGGAATTAAGAAGTAAGCTCTAGGTCACCAAAGATAAACAGGGGGACACACTTGAGACTAGTAAACAAGTTGTGGAGTAACACTTTGTCATGGCTACAACAGAACGACTGGGCTTTTCTAGTGTTCAAATAGAAGTTGCTGTTCTTTTGACTGCGCCCTCTGGGACCCATTCAGAACGAGTCCCGCCAGTTGAGAAACACTGATTTGCATGCAGCTGCAATCACTCTACTTGTGTGGGTGTGTGGCTCACAATAATTTCTGAGTTCCTGGTGACTGTGTGTGTGTGTGTGTGTGTGTGTGTGTGTGTGTTGCAGGTGCTTGTGTGGCAGCAGCTCCAGCAGGTGAGGAAGGACATTTCACAGCTGGAGGAGCAGAAGAAGCAGATCAGCAGTAGAGTTCGAGCCCTTGTGGTCAGTCTACTTATGAAGATTACATCCTCACCTTTTCACCTGTCGATCAGCACATCTTTGTTTACATTAAGGAGGTGTTTGTTCAACCATCTTTTTTTTTATCTTCACAGGACCAGAATGACAAGAAAGCCTTAGCCAATGTAAGTGTTGGCTTATCTTTATGTAGGCCATATCGCTACTGTCACTCAACTATAACATTAAAGGTACCCAATGTAGTTTTTGACCACTAGTATGCGCTCTCGAGCAAATTTGAGAAGGTGGTCCCCGAAAATCGTGTACTACGTCATTGCGTCAATACACGGAGCACATAATAGTGATGTTACACACATCTTTGTTGTTTTCAAAACATTAGCGAAATATCATTTTGCGAAGAAATTACAAGGTAGGAAAGACATTCAAGTGATTCAACATGTTTATTAGACTACAAGGAACCATATGATCGAGGAATTTCGAAAATAAACAAAGAACTGATTGTTTTGATTCACGTTTCGTTGGGTACCTTTAAATGTAGTAGCCCAAGACTAAGTACTGTCGTCTGTTTGTGTCTCAGCTGCCAGAGTACAAGCAGGTGAGAGAGGAGGGTAGAGTTATCCGCAGCAGACTGGGCGAGCTGTACCCCAGAGAGAATGAGCTGGAGCAGCAGCATTACTCACAAGCCCTCAGGCTGCCCAACACCACACACCCCAACGTGGTGAGGATGCACACCGCACACACACACACACACACACACACACCACACACACACACACACACACACACACACACACACACACACACACATACACCTTCCATGGTCATGCTCTCAGGTGTCACTGCGTGGCTCGCCAGTAGAGCTTCCACCCTCACTTTGCCCACACTGGGTCGAACTCGGGTCCTCTGACATGTGACCACGTCACATTAACGCTGCTACCAGCTGCACCGCCGAAAAGCTAGCGATTTGAAGTTGCGGATGAGCAGTATTTATAATGAAGAATGAGTTTAACCAATTCAGTTCAATTACTGTACACTAACAGGCAGACCCAAACAATATCCTAACAATTTTTACATTTTTATATTGTAACTAGGGCTGTCAATCGATGAAAAATTTAATCAAGTTAATCACAATAATAGACTATTATCTATCATGATTAATCACAAGTTTAAAATACTAATATTTGCTTTTATTTTGACGGGAGATTAAACAAATGGCTTACATGGCATTAGAATAAAGAAATGCATGACAAAATGGTGGTTAAGTAGCCTGACATTCACATTCAGGGAATGGAGCCAGACTAAGTGGAGGAATCAAGAGTTGTTTTTCTACTCAACGTGTCATCACTGCTCTATGTGCGCACAACTCTTTATCTAAACGTCCCTCTTATCAGCGTTTCACACGCAGCAATTCATCCAGGTAAACTGGGATTACAGAATTACCGGAGGAAATTAGGATCATATTTGGTAATACGATTGATTTGCATTAATTATTTTTAACGCGTTAGTTTCCAGATTAATCTCACGTGTTAATGCGTTAATGTTGACAGCCCTAATTTGAACTAGTTTAACTCTTCAGATGGTGTAGTTATTTAGATAGTTTGGAACTTTTAACTCTTTTTTTAATTAAATTTTTGGAACGTTTAATTCTCACCTCCCTTTCAGCCTATCGGAGACGAGAGCCAAGCAAGAGTGATGGAGCTGGTTGGACAGAAACCAGGTGGGAGGAGTCTTATAGCTGTGTTATAAAGAATGTGACGTGTGAGTGGGCGGCTATATAGCTCAGGAGGTAGAGCGGGTCGTCCAGTGATCGTAGGGTCGGCGGTTCAAATCCCGGCTCCTCCTGACGACATGTCGAAGTGTCCTTGGGCAAACGCTGAATGCCAAATTGCTCCCAATGAGCAGGCTAGCACCTTGCATGGCAGCCCTTCATTGTAAAGCGCTTTGGATAAAAGCGTTATATAAGTGCAGTCCATTTACCATTTATTTCTCACTATGTAGCTAATGTAACTCCAGTGCATTTGGTTTCTTGTGGTGTTTCCTCAGTGTTTGACTTCAAACCCAGAGGGCACCTGGACCTGGGGGAGCAGCTGGGGCTCATCAGACAGAGGTGAGGGTGACCGTGGTCCACTTCCTCCTGGCCAGTTTACCCTGACACACTCTGGCCTCTCCTCTCCTCTCCTCTCCTCTCCTCTCCTCTCCTCTCCTCTCCTCTCCTCTCCTCTCCTCTCCTCTCCTCTCCTCTCCTCTCCTCTCCTCTCCTCTCCTCTCCTCTCCTCTCCTCTCCTCTCCTCTCCTCTCCCTCTCTGTTCTACTCTGTCACAGCTTCTCTTCTCATCTACTCTCTTTGTCGCCTCATGTCTCTCTCATTCTCTCTCTCTCTTTGTCTCTCCCTCTATCCCCCTCTCTCTCTCCCCCTGTCTGTCTCTGTCTCTCTCTCATGCCTTCTCTCCAGCCTGTCTTCCAGCAGGTGCTGACTAGCCGGTGTTGTCCTGAGGTGTTGTCCTGAGGTTTTGCTGTAAAGGAAAAACCTTACTTGCTTTAGTTTAGATTTCAAAGAACACGCTGAGTGGTCGGTCAAGCTGGTTTTAAACAAAGACAATAGTTTTATTCTGTTACGATTCTGCAGAGTCGGACTCTAGCACAGGAAGCGAATCCGGGCAGAGTGAGTCAGATGTGGACGAGGTCGATAGGTTATACAGTGAAAAAGGAAGTGACATAGTTTCAGGATGAAGAGGACAGGGAAGTGATGTCACACAGGAAGACTTTGTAGTTTTAACAGACTGATCTATGAGAACGAACTACAAAGTTAGAACAACAGTCAAGTAGGAAAACAGAACACTTTGGTGAGACTTGAATTTCATTCACAGTGCCAGGCAGTCTAACTCAGTGGCTGATGAATATTGGATGAGATCAGTCTTTGTTTGTAAATGATACCTCCATGCCGAGCTGGTAACCAGGGTGGGTAGATAAATAGAAAGTTTATTTAGCCATGTGCAACAAGTACATTGGAATTATTTTAATCGCTTGTCCTTCCAGTATCTTATCAGTGCTAATCAGTTTCTCATTCCAGTCCCAGGTACTCAGCTAGACATTCAAAGGTTCCCAAACTGGCAATTTGCTATACTATCCATTGTCTAGCAGTCTATCAGTATCATCACCATCTACTAATCCCATCCAATCATGGATGACTGTGTCTGTGTCCATGATGTAGGCAGTGCAATGAAATAATGTTCAAGAATACAGTTGTGTTCAGATGAAACCTCTTTTGTCTCTCAGGATTCCTCTGGAACATCTGTAATATTTTCATTCACAGTTTTGTTGAGATTTTCATTGAGCTTTACTCAATGTTCTTGTATTCTCTGTCCACCTCCCTTTGTAGTGTGACATACTGTATTCTTTGATGGTTAGGAAATTGCCTCCCCCCGAAGTTCTTTTCATTTGGTTTGCTCCTGTAGGCGCCTTGCTCATGTCTCAGGCCACAGGTCGTACTATCTGACTGGAGTAGGGGCCAGACTCCAGATCGCGCTACAGAACTATGCCCTGGACACACTACAGAGACGGGTGAGACGTGTTTTGTGCGCCCACGTGTGTGTGTGTCCCTGTGTGTCTGTGTGGGAGTGTTTTTGAGTCAAAGTTTGTAATACAGTTGACCTGGTCCTCTTCCTCAGGGCTTCACTCCCATGGTGGTCCCAGACATGCTGAAGGGGGCGGTGTTTGTGAGTACCACCCTCTGTCCTCCATGTGCACAAGACACTAAAGCTTTCATAGCTTCTCTCGCCTCGCAAAGCACTGGATACTCGCTCAGCCAAGCTGCGCACACCTGTAGTCGCACCTGTAGTCGTACCTGTAGTCGCACCTGTAGTCGTGTGTGTGTGTGTGTGTGTGTGTGTGTGTGTGTGTGTGTGTGTGTGTGTGTGTGTGTGTGTGTGTGTGTGTGTGTGTGTGTGTGTGTGTGTGTGGCACACATGTATGGGGGCTGTACTTAGGGTTTATTTTTTAAGGGTCTGGGGAGGTTGGGATGTGGGTATAGGGATGAGTGAAATGTTTGCTACATAACTTTTTTGTATTCCTTCTATGTATGTAACTCTCCTACTGTGTACTATGGAAATTAGCTGTTTAGCTATCACCTTGTACAGTGCATCTCTCCCTATTATAGGGTAAATGTCTACTGTACCTTGTCCCTGTCTTAAAAATAAATAAAATCAATCAATCACTAGCTTCAACTACACAATATAGTAGGATAGTGACTCAAAATGGCTGTTCTGTTGTCTTTCAGCAAATCCAGCAATCCTTTCTTTCTCCTCTCCCCATCTGTCCTCCTCCCTCCAGGAGGGGTGTGGGATGCAGCCCCACGCCCACAAGTCTCAGGTGTACTCTCTGGACCCCGCCCGCTTCCCGGACCTCAACCTGGCTGGCACTGGCGAGGTGGGCGTGGCAGGTGAGGGGGGGGGGCGGAGCTCTACCTGCACATACTTGACCGATTTGTTCTTTTTGAAATTAGAGGACATGAAAACTAAAACCGTTCTTCGATGTTATGTCATGTTTAATGTGTCATTTCTGAGTGGTGAAATAGAAATGGTTGAAATGGTGTCTCTCTCTCTCTCTCTCTCTCTCTCTCTCGGCCTCTCTCTCTCCCTCTCCCTCTCCCTCTCTTCCTCCTCCAGGCTACTTCATGGACCATGCTGTGAACTGGAAGGACCTTCCTGTCAGGTGACCAGCCACTTCCTGTTTGGGGATGCTGGGGTTTCCCTGGAGGCCTCGTTCTCATGGCTGTAGATGTAACGTTGTGTTGCTGTGCTGGTGTGTGTGTACGGGAGGCCTCGTTCTCATGGCTGTAGATGTAACGTTGTGTTGCTGTGCTGGTGTGTGTGTACGGGAGGCCTCGTTCTCATGGCTGTAGATGTAACGTTGTGTTGCTGTGCTGGTTTGTGTGTACGGGAGGCCTCGTTCTCATGGCTGTAGATGTGACGTTGTGCTGCTGTGCTGGTGTGTGTGTACGGCAGGTCTGTAGATGTAACGTTGGGTTGCTGTGCTGGTGTGTGTGTACGGCAGGTCAGCGTGCAGCAGCACATGCTACAGGGCAGAGACAGACACGGGCAGAGAGACATGGGGCCTCTACAGGGTACACCACTTCAACAAGGTAACGCCACACACACACACACACACACACACACACACACATACATACCTAAACACACACATACAGAAGCATATGACATGAATCTCACAACCTTATATGGTGTGTATGTGTGTGTGTATATGTGTGTATGTGTATGTGTATGTGTATGTGTGTGTGTGTGTGTGTGCGTGCGTGCGTGTGTGTGTGTGTGCGCGTTCTACCAGGTGGAGATGTTTGGAGTGACTGCAGATGAGACGGGAGAGGAGAGTTCTCAACTCCTGGAGGAGTTCCTGTGTCTTCAGAAGGAGATCTTCTCCTCTCTAGACCTCCACTACAGGTCTGTGTTCTCATCCATCCATCTATCACTTCATCCATCCATCACACCATTCATCCCTCTCTTTATTCATCCATCCACCCATCACTCCATCACTCCATCTATCTATCACTTGATGAGTCCATCTGTTCATTCATCCAGCCATCCATCCATCCATCCCTCCATCCCTCCATCCCACCCTCCATCCATTATATTAGCCCACCACTAATAACAGTGCAGTCGTCTCAGTAGCACAGCAGATACACAGATGTGTTGTGTGTTTATACATGTGTGTGTTGTGTGTTTATACATGTGTGTGTTGTGTGTTTATACATGTGTGTGTTGTGTGTTTATACATGTGTGTGTGTTGTGTGTTTATACATGAGTGTGTTGTGTGTTTATACATGTGTGTGTTGTGTGTTTATACATGTGTGTGTTGTGTGTTTATACATGTGTGTGTTGTGTGTTTATACATGTGTGTTGTGTGTTTATACATGTGTGTGTTGTGTGTTTATACATGTGTGTGTGTTGTGTGTTTATACATGTGTGCGTTGTGTGTTTATACATGTGTGCGTTGTGTGTTTATACATGTGTGTTGTGTGTTTATACATGTGTGTGTTGTGTGTTTATACATGTGTGTGTGTTGTGTGTTTATACATGTGTGCGTTGTGTGTTTATACATGTGTGCGTTGTGTGTTTATACATGTGTGCGTTGTGTGTTTATACATGTGTGTGTTGTGTGTTTATACATGTGTGGGTTGTGTGTTTATACATGTGTGTGTTGTGTGTTTATACATGTGTGTGTTGTGTGTTTATACGTGTGTGTGTTGTGTGTTTATGCTCCCAGGGTGCTGGACATGCCCACACAGGAACTGGGTCCCCCGGCCCACAGGAAGTATGACATCGAGGCGTGGATGCCTGGGAGGGACAGCTACGGGGAGGTGAGACGGATGACACATACAGTGACCAGAAACGCTCGCTCACTGCTGGGCTCCAGTAATAAGATTGATTGCGCCGAGCGAGCGTTTTTTTGTAAATGGGTTGATTGACTGATTGATTGATTGATTGTTTGTTCCTGGGCACAGTCTGGTCCACCTTCGGCTCTGCACCGGCCCTAATCGGCAAGCGGATGTGCGTGTTCATCTCATGCGTGTTTATCGTGCGTGCTCTGTCACACACGCACACACGCACGCACACACACACCTGACCAGCCCAGTATCCAGGTGTGACGTCTCTGTGCGTCTCTGTCCGTCAGATCTCCAGCGCTTCCAACTGTACCGACTACCAGAGCCGACGCCTCAACATCCTCTATGAGACGCAGGATCAGAAGCTGCACTACGCCCATACGGTGAGAGAAGGCCAGTGTGTGTGTGAGTGTGTGAGTGTGTGTGTGTGTGTGTGGTTCTGACCACCATGATCTGCGTCCAGGTGAACGCTACCGCGTGTGCCATCCCCCGAACCATCATCGCCATCCTGGAGACTCACCAGACCAAGGTAGGACACACACACACACACACACACACAGCATTCTGATGTCTCTTGTCACCTCTCACCTCAGTCATTTCTCTCTCTGTCTCTCTCTATCTCTCTCTATCTCTCTATCTCTACCTCTCTCCCCGTCTGTCAGAATCAAAATCACTTTTATTCACCAAAGTAGAGTACATGCGCTACATGCGACCTGCATCACAGGCAGAGGTCTGTGCTCTCCGAGTGCCCTTCTAGCTGAGTGTGTACTTGGTCGAGTGTGTACTTGGTCGAGTGTGTACTTGGTCGAGTGTGTACTTGGTTGAGTGTGTTCTTGACCTCGAGGTACACGTCTCTTGTCACCACCCCTGTAAGCTACGTCTCTGTCCTTAGCGACCGTAGCTCCTTGGTAAACCACGCCTCCGTCTCTCTCTCTCTCTCTCTCAGGAGGGGACGGTGGGTGTCCCCGGAGCCCTGCAGCCCTACCTGGGCATGGAGCTGATTGAGAAGCCTCGGTCCACTCCGCTGCGCTACATCGGGCCGAACCAGCCCAGCCGGCCCGTCCGACCGGCCCCAAGATGAGATGACGCAGGTCCGGCGCAGATGCGCAATCAAGATCTACTACAATACAAAACATTGTTCGACTGAAGAAGCCCTCGGCTTCAAGGTGTTTACTGTCCCTCGCTGTAGCTCAGAGCCGGCTACTGTAAATATATTTAAATCATATTGTGTGATTAGCTACTGTACATTAAGTCATCATAATGTTGAACTGAGTACCCCCCCCCCCCCCTCCCCCTGGCAAATGGTAATAAAATAAAACTAAACAGGTCCCTGTCCGCAATGCTAGTTAATATACGTATGACCCCTTTTATACCCTGAGGTGATGTTGTCCATTATTGATGATGTATAATTTACGAGCTAGTGGCACATACAGTAATGGGTACACGCTCGTCATCCAAGTAGCTACACACACACACACACCATATGTGACTGCATGGATGCTCATGTGTATCCTAGACTAACATCCCGACGATATTCTCAGATATTGAGATGGGGGGATTAGCAGATTAATTGCCATATTATTGTGACCAATTGTATCCACCGCGCCTGATCCCGTGTCCACGGGAGAGCGCTTCCTGACGCCTCGACGGGCCGACCATAATCAACCCTGATCCGACCTGACGGGCCGATCATAATCAACCCTGATCCGACCTGCCCCGCGTCCACCTGACTCCCTCACAGCAGCTCGCACGCTTCTCAGCTCCACCTCGCGGGTTCTCTGTCGCCGCAGGACCCGGGCCGTTATCTCAAGGTTATACCATGGTTATACCCAGCAGGGCTCCATCATACGATCTTATGGGAATGTTAATTTTCTCGGTGTTGGTGTGGACCTTCGTTGAGGGTAAGTAGGTCTATGACAAATGAAATGAGAATGTCGAACTGTGGATCAGGGTAGCGCATTTGATTCGTGAGGAAAGACGGCAATTTCTTTTTTTAATCCAGTATCCTATGCGCATTATTTAATTCTGATCATGGACGTCTCCGTGTTTGCTATGGTAGTGGCAGTAAATCAGAAAAACCATGTAGGCTAAATCAATGCTACAAATGTCGTACGCCTTTAAGATGTAGACCGACTAATTGATGACATAATTCGCTAAGCAGGTAGCCTAGATAAACCTCAGTCCCTATAATTGCACAGATCTCCAGCACGTTGTTCCCCCGGTTGCATTTTATATTAAGCAATGTGAATGTAGGACAGGAAATCTACCGCAGCATAAATAAACACGCACACTCAACCTAATACTAACGGCGGTTCGGTAGCTTAACTGCGTCGGTGATGGAAACTGCGCATGTGCGTTTAATGAAAACATATAGCTACCAGCTATTCCTAAGGTCTGTGCTGTGAATAACGATCATTGAACGCTTAGTAATAATTGATATAAATACATTATTAATCAGTAATGTTTGTGGGGACTCCATATTCGTTTTTTTTTGTATGTGACATGGTTATATATTTTAAATAATTTATATGATTCGTCTGAAATGGCCTATAATTGATCTCCACAATGACTAAGTATAAGATACAGCAGCACGTTTTGAATGTAACATTTCCTTGAGCAAGCCTCTGGCCAGGTGCGCACGTGTAGGCTACAGAGGGACCGCCAAGCCAATAACCAGCTTTAATTAAGACCATCAGTGTGTCCCAGTTTAAAGAGAGAAAACACACACACACACACTTCCTGCAAGGTTCACGTACTTCATATGACCTCAGAATCAATACATCGGCCGATGTGTAGGCTATATATTTTTCTATAACACTAAGTGGTTCATTCCGCAAAGCAGAGAGTAATGTTGAGAGGAATCAGTCGAGTTGACAATTGATCTCTTTGCCCCCGGGACAGAGTCTGTCAGATATAAGGGGATTTAAAAAGAATGATGTGTAGCTTCAAAAAGAATGTCCTGAAAAAGCATTGTGTTCAAAACATTCAAAGCTGACCTCTTAATGCATGTGTGTGTAGCCTATTTAAAACAGAGTACTTCTAGAGTATAGTAGTATAGTAGAGGGAGAGAGTATAGTAGTATAGTAGAGGGAGAGAGTATAGTAGTATAGTAGAGGGAGAGAGTATAGTAGTATAGTAGAGGGAGAGAGTGGGGTCTGAGAGTAGAGTATAGTAGTATAGTAGAGGGAGAGAGTATAGTAGTATAGTAGAGGGAGAGAGTATAGTAGTATAGTAGAGGGAGAGAGTATAGTAGTATAGTAGAGGGAGAGAGTGGGGTCTGAGAGTAGAGTATAGTAGTATAGTAGAGGGAGAGAGTATAGTAGTATAGTAGAGGGAGAGAGTATAGTAGTATAGTAGAGGGAGAGAGTATAGTAGTATAGTAGAGGGAGAGAGTATAGTAGTATAGTAGAGGGAGAGAGTATAGTAGTATAGTAGAGGGAGAGAGTAGAGTAGTATAGTAGAGGGAGAGAGTAGAGTAGTATAGTAGAGGGAGAGAGTATAGTAGTATAGTAGAGGGAGAGAGTAGAGTAGTATAGTAGAGGGAGAGAGTATAGTAGTATAGTAGAGGGAGAGAGTATAGTAGTATAGTAGAGGGAGAGAGTATAGTAGTATAGTAGAGGGAGAGAGTAGAGTAGTATAGTAGAGGGAGAGAGTGGGGTCTGAGAGTAGAGTATAGTAGTATAGTAGAGGGAGAGAGTATAGTAGTATAGTAGAGGGAGAGAGTGGGGTCTGAGAGTAGAGTATAGTAGTATAGTAGAGGGAGAGAGTATAGTAGTATAGTAGAGGGAGAGAGTGGGGTCTGAGAGTAGAGTATAGTAGTATAGTAGAGGGAGAGAGTGGGGTCTGAGAGCCTGATTTAGCTCCCAAATGAGAGAATCCCTCTCTCACCAGAGAGGGAGGGAGAGAGAGAGAGAGAGAGAGAGAGGAGGGGAGAAAGAGAGAGAGAGAGGAGGGGAGTGAGGAGAAAGAGAGAGAGAGAGAGGAGGGGAGTGAGGAGAAAGAGAGAGAGAGAGAGTTGTCTAAGCTTCTTCCCTGTGTTGCCAGTCTAGGACAGTTGTCATCTTATTGAGGACATGGAGAGATGGAAGGATAGATCCACACAAATAATCAATAATCAGATCATCAATCAATGTAATAGCTTTAACCTGTGAGTGACCCCCACCCTACCCCTGACCCCTGCCTCTACCTGGACCCAGGCACACTCACACACACACTGACATACACCAGTCCTGGGCTCAGATCCCCTTCCCCTCACCCTAACCCGGGTCCGTATCCTTTTCCTACCCCTGACCCCTGCCTCTATCTGGGCCCAGGCACATTTATGCACACACAGACATACACCAATGTTTGCCATGTCTCTCCTATGATGTTATTAGCCTCTCTTACTCTGAAAATGTAATTTAATGTTATTTATTGCTCTATAAATGTTCTTAGCCGGTAGACAAACATACTCCAGGAGCTTGCTCGATCGCCTTGTTGAGAGGGGTCAGGGGAGAATTTTTACAGCTCACTTATCTGGCCCTCGGGTGATTACTGTTTTTTTGCTTCCCTCTGGAATATGTAGGGGTGGGTCGTATTCCCACCTCCCTTGTTCTCTGTAAAGCGCATTGTGTTGCCTCTGGGTATGAAATGCGCTATATAAATAAAGCTTTGATTGATTGATTGATTGATTGAGTGAAAAACGTGATGAGATGAAGAGGAGGATCATTGTGTTACTGTGTATCTGGAGAAGACCAGAATAACTTCTCTCTGTCCCTGTTCATGACCCCGTCTCTTCTCTCTCTCTCCTCTCTTCTCTCTCTCCTTCTCTCTCTCTCCTCTCTCTCTCTCTCTCTCTCTCCTTCTCTCTCTCTCCTCTCTCTCTCTCTCTCTCTATCTCTCCTTCTCTCTCTCTCTCTCCTCTCTCTCCTCTCTCCTCTCTCTCTCTCTCTCTCTCCTTCTTTCTCTCTCCTCTCTCTCTCCTTCTCTCTCTCTCTCCTTCTCTCTCTCCTTCTCTCTCTCCTTCTCTCTCTCCTCTCTCTCTCCTTCTCTCTCTCTCCTTCTTTCTCTCTCTCCTTCTCTCTCTCTCCTTCTCTCTCTTTCTCTCTCCTTCTCTCTCTCTCCTTCTCTCTCTTTCTCTCTCCTTCTCTCTCTTTCTCTCTCCTCTCTCTCTCCTTCTCTCTCTCTCTCTCTCTCCTTCTCTCTCTCCTCTCTCTCTCCTTCTCTCTCTCTCCTTCTTTCTCTCTCCTCTCTCTTTCTCCTTCTCTCTCTCTCTCTCCTTCTCTCTCTTTCTCTCTCCTTCTCTCTCTCTCCTTCTCTCTCTTTCTCTCTCCTTCTCTCTCTTTCTCTCTCCTCTCTCTCTCCTTCTCTCTCTCTCTCCTCTCTCTCTCTGCTCTCTCTCTCCTCTCTCTCTTCTCTCTCTCCTCTCTCTTTCTCCTTCTCTCTCTCTCTCTCCTTCTCTCTCTTTCTCTCTCCTTCTCTCTCTCTCCTTCTCTCTCTCTCCTCTCTCTTTCTCTCCTCTCTCTCTCCTCTCTCTCTCTCTCCTTCTTTCTCTCTCCTCTCTCTCTCCTTCTCTCTCTCTCTCTCTCTCTCTCTCTCTCTCCTCTCTCTCTCTCTCTCTCTCTCTCTCTCTCTCATTCTGTTCCTAGTGGGGTCTCTACCTGTGTCCTCATCTCCACCCGATGTCAAGGTCAGCAGCAAAACACGATTGCTTACTCATTAGTCTCAGTGTTTTTTCAGAGTGATTCACTGCTCATGAATGTGTGTCCCTGTGCATGTGTGTGCATGTGTGTGTATTGTATGTGTGTGTGTGTGTATCCAGGTCTCTGACTGTATCCAGGACTCTCTAGGCAGTAATCCAGGTGTGCCACACCCTGACTGTGCCGGGCGGCTACCAGGTGATCAGCTGCTCTATTAGTCTCACATAAACAACCTTTGTTTTCCAGCACTCTCACGCCGTGTTGTTTACATGTGCTGTTGTTTTTGGCACAGCATAACATATGATCTCTTTGGATGATGTGTTTCATGTTTTTGTGTTACTGTAAATGCTGTATACAAGGATATGAGGATGTAATATTTACAGTATGTCCTGCATTGTTGTTGTTGTTGTTGTTGTTGTTGTGTAGATGCAGGTCAGAGACACCAGGGTCTGCTGAAGGAGCTTCAGGAGTTGGCAGAGGAAGGTCAGCGTGTCCTCATGTCCTGACCTGCTGTACTAATCAATCAATTAATTGATTATTATTATTATTAATAATAATAATAATAATAAACTTTATTTGTATAGCACCTTTAATACAAATAAATGCAGCTCAAAGTGCTTTACAACAGAGAGTGTGCATGATGAAAATAAGATGGAAGATAAAACACAATAAAAGATAAAGAGAATAATCTTTTTTTAAGAATCAAGTGAAATACAGTGTAAAAAATGTCAATTTAATCAAATGTTTACTGGCGATAGACATTAAGAAAGAAAAGTGCAGTAGGCTAAGTGCAAAAGGAGCTAGTTAAAAGTGAAGAGACCTGTTTCATATTATTCAGTGATATCTATAGGTGTTGTGTTCCATAGCTTTGGGCCATAATTGACAAGATAATTGACAACAAATTAAAAACGTATCTCTTCACTTTAGCCTTTAACTAGCTCCTTTAGCACTTGCTTGCTACTGCACTTCTGTTTAATATATACCTGTTTGGTATATCTGCTTTCAGTGATGGGAGAAATCAATAGTAGGAGTTCTTGCATGGAAAGACTAACTATTATTATTAATAATAATAATAATAATACATTGTATTTATAAGGCGCCTTTCAGGTCACTCAAGGTCACCCTACAGGATAGAAAAGACAATAAAATAGACAAAAAATACAAAACATCAACAATCACAGTGAATTAATTATTAATTAATTAATAATAATAATTATATATATTTATATATTATAATTATATATGACAAGTATAATTATTATTATTATAATTATTATTACTATTATTAATAATAATAATAATATCAACAATTATATTGATATTAATGTTAATATTAATACAATATTATTAATAATAATAATATAACGTGTTAACCTTATTAGTATGGAATAGGTGGACCTATTTACATACATACTGAATCATCACCATCTTGTATTTGACTCTTTCAGAAAGAGACAAAGAGAAGGAACACGAAAGAGAGAAAAAGCAGTATGAGTTGAACTGGGCGGAGGAGGAGGAGGAGGACAGAGAGCAGGAGTCAGAGGAGAAAGAAATGACGAAGGACGAGAAGAAGACAGAGGGAGAAGGAGGAGCAGCGGGAGGGGAGGAGGAGGAGAGGACGAGGGAGCAGATGATTGAGGAGCCCCGGCTGGAGGGGAGCAGGGGGGGGTACGGGGAGGAGAGCGCCACGGAGCTGGAGGAGCTCCTCGCCGAGGAGATCCGGAAGAGAGGCGAGGAGAAGCGAGACGACGGGGAGCTGGAGGAGCTGCTGAGGGAGCTGAAGAGGAGGAGGTACGAGTGGGCGCGGGAGAGGGCGCAGCGGGGGGAGCCCGTCCCGGCGGGGGAGAGGGGAGCGGAGGACGAAGAGAAGGAGAAAAGGGAGGGGGAGAGGAAGAGGGGCGAGGAGAGGAAGAGGAACGAGGTGGAGCTGCTGGTGGAGAAGGAGAAGGTGGAGAAGGAGCTGAGGGAGTTGCTGGCCGGGCGGGGCGGCGCCGAGACCGGTGAGAAGGAGAGGGAGAGGGAGGAGAAAGAGGAGGAGCTGAGGGAGCTACTCGGGAAGGTGAAACGAGTGCAGGAGGAGGAGGAGGAGGAGGAGAAGAAGAGGGAGAATGAGGCCGGTGAGGGGAAGAAGACCGAGGATGACGACAACGATGGAGAGAGCAGGAAAGAGGCGGAGAAGAAGGAGGAGGAGAAGAAGAGGGAGAATGAGGCCGGCGAGGGGAAGAAGACCGAGGATGCCGACAACGATGGAGAGAGCAGGAAAGAAGTGGAGAAGAAGGAGGAGGAGAAGAGCCAGAGGAAAGAGGGGGGAGAAGTGAGGGAACCCCAGCAGAAGAGAGTGATGGAGAAAGCCAGTGACGAAGCCACCCGTCAGTTTGAGAGGGAGAGGGACAGGGATGGCGAGGAGGCCGACGACGAAGACGATGATGAAGAAGAAGATGATGATGAAGGTACCGATGGGGATGAGAGGGAGGAGGAGGAGGAACATGCTGTGGAAGACGAGGGACAGGTAAGATGCACATACAAGACCCACATACAACGTGACTGAAATGAGGTGAATTGTCGTGTGTGTCGTGTGTGTGTGTGTGTGTGTGTGTGTGTGTGTGTGTGTTCTGTCTGAACAGCTGTGTGTTTCTACAGGAGCTTCTAGAGATCGAAGCAGAGCTGAGGAAAGTGGCGGCAGAGCTACGGGAGCTACGCAGAGGATAAGACACACACACACACACACATTCACACACACACACACACACATTCACACACACACACACACACACACATTTACACACACACACACACACACACATTCACACACACACACACTCACACATTCACACACACACACACACACACACACACATTCACACACACACACACTCACACATTCACACACACACATTCTCACACACACACACACACACACACACACACACACACACACACACACACACACACATACACACACACTCACACATTCACACACACACACTCACACATTCACACACACACTCACACACACGCACACACGCACACGTGCACACACATGCGCACACACACACACACTCACACATGCACACGTGCACACACATGCACACACACGCACACACACGCACACACATACTCACTCACTCTCTCTCACACACACATTCACACACACACACGCGTACACACACACTCACACGCACACGTGCACACACATGCACACACATACACACACACACACACGTACACACACGCACACAATACTCACTCTCTCACACACACACACACACACACACACACACACACACACACACACACACACACACACGGCACAGACACACACACATGCGTCTCTCTCTCTGTTTCATGTCACACACTCCCACAGGCTGAGTGAAGGGATTTACATAATCAGAAAATATCTTTCACAATGCTGTTCACCTTTTATAAAAAACAACTGTATTAAGTCTATAAGATGTGTGTGACGTTGTCCATCTTCAGCTGTGCTATATGTGTTGTGGGGGTCTTTCCACTTCCTACCAATTTGATTCAAAAAACAAAAACAAATGTGAAAACCTGATCGATTGGCAATATAACATGAATGAGAAAATGTATATGATTAATGCAATTATATAAATCTTTATTATAAATATTGCATTGATCCCGCTATAACCAATTATAGCCAATGATGATAGTGATTTTACGTGAGGGAAGAGGTCAGCTTTTCAATATATCTGATGTATATGTATTTTGTGCAATAATGTAACTCAATAGCTGTGCGTAACATGAGGCGGTTATGGGGGCTGTCATTATTGTGAGAAGTGTACCGCTGTCATGTGATCCTCGTGTCTTTACTGTCTGATTTCCTTGACGTGTTTTCATCGTGAGGATTGTGAACTATCTGGCTCACCCACTGTTAATACTAGACTGTTAAGGAAGGACTGTGGTGGAGGGGGGAGAGGGAGGGAGAGGGATGGAGAGAGAGGGAGGGAGGGAGAGGGATGGAGAGAGGGATCTCCAAGGATCCCCAAGGCTTCACAGAGCTTTGCACTCAATTTACCAAGCCCAGCAGGGCTGGAGACGAGGGGATGGAGGGACGACAACTAAGCCATTCACTATCTTCTTATAATGGTGATAATGATAACGACTGTTTTTCTCAAGAGCTAGTTTTCCATATCCATCTTTTTCATAGTAATAATCATTACCTTGCAAATAACAGAATAGCCTCCTACGATGCTTGATACGACATAATTTATCAGGCAACAGCGCCCCCTCGTGTAGGGCTGAGGTAACTGCACAATTACAGGGTTAGTGACTTAAAATTTCAAACTTTTTTGAAACCCATACTACTAGGCTATATGTGATATAATGATGAACGCAATAACCAGCCAAGTACAATATGAACATGTCTGTATTATATACCTTTAATATGTTAATCAAAAATGCTTCAGAATTTCAATATATCACTCTTTTGCTATATAACATAATAGATTTACAACATATAGAAAATATAATTTGAACAGTTAAGTATCTTGAGATTTACTGAAGAATGTATACTTTTCTTAATTTAGGAAATACAAATGTACTCAACCAGTGTATCTAAACCAGCAGAGGGTGGAAGATGAATGTCATAGGCAATGAAACGAGACAAATCAAAAACATTTTATAATTGTACTGGCGAATCACTGTGCTGTATTTTGTGCCTGTGTCTTCTATGCTACCTGTGAACCAATAAACGCACAGTGGACAAAAACACTCACTTCCTCTCCGTTACGTCTGCTTGGTCAGATCTATTTAGCACTGATTGTTTCAAAAAAAAGAAGAGGTTTGTTCAATAGAATATGATTTATGACATTGAGAAGGTATTATCTGATTGATAAGTACTGTTTGCATCTCTATGTTAGTTAACTTTCATAGCCTGCATGTCAGATCTAAAGATAGGTCATCTACCAGCAGACAGTGAGAGGCCGTGTGGTAAACATGATCAGGTGGGGCGTGTTCATCCGCTGTGTTTCTGAATCCTACTTAGTTGGTGAGGGTACCATGAGGTAACGCACCAGGTCAGGGGTCAGGGGTGACTTCAGAGTTCAATGACAGCCAGGTATTGAGTTCAACCATGTAGTGTGTTCAACCAGGGGGTGAGTTCAACCCCGACAAAACATTGCAAAACATTTTGGGTTTTCCAGGTTGAACGACATGTTTTCTCTGTGTTACCCAATCAGCAGAGCTCCAACACACCACTGTGTAGCGTTCGCTACGTTTTGTTGGGGCTGAACTCGCCCCAGGTCTGGTGAGGTCAAAGGGTTGTCTGAGGATTAGAGCGAGCTCAAGAACATGTCGCCTGATGGGCTGATGGAGACGAAGGGGCAGCTGCCTGGAAGGCAGGTTGAGGACGAAGGTCCAGGATGTCTGCCTGGGAGGCTGGTGTACACGTTGGCATGGGGGACGTCTGGAGGGCTGCCTGAGGGGCTGATGGAGTGGTAGGACCGGCGGCCTGGGAGGCAGGTTGATCAGTGGCCTGGGAGGCAGGTTGATCAGTGGCCTGGGAGGCAGGTGGAGGGTGGTTCTGGGAGTCTGCCTGGGAGGCTGTCCTGCTGTCCAACACTGATTCTATATGACTGAGGAGAGTGGAGAAAAATTGGGGGACGCCCTCATAGCCTGGAGGAGAAAGAGACAGAGAGAGTGTGTGAGAAATATAGATAGATAGATAGATAGATAGAGAGAGAGAGAGAGGGAGTGAGAAAGAGTGAGAGATATAGATAGATAGATAGATAGATAGATAGAGAGAGAGAATGAGACTGAAAGAATGTCAAACGGAGAGAGAGACAGAGTGAAAGAGAGAGAGTGAGAGAGATAAATAAATAGATAGATAGATAGATAGATAGAGAAAATTAGACTGAAAGAATGTCAAACGGGGAGAGAGAGAGATAGATAGATAGATAGATAGATAGATAGATAGATAGATAGAGAGTGATATAGATAGATAAAGAGAGAGTAGAAAACAAGAAAAAGTGACAAACAAGAAAGTGAGGGAAATGAGAGACTGTGAGAAACTAACAAGATATGAGATGAGATGTAAGATAAGAGATGAGATAAGAGACATAAGATAAGAGATATAAGAAGAGGTGTAAGATAAGAGCTGTAAGATAAGAGATCTAAGATAAGATATAAGAAGAACATATAAGATAAGAGATATATGATAAGAGATGTAAGATAAGAGATATAAGATAGATGTAAGATAAGAGATAAGATAAGAGCTGTAAGATAAGAGATGTAAGATAAGAGATGTAAGATAAGAGATATAAGATAAGAGATATAAGATAAGAGATATAAGATAAGAGATGTAAGATAAGAGATATAAGAAGAGATGTAAGATAAGAGCTGTAAGATAAGAGCTGTAAGATAAGAGATTAAGATAAGAGATATAAGATAAGAGATGTAAGATGAGAGATATATGATAAGAGACGTAAGATAAGAGATGTAAGATAAGAGATATAAGATAAGAGATATATGATAAGAGATGTAAGATAAGAGATATAAGATAAGAGATGTAAGATAAGAGATGTAAGATAAGAGATATAAGATAAGAGATATAAGATAAGAGATGTAAGATAAGAGATATAAGGTAAGAGATATAAGGTAAGAGATACTGTATGAGATAAGAGACGTAAGATAAGAGACATAAGAAGAGATGTAAGATATGAGATATAAGATAAGAGAGGAGAAGAAGAGGAGGAAGAAAGAGCCAGAAAGTAAGACTGTCGACGTCTCCAGAGACCCGAGAGGCCCTCACCCACCTGGGAAGATGTTGATGTCTATGACAGTCAGGGTGTGTGTGTGTATGTCGAGGATGACGTCCACGCCGAACAGCGCCATGCCCAGCTGTGCCCTCAGCTCCCCCACCAGGGCGGCGATGGCCTCGGCGCTGGGCGGGGGGCACAGGGGGACCTGCTCGTCCAGCTAGGGGCACACATACAGGACGACTTTATGCATCAGTAACGTATCGCAGTAGCACATGGTTACAGGACGTACAGCAATATTAGTATTAGTTATCCCATATCCTCGGAAGTAAGTTGTTTTCCTTTCAGGTGGGGGTTGGCCTCCGCCAGGGCTGCGCTTTGTCACCAATCCTGTTTGTGATTTTCATGGACAGGATATCGAGGCGTAGCCGTGGGGAGGTGGGTTTGTAGTTCGGTGAGCTGGGGATTGCGTCGCTGCTGTTTGCAGATGATGTGGTCCTAATGGCATCATCTGCCTGCGACCTCAAGCACTCTCTGGATAGGTTCACAACTGAGTGTGAAGCGGCTGGGATGAGAATCAACACTTCTAAATCTGAGGCCATGGTTCTCAGCAGGAAACCGGTGGCCTGTCCGCTCCAAGTAAGAAATGATTCCTTACCCCAAGTGTCTGAGAATTCAAGTATCTGGGGGTCTTGTTCACGAGTGAGGGAACCATAGAGAGGGAGTTTGGCCGGAGAATCGGAGCAGCTGGTGCGGTTCTGCAGTCGCTATACCGCACTGTTGAGACGAAAAGAGAGCTGATCCAAAAGGCAAAGCTCTCGATCTACCGGTCTATCTTCGTCCCCACGACCCATCCTTCATGACCATAGGTGAGGACCTAGGGTCATGAAGGATGGGTCATGACCAGAAGAACGAGATCACGGATACAAGCGGCCAAAATGAGTTTTCTCCGGAGGGTGGCTGGGGTCTCCCTGAGAGATCGGGTGAGAAGTTCAGTCATCCGGGAGAGACTCGGAGTAGAGCCGCTGCTCCTTTGTCTCGAAAGGAACCAGTTGAGGTGGTTCGGGCATCTAGTGAGGATGCCTCCTAGGCGCCTCCCTAGGGAGGTGTTCCAGGCGTGTCCAGCTGGGAGGAGGCCGCGGGGTTGACCCAGGACCAGGTGGCGGGACTACATCTCCGCACTGGCCTGTGAGCGGCTAAAGATTCCCCAGGCAGAGCTGGTTGATGCTGCTAGGGAAAGGGATGTCTGGGGCCCCCTGCTGGAGCTGCTGCCTCCGCGACCCGACCCCGGATAAGCGGATGACGATGGATGGTATTATTAACCTAGAATTAACCTAGAATTCAGTGTTGCTAACCAGATAGCAAGCGGATCTGGGCCATATAGAGGCCAGATCTGGCCCTTGTGGCTTAGTTCCGGCCCATATATGGCCCAGAATCATTACACATCCGCTTGCTATCTGGGTATGATGTCAGAAAGGTAAAGCCTATGAAAGACAGGTACCAGAGGATAGGTGTTAAACATGGGTCAGCCTAAAGTGGCCACGATAAAAAGAGTTGAAGATGACTGGTTCATTACTGACCGCAGTGAGGTGGGAGCAGGACTCAGATTTGGACACCTCATGGCTGTTGAAGAAGATGGTCTTCCTGTCTGGTGTCAGGAGAGGAGAGCAGGACAGAGGAGGAAGAGGAGGTGAAGAGGAAAGGAGAGGGGAGGGGGGGTTGTTAGTATCTGTGTGTGTGTGTGTGTGTGCGTGTGTGTGTGCGTGTGTGTGCGTGTGTGTGTGTACGTGAGTGCGTCCACCCTGACTGACCGCAGGGTCCGGAGGGGAAGTTCTTCAGCGACGGCCTCTCCACGGCGAAGTGGGCGTCGCCCACCACGAAGACCTTGTGCAGCACGGCGCCGTGGTTGACGAAGCTCTGGAGGACACAGGGGGGACGGGCGTCCCTCAGCCCCTCCACGCCGAAGACCAGAGACATCTACAGGATGGAGAGAGAGAGAGAGAGAGAGAGAGGGAGAGGGAAAGAGAGAATGAGAGAGAGAGAGAGAGAAGTGACACTAAGCACAGGTGAGCTCCAATAAATGGGGGAGGGCCAGTAACTGACCAACGCTACCCCACATCAGGTGCTCACCTGGTGGGATCGTGACCCGTGGGCCACCCTGGTCTTGCAGACTGAGGAGGAAGGAGGAGGAGGAGAGGGGCGGTGAGACCAGGACAAACACAAGCTAGATTTATACAGACT
>NC_140234.1:11444679-11447179 GCF_949987555.1 Borostomias antarcticus
TCGAAGTGTCCTTGGGCAAGACACTGAACCCCAATGAGCAGGCAAGCACCTTGCATGGCAGCTGCCGCCATTGGTGTGTGAATGGCGCTCCGGGCCAGTATAACAACTGGATGGGGAGTGCTCCGGGCCAGTGTAACAACTGGATGGGGAGCGTGATTCAAATGCAGTACCTATAGTGCCAAATGTGAGACTTAGTGCCAAGTGTGAGACTTAAAGGTGGGGTAGGTAGTTTGACCTCAACAAGGCCTCCGATTGGTCATCTTTTTCAAAAGAACACACCCCTCCCTCCTGTCAATCATGATGTAGTCCCTCCCTCCAAACATGACTGGTAGGTGTGGCGAGATAGAGACCCTGATTGGTCAATACATTCGGGCGCGGTGCATTCTTTGAATCCAAAATACAGAGGCAGCGGTAAACACGGAGATCCAAGTTTATTCTCAGAGCACTTCTGTTACTGATAGCTAAAAGGATATTATGCCAATTTTACCAAATAAAGCTAAAAGCAAACTACCTATCCCACCTTTAAGAGAATTAAGTGCAAGAGAGTTAAGTGCACAAGAGAATCAATCCAATCCAACTTTATTTATAGAGCACATTTAAAACAGCAAGAGTTGACCAAAGTGCTTTCCATTTCAATCAATACAAAAAACACAGTAGACAACGCAATAGGACAATAGAAGCATAATGAAAGAGCTTCTCTGATGCTTAGTATTAAAACGCCAGGGAAAACAAATGAGAATTAAGAGCACCATAAATGCGTCAGTACTTAATCAATGATTAATGATCATTGATGGTCTGGAGTCGACCTCATGTCACTCTGCTTGTCCTCTACCCTCCTCCCCTTCTCTTCTTCTCCTCTGCTCGCTCCCTCCATCCTAAATCTTCTATCCTTCATCCTCTTCTACTGTCTTTTAACCCCTTACCCTCTATTCCTCCATGATCCTCTTCTCTACCTCTCTCTCTCTCTTCTTCTCTCTCTCCACTACCCTTTCCTCACCATGTCTTTTCTATCTGTCCATCTCTCCCTCCTCTCTGATCTCTCCAGTAAACTGCCTTGTTTCTCCATCCTTTCATTTGCACTTTCCATCTACTGAAAGACTCCCAACACCTATGGACTTCACCTACCCCCTAACCTCCACCCCTCTCCTCCTCCACCCCTCCATCCCTCCAACCCTCTCCTCCTCCACCCCTCCATCCCTCCAACCCTCTCCTCCTCCACCCCTCCAACCCTCCAACCCTCTCCTCCTCCACCCCTCCATCCCTCCAACCCTCTCCTCCTCCACCCCTCCATCCCTCCAACCCTCTCCTCCTCCACCCCTCCAACCCTCTCCTCCTCCACCCCTCCATCCCTCCACCCCTCTCCTCCTCCACCCCTCCATCCCTCCAACCCTCACCTCTCCTCCTCCACCCCTCCATCCCTCCAACCCTCTCCTCCTCCACCCCTCCATCCCTCCAACCCTCTCCTCCTCCACCCCTCCACCCCTCCAACCCTCTCCTCTCCTCCTCCACCCCTCCATCCCTCCAACCCTCTCCTCCTCCACCCCTCCATCCCTCCAACCCTCTCCTCCTCCACCCCTCCATCCCTCTCCTCCTCCACCCCTCCATCCCTCCAACCCTCTCCTCCTCCACCCCTCCATCCCTCCAACCCTCTCCTCCTCCACCCCTCCATCCCTCCAACCCTCTCCTCCTCCATCCCTCCATCCCTCCAACCCTCTCCTCCTCCACCCCTCCATCCCTCCAACCCTCTCCTCCTCCATCCCTCCATCCCTCCAACCCTCTCCTCCTCCACCCCTCCATCCCTCCAACCCTCTCCTCCTCCACCCCTCCAACCCTCTCCTCCTCCACCCCTCCATCCCTCCAACCCTCTCCTCCTCCACCCCTCCATCCCTCCAACCCTCTCCTCCTCCACCCCTCCACCCCTCCAACCCTCTCCTCCTCCACCCCTCCATCCCTCCAACCCTCTCCTCCTCCACCCCTCCATCCCTCCAACCCTCTCCTCCACCCCTCCACCCCTCCAACCCTCTCCTCCTCCACCCCTCCATCCCTCCAACCCTCTCCTCCTCCACCCCTCCATCCCTCCAACCCTCACCTCTCCTCCTCCACCCCTCCATCCCTCCAACCCTCTCCTCCTCCACCCCTCCATCCCTCCATCCCTCTCCTCCTCCACCCCTCCATCCCTCCAACCCTCTCCTCCTCCACCCCTCCACCCCTCCAACCCTCTCCTCCTCCACCCCTCCATCCCTCCAACCCTCTCCTCCTCCTCCCCTCCATCCCTCCAACCCTCTCCTCCTCCACCCCTCCAAACCTCACCTCTCCTCCTCCACCCCTCCATCCCTCCAACCCTCTCCTCCTCCACCCCTCCATCCCTCCAACCCTCTCCTCCTCCACCCCTCCAACCCTCTCCTCCTCCACCCCTCCATCCCTCCAAACCTCACCTCTCCTCCCCTCCATCCCTCCAAACCTCACCTCTCCTCCCCTCCTCCAGGTATGATCCTGGTGG
>NC_140234.1:11454679-11459679 GCF_949987555.1 Borostomias antarcticus
CTATTGCATCATTGCACACACATGATGGAGAGGACAGTCTGATGGGCTGAGACATGGTGATACACACACACACACACACACACACACACACGCACACACACACACACACACACACACACACTGTATGATATACTCACATGGTATGATACACAGACTGTTGTGAAGTGCCTGGTTACTGGGAGATATAGTCCTTAATATCACATAATATAGCATAATATAACATAGTATAACATAATGTAACACTGTATAACATAATATAGAATAATACCTTAGCAGCCTATAACAATATAACACTACATATAGCATAATGTAATATAATCTAAGATAACACTAGAAATGCACAGAGAGAGCACCTCTGCCCCTAAAGTTGGCCCATGCTACATCCCTCCTCCGAGTTTCATGAAAAGCGGTCTACTCATTTTTGTGTAATCCGAGTACAAAAAATGAATGGCGGTGAATGGCCAGCCCCACTGTGTTTGGGCCCCGTGATTCGGATCCACTCCAGAATGTAAAGGGTTGTTAGTTGACCCATGCTACACCCCTCCACCGAGTTTCATGAAAACCAGTCTGGTAGTTTTAGCGTAGACCTGGTCTAAAGAATGAATGGAGCTGAATGGTCATGATGGACTGGCCCCGTTATTCGGATCAGCTCCAAAATTGATCAGCTCCTAAATTGACTCATGCTACACCCCTCCACCGAGTTTCATGAAAATTGGTCTGGTAGTTTTTGCATAATCCTGCTAACCAACAAACAAACAACCAAACCAAGAAACAGCTTGTGGACCCGCCATGTGGTTCGGATCCACTCCAGAATTGAATGGGTTGTTAGTTGACCCATGCTACACCCCTACATCGAGTTTCATGAAAATCGGTCAGATAGTTTTTGTGTTATCTTGGCCAAAAAATGTATGGAGGTGAATGGCCGGCCGTGTTTGGGCGGCTCATGGACCTGCCCCGTAATTCGGATCCGCTCCGAAATTGAACAGGTTCTAAGGTGGCCCATGCTACACCCTTAAACCAAGTTTCGTGAAAATCAGTGCAGAAGTGTTTGTGTAATCCTGCCGACCGACGTACGGACATACAGATGTACACACGCCACCTAAAACATTACCTCTCACCCTGCGCTGTCGCTAGGGCAGAATAACATAATACAGCATAATAACTTAGTATAACATAATATAAGAGTAACATTTAATGTAGTATAACATAATATAATCTAACATAACATAACATAACGTATAATAACATATAATATAATAATAACATAGCATAATGACAGAATCAGGGGGAGGGTACAAGATGGAGGAGACTTGTTTCAGCTGCAAGATTTTAACATTCTCTCTCTCTCTCTCTCTCTCTCTCTCTCTCTCTCTATTCTTCTCCCATCCTTCTGTCATTCTCTTGCTCTACCTCTGAGCTCTAGGGCTCCCCCTACTGACCGTTGTCTTGATAACACAGCGAACACAAAAGCGCAGAGCACAGCTGAGGACTCATCTTACAGCAATGAACGAGAGGGTGTCTTCGTCGCGCGTCGGCGGTCCGACCGGTGCTTCTCAGGAGAAGTGTTGTAGTATTATAAAGAGTTGTAGTATTATAAAGGAGGTGCTCGCTGCAGCACACTGGGGCAGTTCAAGCCGTTTTATTAGGTGCAGGTAAAAGACGTTTCGATGTTAGTTACGTCTCCCATCAGAGTCATAGTGAGAACGAAGGCAGCTTCTCCGTGATCACCTGGGCAGGTGCGCCGGAGGGGCAGTGCATTCAATCAGCCAGCGTCTCCATTCCACCAACGACGTGGCTGTTCTGGAGTAGCCAGTCCACAATTGAGCAAGTAATAGCAGGACAGGATCAACATATTCAACACTGATGCATTAGAAAAAGACACTAGAAACCAGGCCAGGTCCAGCCTGGCTTATGTGCGTGGCTGGCTTGTTTCTGTTCAGGACTGGTAGGACGGAAGCTAGTCATGCCACTGAAATAGCTGTGAATTGAAATGACATGAAATAATGTCTGATAAATTAATATAGGTCTTGTCACCTGGACACATCAGTTCCAATACTTCCAATGCAAATCCAGCACAATAACACCGTGTCCATAACTACACGCGACGCGAGCGAGCGTCAGCATTGCTTTGTTTGGGCCCGTCCCCACTGGTCAACTGTCACTCGCGTCAATTTCCGCGTCCAATTCAAAACCAATGGAGAGCGTTTGCGTCGAATGATCTTCCGGTCGTGGGGAAAACGCACTGGCGGCGCCTATTTTATGCTAATTTACGCGAGCAGTGTCCAATCAGGAGAGGGTATTACACGTTCGTGTGGATTTTTGCTCTCCCAGCTTGCATGTCCCTGCATTAGCATTGTGAAGTATCTGCAATTGCATCATATCACGATTCTGTCAAATATATCATTTCGAAAAAATATTTCTTTATCCAGGCATCTTAGTTTTAACAGTTTCATTATAGCGGAGCAGGTTATATTTGCTCTTATGTGGTATTTATTTTGTTCACAAGTTCGCGATCGTACAGCCAGGCTACAGAGCTCCAGGAACCCCATGCCAAGCCGAGCTGCATCACATTCTGGGCCGGCCACAATGTGATGCAGCTCGGCTTGGCATAGGGGGTTCCTGGAGCTCTGTAGCCTGGCTGTACGATCGCGAACTTGTGAACAAAATAAATACCACATAAGAGCAAATATAACCTGCTCCACTATAATGAAACTAATAAATAATAAACTATTCTACGCAAGATTATAACACCGTGTCCTAACTACACGCGACGCGAGTGAGCGTCAGCGACAAAATGTGTTCCATTGCTTTGTTTTCTATTGTTATTTCCTAACTGGACGCGAGCGACGCAGCACGAAGCGGGGCGACGTTTTAACTGCCCTTTTAACGCTCGCCCTGTTCCTATGTTCCTCCTGTCGCTCGCGTTGACAGGCGACAGGTGTAACACCGTGTCCTAACTGCTTGCGACGCGAGCAACAGAACGCGACATCGCAGCTTGCTGTCCTAACTGAAACCGTTAAATGTCCTGTTCTGTTACGTCATTTGTCTATATTCCCAACTGAAGACCGTTAAAGAACGAACGCCTGTCAACGCGAGCGACAGGAGGAAAATAGGAACAGGGCGAGCGTTAAAAGGGCAGTTAAAACGTTGCGCCGCTTCGTGCTGCGTCACTCGCGTCCAGTTAGGAAATAACAATAGAAAACAAAGCAATGGAACGCATTTTGTCGCTGACGCTCGCTCGCGTCGCGTGTAGTTAGGACACAGTGTTAGAGTGGGATAGCCAGTTAGCTCATGAGCTCACAACAACTAGCAGCATTAATGGTAGCGGTCAGTGGCTAAAGCAGTTGATGAATCCTGTAACGATAGCTATTTTGCTGCAATTGGTTCAACTTCTGTTTCTGGACAAAGGTAAGGGATAAACCCAGATAACACAAGGCTAGCGGACCTACAGCGGGTCCCCGATGGACATGCTGGCGGACCTCCGGCCAAATCCGCTGGCGGGTTCCTGGCCATTTGCACATCGAATGGCAAGCGGACCTATGTAGGATTATTAGCGTCAGGGACAGCGGTCTGCTAGTAATCCGAAATGCTACCGCTATTGCTCCACCACCATTCCACCGGTAGTTTATTGTCTATATCCTAGGCCCATTGGCCCTAGGCTTATGGATTTCTATTGCTAAATTAACTTAACTCTGAATTATTGCGGGGTTCCCCAATTACTAAACATTTACCTAGTAAATACACAAATGACAAATCACAATGCTCATATTTATTAAAATGCTTTGAATTATATAATTATTATATATAAGTATATAATATTAATTATAACTGGATCCACTCAGGAATCTGGGAGTGGGACCGAGAACAGGAGGAGCAGAAAACAAAACACAGAGTTGCACACACAGAGAAACATAACAGCAAGCACAAGTCTAGTATATCAATGGGACTTGTAATTGGTCACTTAATTGGTCACCCAGTTTCTGCAATCAGTTTGACAGTTAATTCATCTGCAAAACAGACTGTAAATTTCCTTAAAAAAAAATCATTTTGTTCCCATGGGATCTCTCCCGTCCGTCTGAAGAAAGGGGGCAGAGAGGAGAGGAAGAAAGGTTGTGGCTAAAGTTAGGAATCAAACAAGCTTGTCTTTAACCGGGGATCGAACCCCTGACCTCCCGCATGGGAGTCAGACGCGTTATCCACTACACTACCTTTATCCACTACACTACCTTTATCCACTACACTACCTTTATCCACTACACTACCTTTATCCACTACACTACCTTTATCCACACACTACCTTTATCCACTACACTACCTTTATCCACTACACTACCTTTATCCACTACACTACCTTTATCCACTACACTACCCAGGAACTTGGAAGGACAGGATGTTATAGTATTCTTGTTCCTATGGAATTTTTCCCGTACTTCCAAAAAAAAAGGGGAACGGAGAGTGAAAGGAGGGAGGGACTTTTTCTACTATTTCTACTGCCCCAGAACTTGAACAAAGCTGAGGAGCCAGGTAGAAGGGGAACGGGAGGTTTTCATGTCCGAGTGGACTAGGCGGTCTCTTAGATCAAAGAGGAGGCTCGACAGTGAGTTCACTCTGGAGAACCTGCCTCTTACAATAACGCTCAGAAGCATCACTTTTATTCTGATCAATTTTCATCATATGACTCAATGTTACGTGAGGGGAAAGATCCTAACATGTGGATCACAACCTTCACCCTAAACCCTAACTCTAACCCTCCTTCTAACCCTAACCACCACTGGTACAGTGTTTCATAGCGTGAGACAGGAACATGCTGTCTGGCTGATGTCTTATAGTGAGTGTCTTACATGAAATACCCTCTCCTGTTTCCTAGGACTGACTTTTAGGCCTTTGAAATGAAAGAGGCACCAGGTCAGGCAGGAAGACGTGTGTCTGATACTGACTCAGTCTGGTGTTGATCAAGCCAACTTTGTCGTCACTGATGATCTACAGACTCTGGTGAACTC
>NC_140234.1:11462179-11464679 GCF_949987555.1 Borostomias antarcticus
TCAGGCAGGTGTGAGTAGTATAAACCAGGGAGCTACAGTGTTCAGGCAGGTGTGAGTAGTATAAACCAGGGAGCTACAGTGTTCAGACAGGTGTGAGTAGTATAAACCAGGGAGCTACAGTGTTCAGGCAGGTGTGAGTAGTATAAACCAGGGAGCTACAGTGTTCAGGCAGGTGTGAGTAGTATAAACCAGGGAGCTACAGTGTTCAGGCAGGTGTGAGTAGTATAAACCAGGGAGCTACAGTGTTCAGGCAGGTGTGAGTAGTATAGACCAGGGAGCTACAGTGTTCAGACAGGTGTGAGTAGTATAAACCAGGGAGCTACAGTGTTCAGGCAGGTGTGAGTAGTATAAACCAGGGAGCTACAGTGTTCAGGCAGGTGTGAGTAGTATAAACCAGGGAGCTACAGTGTTCAGGCAGGTGTGAGTAGTATAAACCAGGGAGCCTCAGTGTTCAGGCAGGTGTGAGTAGTATAAACCAGGGAGCTACAGTGTTCAGACAGGTGTGAGTAGTATAAACCAGGGAGCTACAGTGTTCAGACAGGTGTGAGTAGTATAAACCAGGGAGCTACAGTGTTCAGACAGGTGTGAGTAGTATAAACCAGGGAGCTACAGTGTTCAGACAGGTGTGAGTAGTATAAACCAGGGAGCTACAGTGTTCAGGCAGGTGTGAGTAGTATAAACCAGGGAGCTACAGTGTTCAGACAGGTGTGAGTAGTATAAACCAGGGAGCTACAGTGTTCAGACAGGTGTGAGTAGTATAAACCAGGGAGCTACAGTGTTCAGGCAGGTGTGAGTAGTATAAACCAGGGAGCTACAGTGTTCAGGCAGGTGTGAGTAGTATAAACCAGGGAGCTACAGTGTTCAGGCAGGTGTGAGTAGTATAAACCAGGGAGCTACAGTGTTCAGACAGGTGTGAGTAGTATAAACCAGGGAGCTACAGTGTTCAGGCAGGTGTGAGTAGCTCAGTGAACATCTCTGATCCAGACCGCCCTGAATAGAACGCCTAAGCAGAAGCAGGAAGTGTCGTCTCATGGGACCTTATGTCAGAGAAAATACAGTACGCTAGTCAACAGCGAGAAACAAATAACTCTTGATCCCGTTTGAATGGTGCCATGACTGTAAACATAAGTTTAATTCATATGTAAAACATAATTTTGCAGTTTGTTGTAAAACTGTAAAGCAATTATTCCAGAATGAGGGAAGAAGTATTAAAAAAGGTGAAATCACTATAAGTCTAGCCATGTTGAGAACTCCAGCTATGCAAAAGGAGAGTTAGTCAGCTCTGTAAGAGCTGGCATGTGGGACTCTACAAGGTTTGTGTTTAATAGTATTAGCTATGAGATGAGTAAAAATTATGTTTTAAATTGACAAACATCATATGTGTATGGTCATGGGCATGGCACAATTCAAACGGGATCAAGGATTGATTTGTCTCTTGCCGTTGACTACCGTAGGCTACAGACTTTTTCAGATTTAAGGTCCCATGGGGGTTTACGTTTCCTGCTTCCGTTAAGGCACTATAGAGATGATCAGTAGCTCTAGCAGGGCCTGTTCTGATCCACTCTGCTCTGCTCTGTCTTTGGATGAAGGTTCACATTTTATTTTTTCATAATTGCTTTTATTTTCATCTATCAGTCATCCCTGTGCTCCCATGCAGAATTCTACCTGTTCTATCTGGTCCTCCTCTCTCTCTCTCTCTCTCTCTCTCTCTCTCTCTCTCTCTCTCTCTCTTTCTGTCTCTCACTCCATCTCTCTCCAACCCCCTCTCTCTCTCATCTGCAGCAGGTCAAAGGTTAATTAAAGATGCTTTTTTTACCCACAATGCACTGCACAGAGATAGCAGCTGTCGGGTTAATGTTGGGACCAATTTCTCATCTGGACGCAGAGAGAGAGAGGGAAAGAGAGAGAGAGGAAGAGAGAGAGAGGAAGAGAGAGAAAATGAGATATATAGAGAGAGAGGGATAGAGAGAGAGAGAAAGTGAGATATATAGAGAGAGGGATAGAGAGAGAGAGGAAGAGAGAGAAAGTGAGATATATAGAGAGAGAGGGATAGAGAGAGAGAGGAAGAGAGATAAAATTAGATATATATAGAGAGAGGGATAGAGAGAGAGAGGAAGAGAGAAAATGAGATAGAGAGAGGGATAGAGAGAAGGAAGGGGAAAAGGAGAGAGGAGAGAGAGGTTTATAAGTTAGCCTGCCGAGTGTCATGTCCAGAGAAAGATGGACAAGGAGATAGAAAGGACAGATGATAGATAGAGGGTAACAGCATAGACAAGAGGATGGATGGAGAGAGAGAATAGGAGGGGGAGGTGGAGAGAGAGAGAGAGAGAAAGAGAGAGAGATTGTAATCCTGACTAATTCACTTAGTGTGTCGCTGAGGGGACAAGACAGTAAGAGGATTGGAACGTTCTTTAAATGAGATCAGTAAAAATAACAAAGTGTAAGGAAGAGAGGAGGAGTGGAGGAAGAAGTGAACGGAGGATGCAGAACGAGGGGGAGG
>NC_140234.1:11467179-11479679 GCF_949987555.1 Borostomias antarcticus
GACTATGATTACACAAAAACGACCAAACCGATTTTTATGAAACTCGGTGGAGGGGTCTATCATTGGCCGCCTTACGGTTCCTTCAATTTTGGAGCAGATCCAAATCATGGGCGGAATCCACAAATGAAAACAATACTTAGAACAAAACCAACTTCCTGTGTGGGGGTGCTAGAGACACAGGGTTTGGAATGGGATGCCTGGAGTGCTCCACACTGCCCCCTGCCAGCAGAGCAGAGCACAGCAGAGTAGAGTACAGTATATAAAACCTAAGAGAAGGTCGACCCAACTGTCTCAACAAGTAATGAAGATTTAATGGATGTCTGAAACCTCTGGTCCAGACCAGCATACTGTACTCCTCTGAACCAACCCTCTGGTCCAGACCAGCATACTGTACTCCTCTGAACCAACCCTCTAGTACAGACCAGCATACTGTACTCCTCTGAACCAACCCTCTAGTACAGACCAGCATACTGTACTCCTCTGAACCAACCCTCTGGTCCAGACCAGCATACTGTACTCCTCTTAACCAACCCTCTGGTCCAGACCAGCATACTGTACTCCTCTTAACCCTTTTAACCCTGAAAGTACAGTGACAACATTTTGAATATTAATTGGATTTTCCCTATAATACTAGAAAGCGCAGTTTCTCAGCTTTCAGCAAGTGTTGGAGTGAGGATTTTTTTTTGATTTGTTAGATATTTCTTTAATATTATTAAATATGTGTTAGATATTTTTTTATATTATTAAATATTTGTTAGATATTTTTTAAATGTTGCCGGTGACGTGGTCGTATAGAAAGGGTTAACCAACCCTCTGGTCCAGACCAGCATAAAACCTTACATCTTTCCCCTAACTGGCAGGTCGGTCCCTTGAGAGTTCATGACCGTATTAGTGTATTAGTGACGCCAAATGATCTGTCTGTCTCTCATGTCTCTGTTTTAAAGGGGTTCACCAGTGGGCGTCTGTATATTTATATATTTCTAATCTGTGTGTGTGTGTGTGTGTGTGTGTGTGTGTGTGTGTGTGTGTGTGTGCTCTCATCCCTGGGCTGCTGTCCCGCATCGCTGACTCTACCCTCTCAACCTCGGCTGGGGATTAGAGGAGGAGTGCTCCTGGTGTGTGTTTTTTTTGTGTGTGTGTGTGTCTGTGTCAACACTTAACAGGCATGCTCTCACACATTCATACATGGACACACACGCACACACACACACACACACACACACACACACACACACACACACACACACCCAACAGACATGCACTCACACATTTATACATGGACACACACACACACACACACACACACACACCCAACAGACATGCACTCACACATTTATACATGGACACACACTCACACACACACACACACACACACACACACACACACACACACACACACACACACACACACACACTCTCACACACACACACACACACACACACAAACACACACACACACACACACACACAAACACAGAGGGTTCCATTTATGATACCCATGTTGTTTTAGTGCACCACGTTGCAGGTTTGATTGATGTCACTCAGAGGTCTATCTGGAGCTTTGGGTTCTACTGGACCAGGACCAGGAAACAGACAGACCCCTCATGTTCAATTCACTTGTTTAATGTCTCAAAACATGATAACTATCTAGCATACAGTATAGATGTGGCCGGGGGGGGGGGGGGGGAAACACATGATATAACATGGAGGGAGGGGTGGACTGATGGAGGAATGAAATGTACAGAAGATACAAGAAGATATATAAGAAGATGATGAGTCATTCATGTCAGAAAAATCAGAATAAGAGAGATCGACGATATGAATCACTGAGATCATAAAGCTGATAGAGAATCGTACACAGCTTCGTATCCTAACACTGCTACCTTTATTGGACAAAACCCCTGAGTTTGAAAAACTGTTCAGAAAAAAAGAGGAAATAGGAAAAAAAATGAAACAGAAAAATAAAAAGTTGGCAGTTATTGGCAGGTATCTAGATACATGTATTAAGAAAGCGCACGAGAGAGAGAGAGAGAGAGAGAGAGAGAGAGAGAGAGAGATTCATTTGCGTGGTGCGTCTGTGTAACATGGTTGATACCAGACATGATTGCATTTTCAAGTAGAGTTTAATATTTACAAAACAAACAAAAAAAGAAAAGCAATATCAATGATAGCTGTATAGGATGAATAATAATAGTAATAATGATAATAATATTAACTTCAAACAAATTACCACAATTTTACTTCAAAGGATTCACAAATTGAAAAGAAACAGTAAAAGTTATAGTCTAATACCCCCCAAAAAAGATTAAAAGATATATGAACACATCATACGGTATCAGTATCATGTGACTCGCCTCATGACAGCTTTTAACTGAGAGAAGTTCCGTTCCTTCTGTGCAAGGGTGACGCAACACCTAACCCTAACCCTAACCCTAACCCTAACCCAACACCGAACCCTTCCTTTCCTCTGGGTCAGTCTTCTGGCCTGGAAATATCTACATAGCTCTTAGTAACACTTTAGATTCGGCAACAGGGTTTGGTGAGTTATTAAGGGTAAGTTGTGTATATAAGAAGCTGTGCCGTGAGACAAAGGTCATCCCCAACACCAACACAGTGAAGGGGAAAAGCACTAATACACACACACACACACACACATACATAGACACACAAACACATGCACACGATCGTCCTATCCATCCATATCCCAGAGTCCCTTGCGTGATCCTCCATGCCCAGAGTGCGAGTCAGATGCTCTGAGACGAGAGTTCTGCACTGACAGCCCTGGCGCCCCCCCCACCCCAACCCACCCCTCACCCAGACCCTCCTCCCCACCGATGGCCTCTCTCCGTGGGTCCCCCCCTCTGTCTGCAGGAGGGGTCAGCTGCTTCCTTACCAGGCCCCTGGGAGGAACAGACCCAACTGCTCCCTCTACTGGCCAGTCTGGAGAAGCTCCGCGGTTCCCTGCGTTTGCTCATTCCATCAGGGCTTACGCCCGTCTGTCTGTCTGTCTGCCTGAACAGGTGCCTGTCTGTCTAGTGTCTGTCTATCTGTCTTTCTATCTATATGTCTGGATGTGCCTGTTTGGTTCTAAGGTCTCAACCAGTTCATAAATATGAAAAGCAGCTTTTAGTTAGGTCTGCGATCACCATGGTGACCAAACTCCTCCGTTTCCAACAGACAAACAGTGTTTTTCATCTATTTTTTCTCTTTTAGTCCTGTTTCAACTACTGATTTGTAAAAAAAGAAAAAAAAAAAAGAAAAAAAAAGAAAGAGAAAGAAAGTACTTCATTCACATTTCAAATCAATCACAGTTTCAACTCTTCTTTTAAGTCCAGCAAACATTGATTACAGAAAACAGCAGTGGACTTGGCAGCAGGTGCTATTGTTTGATTGTAATGTTCAATCTCATTGTACAGATATCAATGCTTTCAATCAGGATTATTGTAGGAATGGATTCCTGTTCCATGTTTTTTCTCTCATCACATCTAGGTAACACAGAACTACTTTTTCACTGACCATCCGTTCACTCATACTGATTATCATTGATTCAGACACACTCCTGTAGTCTTTATCTCTCTAGTTGCCTCTCCAAAAATCACAAACAGATGTGTCCTCAACCCGCTTCCCACAACACTACAACATATTTAATTTCTCTCAGTCTATGAGTCCATGGACTGATATGATTGGTTGAACCTTTGTTGAGTCCAAAAGTCTTTCAAACTGAATGGAATCTGAGCTCCTCCTCTTCCTCCTTCTGCTTCCTGTGTCCTTCCTTACCTCTGGCCATGCCCATTCCTCTCCTCTACAAGACCTGGAACTTCCAGGAGTTCTGGTCCTTGTAGTCCAGGCAGTCGGCCGCATTGAAGTTGAGCTTCCAGGAGGCAGCTTGGTCTTTGTAGTCCAAGCAGTCGACCGCCCCGAAGCCCAGCGAGGCGGCCGTGTACCCCTGCGAGGACAGGGAGGCTGGCGACTGGCTGAGGGGCCCGCCCATAGACGAGGCGGTGATGGGGCTGAGGGCGCCACCGGTGGCGGAGAGCTGCGGGTGCATGGGGGACAGGTAGGAGCTGCAGTCCAGGCCTGTGAAGTAGGAGGAGGAGCCGGCGTAGCTCTGGGTGTAGGCTGGGGCCTGGCTGTAGGCCATGGGGTAGCCCGCGGAGCGCTGCATGCAGGGGGTGGTGGAGGCGGACATGGGGTCCGGCAGTGGGGAGATGGAGGCCGGGCTCCAGATGGACACGGTGGCGCTGGCGCTGCTGGAGCTGGGGGTGATGGCGGTGCCCGGGGGAGGGGGCGCGGGGCTGTACGACCCGTTGCCGTTGACACCGGCCTCTGAGTTGATGTCCCGGGCGGGCGAGGCCTTCTTCTTGGGGGGGCGAGGTTTGGACTGGCCCGTGCTCTGCTGCTGCTGCTGGCGACACTTAGCACGCCGGTTCTTGAACCACACCTGAGGAACGCGGGAGGGAGGGAGGGAGGGAGGGAAGGAAGGAGGGAGGGAGGGGGACACATCAGGGGGAGTTTAGTCATCAAATTACCACAGAGGTTACATCAATCAGAGTTACTATCATTAACAATCAGTAACTCAACAGAGATATATCTTGAGTATGGGAATTGGTCCAAGTGCTCGTGAGTCTTACCTGTACGCGCGACTCGGGCAGGTTGATCTTGAGGGCCACCTCCTCGCGCATGAAGATATCCGGGTAGCGCGTCTTGGCAAACAGCGCCTCGAGGATGTCCAGCTGCGCACGCGTGAACGTGGTGCGCTCCCGACGCTGCTTCCGCGGAGTGTCTGAAACACAGAGGGAAAAGGACGTTAAAATAGGATGTTTCATTGGTTTATTTAGTAGCCTAGGCCTTTTACTCGTGTGCGCGTATCTTTTCATTCATGCAGTCCACGAAACCAGAGTGAGGGCTGGGATAGTTCAGCCAGATTTTATAGTTTGTTGAAAGCCTGGACGATATAGAAATAACATGAGCATGAACAATTTTGGATAGGTGGAAAAGTGAGCCCACACGCGTCCTTGAAATTGTGTTCAACTTTAAATAGCCTACAATGTAAACAGGCAGTAGAATGTATTCGTTAAGCGTCGTTGAAAATAGGATCCATTTTGTCCGAATTCTGCCTGAATCGTACTTTGTTGTATGGACGTTTTATTGAGATACAATTCTAGACCTGTACAAAAATAAACCTGTGATTTAGCCTACCCATGTCAGGAAAACAGGTCATTTACATTTCTTTAAAATGTAGATTGGTGTATTCTGGGCTGGATTGTATTCTAGGGGAGGATATTGGATATTGGCTCTCAACGATGCATTTTTAATTGTAAATTGCACCCGTAATTCACCACTCGAAATGCTACTACAGTATGTGTGTATGTAATCGAATGTGATAGGCCTACTTTTATTTTTGATGTAAATACTATGTTTGTAAATACCGTCGAGCTTTCAAACACAGCAAGTTTGACACATGCAGACCAGGAATGGCATCCAAATAATAACCTATATGAAGTCTTCATTCATAGCTATCAATAATCATAGCACTGGCTCAAATTAGAATTCTTACAACCAACCATACAGTCCGTGTGTCATATATTTGTAGACAACTTGAGTTAAATGAAAAGACAGACTTGTGTGCGCAGGCATTTCATGAACAATGTACTTTATTGTTCGTTATTTCTTAACTCTCTGAGTTCATTTATAGGTCAGAAAACCACATGTTCGGGTCCCTGTGAGAGCGCTATACTCGCGATATTGTATTCAAAATGGCAATTGTAACCGTTAAAACGAATTCAATAACTGCGTATGAGTGCTGCGTTTGGTTATGATTCGCACCTCTCCTTTTACGCACTGGTTGCGCACGGAGAGATCACCACCCAGGCATGGGATTCTCTGCGAATTCCCCCGGTTTCTCCATAAAAATAAACTGCAACCCGTCAGATGTTCGATTAAAAAACAGAAAAAGGTACTTACTTGGATAACCGACGGCGGAGTGTAGAAGATCCATGCCCGGGCCGGAGAGTGTTAACCCGTTCACGGCGTAATGTGGTTGCTTAATGTAGGACATCATGCTTGCACCGGCTTTAAACCGCTCCCTCACTCACCCTCTCTCTCTCCTACTCTCACGCCGTAGGACGGGCTTCCCTGCTATTCTCCAGGGGGTGTCTCTCTCCTCTCTCTCTCCTCCTCCTTCTATCTCTCCCTCTTGCTTGTTTTTCTAGGCTTTATATCTCTCGGCTGTTTTTTGTTTTTGTTCTCGCTTCGCCCACTCGAAGTGTTTGACTTGGTTTAAGAGCTAGTCTGGCACCGGTTTACCGGTAGAGTGCAGGTGGGACGCCGGTCCACTTCAGATCACCGCCTTCACACCTGTTGCCCGAGCCGTGTCCAATCACATGTATTCGGTGTTTTTTTTTAGTGCCTTTCGGTGCGAATTCTGTTTCTCTATCAAGGTATACACTGACACTGACAATCAACCACAATGCAGTCAGAATGTGGTGTAAACTACAGAGTTTTTACTGTGACTGTTGTCAATCCGAAACGTGCGCAAGTGCGCACCGATGTCAACAGAAGAAAGGTAAGCAAATAGCTCGAGTTCCGTGCTACGTCCTCCCGGTAAGGTCTACGGTCTCCCGGACTGAACTCTCGAACCTGTCTCTCGAACCTGTCTCTCGAACCTGTCTCTCGAACCTGTCTTCCGAAGCGCAGCTAGAGAGACGCACCTTCTACGAGTAGCGATAAGTTGGGACGAGAAAGCAGAACTGAGGGAAGCAAGAAAGAGGCTGGCTAATTAGACCCAAGTTCTTAACAAGTAGACACTCTGACCCCTCCCTCCCTCTCTCCCTTCCTCCCTCTCTCTCTCTCTCTCTCTCTCTCTCCCTCTCTCTCTCTCTGACCACACACACACACACACACACACACACACACACACACACTGTGGACTTATTAGCCTAGAGCATTTCACTGTTCTGTTTTTCTTTCAGCAAACATTCGTGCAAAATAGCATATTTCAGATGTAGCCTACACATAACTAACTCAGAAACAAAACAGAGCTGGGAGCAACAAACCAAAAATATCAAGTTCAATTTATAGTAGCCTAGTTTTTGTTTAGTAGTTTTAGTAAGACTGTTTTTGAATGCATTCACAGAATAAATCGCATTACCTTGATAAAATAAAGGTTAACATATTTTTTGTTAACACATTTTATGTCAAAGGAGTACACTGAGGATATTCTTTGGTGACAGACACAAGAGCCAGTGGGTATTTATTTATCAAAGATATTTCCCATGGTAACAACGGGGAGAAGGCCTTCGTGATGATCAGAGGGACAGGCTTGATAGCCATCAGAACACCACCTCCGTATCGAATCTTGTCTTGTCCGGGTCAGCAGAACTCATTTCATTAATTTTACACCGCTTTCAGAATACAGAAATAATTGGACGCAGGAGTCTGTGCACGGAAGTAGAATGGATGGAGGGGGGAGGAGGGTGGCGGGGGGAGTGGGGTACCGGCCGGATTAGAGCACAAAGACCGCGTTGTTCTGTATCAAATCCCCCCGGTTGATCCCCAGCATGCTCCCTTCTCTCATTCGCTCACTATTGAGTAACAACAACAACAACAACAACAATAATAATAATAATAATAATATTAATAATAACGAAAGAGGTAATCAACAACAACAACTGCAATAATAATAATAATATCAACAATAACAATCAAATCAATAACAATAATCATAATATTGCATGTAGCCTACTTAAAGGCCTATAGGCCTACTAATATGAATTATAAGGCTAATATATAGGCTATTGACAAGTAATTACAAATCTTTAGTCGGCTATATTGACTATAACCTGTAGGATAGTGTTTGTGTTTTATAGCATCGCATGAACTATAATGTTTTTCTGTCTAAATTAGCAAGTGAGTTATGAAACAACACATCTCTATTTTGTTGCAATACTTATCCCCTTACTATGGTTGGTCCTACCTATAGCCTACACACTTAATGGTTCGTTTTTTATTTTTTGTTTAAAAATAATTAGCTAGCAAAAACATCGTCCAAAAGCCACTTAAGCTTATTCTCAACACACTTTAAGTGCCAATGCCTAGTGTTGTCAGTGATGTCTAGTGTTTTTACATTGCAAAGACAAAAAAAACTTGACATATAGTCCTAAATTTAGGCCTACAGAATTCTCTGATAAGTTTGTTGCCGTGTGTTTCTCGGAGACAGCGAGCTGCTGTCCACTGTGCGGTGTTGGCTTGTATCTGCTGTCCCTGCGGCCAGACAATTTCACAGTGCCCAAAGCCGATTCTCTGTGCTTGTTAATTGAATCGGATTTCTTATAGTTTAAAATCCACACAGACCCATGTACGTACGGCCCAAACTGTATAAGGGGTTTATCTGAATCTGTAAAGCCAAGGAGGAGATATAAAGAGAGAGAGAAAGACTACCGGCGTGTGTTTGAACATTGTAAATGCTCAAATAAATATCTTTACCTGAGGTAGCCTATCTACCGGTGCGCAGCGCGAGTGTATAGCCTATTTTATAACGGTCAAACTTTGGAATATTGTCGCAACGGCTACAACACCTGCTAAACTACCAGGTACGGTTTTGTTGTCATAGGCATTATCTAAACTAGGCCTACTAGTGATCGAACTTGTATTGTAAACAGAGTTAAAAACGCATCAGGCTTGCAGATAGAAGTCGATATGGGGGGTGGCGGGCTCGAGACCTCAGAACTACGTGTTACATACGAGTGTGTGCACGCGCATTCACGCACCTGCTTGTCTCTCCGGGTTCTGGTATTGCTGCCTGCTATCCAATTGCCTATCTGTAGGGTAGTCTACTTTTATTCGTTTATGGGGAAAAATACAATTAAAATCTATAATTATCAATAATGTGCTGGCAGTTTAATAACCATTCCGTTTTTTCACCTCTCATGCCCCGTATTCTGTTTTAGAAATTACCTAAAGAACACAGCCATGCCTTTTATGCATTTAATATTTCGATTATTTGTTTCACAAAATAACATTCCTAGAGATTGGTCAAGTAGTCTACCTCACTCTAACTTAATTTTAGTAAATCAAATGCACCCTGCTTGTGTAGCATAGGCTACGTATTATGAGACTTTGCGAATAGAGTATTGCCTAGATTAATTCGATTAACGAAATATTGTAAATGCAGGTCTAAGTTCACCAGATATAATTCATATCATCAAGGTGCATCCCTCCTTAATTGAACGAAACGAATACTCAGGCTATGTTGCCGGTCACTCTAGTTGTTAAAGCGTCTTACTTGGTTTCTGTACAGGGAAGGACCAAGCTCATGCTTATTATTTCCAGTTTTATATGTGAAATTTGCTTGAGATGTATAAACAATTCATTAACTAGAATGAATGAGAGGCCATCACACTAAGATACAACAAACAATGAGATATCAGATATACAGTAACAGAAAAGTTTTGATATCATATCTGAGGCTATTGCTAACTTGTCAAAGGCCTGATAGTATAATTATTTATACTATATACATTAAATTGTTGCTGACATTCAGGGAGTCATTCAAGTGTTTGATTTTGCTTATGTGTTTGTGTTGTGCTGTGTGATGATGATGATGATGAGGAGGAGGATGACGATGTAGTCTGGCTGCACTAGGACCCAGCGCAGAAAAAAAATTAAGGACAACCACCACATAAGAGGCTTAGCATTTCTAATCTATACACCACCCACACATGCACTCAAACACATAGACACAGACACACGCACACACACACACACACACACACACACAGACACACGCACACACACACACACACACACACACACACACACACACACACACAGAGCAAAACATTTGATAAACATCCTACTTTGAAACGGGCACGCAACTGGTCCCAAAGACATAGTGACTGTAGGCGACCATTTTGTTTTCATTTAATTTTCATCTTCTCCAAACTATGTCATTGTCCATCTGATGCTTTTTGACTTCTCTCCTGCTCCTCTGGTCCACCCATGGACCATGGCCACATGTCACAACACAGCCACTGAGCAAAGACACGTCTAAAAGACATCTTTTAGATGTCTTTTTCGTCTTTTTTGGACGTCCAAAGACATCCAATTAGGAGCCAGAATGAACTTTTTTTTTAGACGTTCAGATATTGAACCCGTTCTGCACGTCCACAGACGTCTTAGAGGGGTCCAAGCCAGACGTTTGAATATTGAGGGGTCCAGCAGACATAGAAATGGGGTTCTGGACCGGCGGACGTTATATAAGACATGATCTGAACGTCTCCCAGACGTTGTGTGTTTGCTGGGGCAGCCTCTGTCCCAACTCATCTCCAACACATGCATCTCTCTATGAACTATCCAAATCCTGCCCGTCAGCCTGAGAGATTCAAAATGATTCATAACATCTAAAATAATCCCATCAATGCAACCAGTGACTGTATTCAGAAACAACCCATGATGCACCAGAAACCATGAGACTTACGTGAACATAATGTTACTATATGCCACTCTTAGTAGGAAGGTAGAACTTGGTAAATAGAGTACAGACCGAATAAACAGAGAGGTAGAATAGATACACACTAGAAAGAGAGAATGGAGATGTAGTGTAGAATAGAGCCAGAGTTTGATGCTGCACAGGTACGGCTGTTGTGAGAGGATTATCTGGGTCCAGATGTCCATCTGTCCACCTGTCCACACAACTACTCCCTGTCTCCATGCGTGTAGAAATGGACTAAACTAGACATGGATCTGAGTCACTGTGAGTGGAGTGACATCAATACTAGTTCATTCTAGTAGTTGTAAACCTTTTTTTATTTGTACAGTGGTGTAGGCCCACTGAACCTCAGCTCGGGCCAAACTGTAATGTATGTAACCTGTGTCAGTGTGTGCTGTGCCAGTCTCTGTGTATGTGATTGTATATCAGTTTGTATGTTCTGTGGCAGTCGGTGTGTGTGTGTGTGTGTGTGTGTGTGTGTGTGTGTGTGTGTGATTGTGTAAGCAACGGAGGGAGTAGAGCAGATTAACACTGATCAGCTGTGTTGAGGCCACCAGTGTAGCATGTTGGCGATGGGGGCTGTATTGAGAGCTCAGTCCACCATTTGACCCCAAAGCCTCCCCACCCCGACCAAATAAACCCAAATAACCAGCGTTGGTGTGTATCGGTTAAGTACCACCGCTCTGACATCATGGTATTTGTTCAATACACACAGTGTGACAATCACACACACACACACACACACACGCACTGAGTTCAGCCGATTTATCATAATATGCTTTATCTGAAAAGTAAGTATCTTACCTCGGGATAAAGGGAGGAAAGAGGGGTTTGTAGTCAGATTGGCAGAGGAGGGGAGGATGGACGGAGTGAGGGAGGGAGGGAGGCTGCCGGTCCAGAGGGAGAAGAAGAGGTGCTCTGACTGGGGCTCCATGACCGCTGATGAGGGGGTCTCAGAGACGAGGTATAGGGGCCTACTGGGAGTTTGGGTCACTCGTCGGTATCGGGGCCGTGCCATGGGGCGATGTGATGGACAGACAGACGGACAGAGGGATGGATTGATGGACGGACCAGGAGTTGCAGACAGACACGGGTCGCACGCGTACGGACCTGGAGGGACTGATGACCTTTGAACTGTGGACCACCGAAGGGTAGGATGTTCTAGAACTCTAGAATACTGAAGAATGGTCTAGTGTGTTCATGCAGGAGAGAGAGAGGGAGAGAGAGAGAGAGAGATGGGGAGAGAGAGAGAGAGAGAGAGAGAGAGAGAGAGAGGGAGAGAGAGAGAGAGAGAGAGAGGGAGAAGGAGAGGGAGAGAGAGATGGAGAGAGAGAGAGAGAGAGAGATGGAGAGAGAGAGAGAGAGATGGGGAGAGAGAGAGAGAGAGAGAGAGAGAGGGAGAGAGGGAGAGAGAGAGAGAGGGAGAGGGAGAGAGAGAGAGAGGGAGAGAGATGGAGAGAGAGAGATGAGAGAGAGAGAGGGGGAGAGAGAGAGAGGGGGAGAGAGCGAGATGGAGAGGGGGAGAGAGAGAGAGAGGGGTGAGGAAATGAGGGGAGGGAGGAGAGGAGGGGTAAGAGATGGAACTACCCAGCGAAGTCATGATTGTTTTTCATGCGTTTGCGTTGCATTATTTACAAGACCCTTTTAATCCTTTTACTGTAGTTTACCATGTGTTCTGATTACATACAAACACGGTCATGAGCACGTTTTGTCTGTGTTTGTGTATTTTTAAATCTGTGTGTGTGTCTAAGTTAAATGTATTTTTTTTCATGCAAGGATTCCGTTTTGAGCACACACAGTAGGGTTAGCATGTGAGTGTGTGTGCGTGTGTGCGCGCGCCCGCGTGTGTGTGTATGTGTGTAGAGATATCGAGGTCAGAGTGTGTTAAGGCTTCAATTAAATTGATGCAGGGATTATACTGCATGCACTAAGCCAGGCTGTGTGTCCATGTGGGCTGTTAGGACCGTATCTCCTCCCTGCATCACTAGTCCTCCTCACACACCCCTACTGT
>NC_140234.1:11487179-11514679 GCF_949987555.1 Borostomias antarcticus
TGAGACCAGTGTGTAGTGTAATGTGATATCCAGGGTTTATGAGACCAGTGTGTAGTGTAATGTGATATCCAGGGTTTATGAGACCAGTGTGTAGTGTAATGTGATATGAGACCAGTGTGTAGTGTAATGTGATATCTAGGGTTTATGAGACCAGTGTGTAGTGTAATGTGATATCCAGGGTTTATGAGACCAGTGTGTAGTGTAATGTGATATCCAGGGTTTATGAGACCAGTGTGTAGTGTAATGTGATATGAGACCAGTGTGTAGTGTAATGTGATATCCAGGGTTTATGAGACCAGTGTGTAGTGTAATGTGATATCCAGGGTTTATGAGACCAGTGTGTAGTGTAATGTGATATGAGACCAGTGTGTAGTGTAATGTGATATGAGACCAGTGTGTAGTGTAATGTGATATCCAGGGTTTATGAGACCAGTGTGTAGTGTAATGTGATATCCAGGGTTTATGAGACCAGTGTGTAGTGTAATGTGATATCCAGGTTTTATGAGACCAGTGTGTAGTGTAATGTGATATCCAGGGTTTATGAGACCAGGTCTACCAGATGAGGGTCAACCATGCAAGCCTCACTAAGATCTGCTCACCTTAATCATGTTATCTGACAACAAGAGGAGCCCGATACCACTCAGATGGTCGTGCAGTAGTTCAGACTACCAACCGGTCGTCTTCTAAACCAGCTACATAGACGGTACATCAGCATAGAGACCTCCCACAGCTCCCAGACCCCTGAAGACTCATCCATCAGGCCTCTGGGTTGTTCTGGGCTGACTGTCGTTAAGGCCGAGGTTCCAGTGGGTGGATACAGAGATGTTCTGTATGTTCTGAGTAGAACCGCTGCAGTAAATACACAGATGCTCTGCAAATTGAGCACAACCTGTATGGTGAGGCAAGACGAGGCACGTTTATTTGTAGCACATTTCAGCAGCCAGGCAATTCAAAGTGCTTTTCATGAGACATTAAACGCATCAAGACAAAGTGCAAGAAACACAAAAAGGGTCATATAAAAACGAAATGCAAAAAAAGGACATTTAAAACAAAATGCAGGGAAAATAAAATACAGGAATAAAAGTAACAGTGCAGTGTATGAATGAATAATTATATGATTATTCTTCAGTCTTCAGTCTTGATTTAAAAGAACTGAGAGTTGCAGCAGACCTGCAGTTTTCTGGAAGTTTGTTCCAGATATGTGGAGCATAAAAACTGAACGCTGGTTGTTAATCCTACACATGCACATGGTAATGATAGAACATTACCAGAACACAGGTCTCTATGACATCATGCTGGAGGTAAGTCATGCAAGATACACTACATACATTTTAAATTTTTAAATAAGTTATTAAATCATTATCATTTAAAATAATAATTATCATGATCATTATTAATGCTATTAACAGGTGTATGGTATGTGAGTATGGTAATAAGATGTTCTTATTTGATTTGTAATGTCTTTGAACCTTAAATTCTCTACTTGAATAAAACTGATGCGCTGATGTTGCCTCCTCTTGTTTTGTTTCAGTGTCTACTGTCTCCAATGGTTGTTTACCTGAGTGTGTGTGTGTGTGTGTGTGTGTGTGTGTGTGTGTGTGTACATGCATCGTGCGTATGTCTGCGGGAGTGTAGACACTGGTAAGGTGTGGAGACAGCTTGACAGTAATTGGACAGGACACTGATCCAGTGTCCAGATTGGAAGGTCAGGCGCGGTGGAAACTAGGAGTGAGGGTCAGTTATTCCTGAGTAGGAGAAGATGTATATAGACTAGGGAGCAGGCCAGCGTCTACCTGTCTGTCAGTCCTGTCCTGCTGTGTCCTGTCTGTCTGACCGGCCCTACCCTGCCTGTCTGTCTGGCTGACCGGCCCTACCCTGCGTGTCTGCCTGTCTGTCTGGCTGACCGGCCCTACCCTGCCTGTCTGTCTGTCTGACCGGCCCTACCCTGCCTGTCTGTCTGGCTGACCGGCCCTACCCTGCGTGTCTGCCTGTCTGACCGGCCCTACCCTGCCTGTCTGTCTGTCTGACCGGCCCTACCCTGCGTGTCTGTCTGGCTGACCGGCCCTACCCTGCGTGTCTGCCTGTCTGACCGGCCCTACCCTGCCTGTCTGTCTGGCTGACCGGCCCTACCCTGCCTGTCTGACTGGCTGACCGGCCCTACCCTGCCTGTCTGACTGGCTTCCCTTGTCTGTCTGTCTGCTTCTGCTCTGTCCATCACTCTTACAATCTGTTACTCTGTCCATGTCTAAGTCTATCTGTCGTCCTCTCCTATTCCTCTGTCTGTCTGTCTGTCTGTCTGTCTGTCTGTCTGGTAGGCTATCTGTCCTGTCATGCCCTGCCTGTCCTGCCTTGGCCTCCTGTCCTAAGTTACTCATCAGTCTGTCTGCTTGCCTGCCTATCGCTATGTCAGTCCTAATCCTTAAATATTACACTAGTTCACGTGATCAATCTCTGAAGAAATGGCAATACAATGAGTTCTGTACTCTGCATATTTAATACACAAAGTTTATGGTGGACCAACATTTATGCAGTCACAGTATGGTCGTCACTTTATTATGAGTTCCGGTGTGGCTTGGTTTCCTGGCCCAGGTGAGGGTTGTGGTCCTCTACTGCCATCTAGTGGACATTTGTGTCAATGGTCAACGAAGGAAAGAAAGGCATGGGCTCGAAACCTATAACCTCTTGGGTGAGCATGGAGGAAGAAAGGACAGTTATACTTGACCAAACAATGCTGCTTACTATGGTCAATGGCTTCAAGCTCTTGACTTAAAGTTTATAATGCAGGTACATATATAAATATCTCATTCTGATCTATACTGCAGTTACTGTACATATGGGTGCACTTAGTCCCTGATATCCCTCTTTATGCTGCTACCCCCCCCCTTTATCTATGGTAAATGGACTGCACTTATATAGCGCTTTTATCCCCCAAAAAAGGCCTTTACAATGAAGGCCTCTCATTCACCCATTCACACACACATTCACACACCAATGGTGGCAGCTGCCATGCAAGGTGCTAGCCTGCTCATTGGGAGCAATTAGGGGTTCAACGTCTTGCCCAAGGACACTTGGACATGTGGACAGTCGGCGCTGGGATTCGAACCGCCGACCACCGGACGACCCGCTCTACCTCCTGAGCCACGGCCGCCCCTAGTGTCTTCTCTGTGTCACTCTGGATCTGGTTTTCTCTTCTTTCCAACCTGTCTATTGTTTTAATGCTGAAACGCCTAATTTCCCCATGAGGGGATAAATAAAGTCCTATCTCATAAGTAAAGTTTGAGATCTACATTACAATGTCAGAGATCAGTGAAATATTCCTCCCGCATAACCACGGCTCAGTGAGTGTGCACAGAGGGACAGAAGAGCGGAGAGCCTGAAGTGTGTGTAACATCCATTTATTACCACATTATATGAGAAACCTGGAAATTACAAACATCCTTTTATTGAAACATTGTCTGAACATTTCAAAATCAAATTAAGAAAAGATAAAAGTTAAAAGGTGGGGATGACACTTCGACCTGAGAACCAGTACACTGATAGATGGATCTGGAGGAGAGATGGGGGGGGGAGGGGGTGCAGAATTCTGTCTCAATCATGGAGTGCAGGACATTGACAAACACAATCACTTAAATACCTCAGTTGTCAAATATTACTGTTCATCATCAAATTTGATTGGTTTTGTTTTTGGTTTGTAGGAGACCCGCCCTGGATGTCCCCATAGACCATCTTCTTATGAGGTCCTTTCAGAAGAGACCAGTACAAATATTGCTCGGATTGCTTTTGTATCACACTTGGGTTTTCAAAGCTTTGGCAAAATTGTTAGTCGCTGAAGCCAATTGGAGATTACAAAGACAGAAGGAAGGGGAGGAGCTACACGTGAGCCTGAACAAACCAATAATGTTACAAGCTGTAGATACAATACATCAAATCTGTTTTTGTTTTTTGTAGAAAAATTTAATATTCAATCATTTCTCCCCCATCTTCGTATCATTCACAAATATTTGCCTGCTATGAAAAAAATGCATGTTAAGCATTTCATAAAACAAAACTGACAATAACCAAATGATATCAATGATCAATATTGTAGTAATGATAATAAACAACTGCTCCAGATGTTGAGAATTGTATACAATGTGCTGCGCCAATCAGAATCCTCCCGACACACAGATACACACTAGAGTGGGGGTAGACTTCCCAGACTCACTATGGAGACACAGGTGATCTGCCCAGGAACGACCCCTGACCTTTCTACAAACAATCAGAAAAGTCTGGACAGGTGTATGCAAGATGGCGGACATCACCGATGCCTTGTAAGAGAGAGGCGGCATGACTGCCATTTAGCTTTCACATATCCATCTCTCCCAGATCTAAACATGTCTGGGGACCAGGGGTTGATTCTGGACCTCTCTCCCTGGCTAGGGGGCAGTGCAGGGGGCAGGAGGAGAGGACTGGGGCAGTTGCTTTAGCACCATGCAAAGAGAGAACGGTCTCCCCAACAGACAAACACCTGAACCCCTCCTCCTGTCTGCACTACCTCTCTGTCAATCTAAGCCCCCATCTCGCGCCTTTCTACACCATCACTCCATTTCGGGCTGTTCTTTTGTGTGTGTGTGTGTCTGTGTGTGTGTGTGTGTGTGTGTGTGTGTGTATGTATGTATGTATGTATGTATGTGTGCGCAGTGGGGAGGTCTGATCAGCCACTAGCAGGTACATGCACAAAAAGAGAGTACCCTATAAGTCTGCTGCCGAGAGCACTAAGAAAACACGACTATACACTTTATTCTTATTATCATAATCATTGTTTCTCTAAACACTACCAACATCAGAAGAGAGAAAGGAGGAGGAGGAAGGAGGAGGGGAAGACAGACTGGTGAGGGGGAGGGGAGGTGGAGTGGAAGGAGGAGGAGGAGGAGGAGAGATAAAAGATTAAAAGGTGGGTCTTCTTAAGCGCGCTCCCCACGAATGCGGCGCGCCAGCTGGATGTCTTTGGGCATGATGGTGACGCGCTTGGCGTGGATGGCGCACAGGTTGGTGTCCTCGAACAGGCCCACCAGGTACGCCTCGCTGGCCTCCTGCACACGGGACACACGAGAGACCAGGCACGACGTTAACATGCAATTAAGTCAAATTGGTTTTATTTGTCACATACTCCAGACTACTCTGTACTTAAGTAAAAAGTAAAGTTAGACAGTATTTTATATGTATCTTATATGTTTGTATGTATGTATGTTGTATGTATGGTGGTTTTATTTATAGATAGATAGATAGATCGATAGATGTTTATATGTATTATTATATCTATCTGTATGTATGTATGCATGTACAGTATATAGATATATATATATAAACACACACACATATAGATATATACACACACGTGTATTTGGGTCAAAGACGTGACGCTTGTTTTTTTGTGTCCTTTTGGTTAAGTTTAAATTTCTTTGGTTAAAATTTGAAAATAAACGTAAAGATTACTTGCATACATTCTTTACTGACTACCGGCCCTAAAAAGTTGTGGTTTTAATTCATTTCGAGAGAATTATTGAGTAAAAATGTCTAAGTGGTGTAACCACTAATTTTATTTTTTTCATCTTTCCCACCCTTATTTGTCACTGACCCATTTACAGAATGTACAGGAGATACGCATCCTAGCAGGTGACCTTATATCTATAAATATATGCTGCTGCGGTACTGAATGTACTGTAGCTGCTGAATAAGTCCCAGGTGAGCGAGTAGTGAGATCGGAGGGTAATTGGGGAGCAATGAGCTGGCCAAGGCAATGTCCTCGTTCAGGATCTGGATGGCCTGAGGGTAGAGGTGCCTCTCCGAGTTGGCCTTGTGGATGCGGTACCTTCTCAATATGAAGGGATGAACCATAATGTGTCAGAAATGTTATAATGGTTTATTATGCCTCCGCCAAGCGATAGCCTGGCCGGAGGCATTATGGTTTAGGGTTGGCCGTCCGTCCGTCCGATGTTTGTTAATGCAATATCTCGGGAACGCATTGATGGAATTTCTTCCCCTTTGGTACAAATGTTCACTGGCACTCAAGGATGAACTGCTTAGATCGTGGGGGTCAATGATCAAAGTTCAAGGTCACTGTGACCTCACATAATGTGTTTTTGGTCTGATGAACACAATATCTCAAAGGCTTAACAGAATTTGTTCATATTTGGGTAAAATGTCCCATTGGACTCAAAGATTACCTGATTACATTGTGGGGGTCAAAGGTCAAGGTTCACTGACCTTACAAAAGGTGTTTTTGGCCTGTTGAACATGATATCTCAAGAACGGCTTGACGGAATTTGTACATATTTGGCCAAATGTCCAGTTGGACATAATTAGATTAATTGGATTCGATTTTGGTATTCAAATGTCAAAGGTCAAGGTCACTGTGACATCACTTTTGAACGCTAACGCTGCTAGCTAGCTAACGCTAATTCTAACACCTAATGCTAGCTTCAGCTAGCTAGCTTTAACTAGCTTTAGCTAGCTTTAGCTAGCTAGCATTAGAGTTAGCATTAGCGTTAGCATTAGAGTTAGTGTTAGCTAGCTAGCATTGGCGTTAGGGTTAGGTTAGCAGTTAGTCAGGGTTAGGGTTAGGGTTAGTTAGGTTAACTGCAACTTGCATTGTTGGGCGGAGGCATTTGGCCGCTACACGGTTTTTCTAGTTTTTTTTAATGTATTATTTCTCAACCATAAAATATAAAATATACTTGTAGTAAAAGTATTTTTTCTAGATTAGAACACAGATGCTGGTAAAACGTGGGTCTGGGAGAACATTGTAAATTGTGTGCATGGCTCAAGTCTCTCTGGCAGCAGGTACCTGCAGGGCTCCGATGGCGGCGCTCTGGAAGCGCAGGTCGGTCTTGAAGTCCTGGGCGATTTCTCTCACCAGGCGCTGGAAGGGCAGCTTGCGGATCAGCAGCTCAGTAGACTTCTGGTACCGACGGATCTCACGCAGCGCCACAGTACCTGGCCTGGACGGGAAAACACACACACACATCAAGTTAAAAACATTGTCTTACTTACATAATACAACAGTTTGTTTAAGTGTGAGACACCAAAAACGACTATATCTAGGTATCATCGCATGAACAGGAAGAAAGGGTGAAGCAACTATCATCTCGCTAGGATCTATCCAATAACTAACACCTTTCTGTCTGTGGAAGTGTTCCATTCCAAAGACTTATTTCCTCTTATGTGACCTCATTCAGTCCCATTCACAGATCTGATGGGACTGGGAACATCTGAGCACAAGTCTGCCACATTTAATTTAATTTCAAACCTTTATTTATACTCGTGCAGGACTGAGGTTTCCCTTATTTACAGTGATGACGAGTTTACACAGAAACAAATCAACAAAACAAATGCAATATACAACTATTATAATTAAAAAAAGTTACAGGTCTTTCCAATGTTTGTTACATCCAGACCCAATCCTTTCATTTAAGAAGCTACTAGGAGACATGTCCAGGCATGCCCAGCCCTGTGAAGGGAGGAAGTTAATAAGGGCACGTGGAAGGAAACATGTATCTGGAATGGAATGCGTCCCGTGAGTGTCTGTCCCTCACCTGTAGCGATGGGGTTTCTTGACCCCCCCGGTGGAAGGAGCACTCTTGCGGGCAGCCTTGGTGGCCAGCTGCTTACGAGGGGCTTTGCCTCCAGTGGACTTACGGGCGGTCTGCTTGGTACGGGCCATAGCTCTGGGAGATCAGCTAGAGAGAGAGTGAAAATCCAACAAATACATGTGATTAGCTGGCACTTCTGCAAAACATAAACAGTAGTGACATAGTAGAGACCACTGACTACAGAGGACAAACCCACAAAATGCCATCAATCAACAAAGGAAAATGATGTCATTGGTTGAATGGCTGATCTAATTATGTAAACACACACCAATGGCCTATCAGAACGTGGCCTACTGAGTGGAGGCGGGATCTACAGTTCGCCACCGTTGCTGCTGGCCCCGCCCACTCAGCTGTGATGATGGCGTCTGTTTGATGCGCAACCGGGATAAAGAACCAGAGCAGAGGAGCAAAGAACTACCACTCAAACTTTGATATTTTAACAAATAACGGATACACCATTGCTTCAGATATCGCTAAGATATTGAAGCAAACACCTCAAGGAACTTGTCTATGTGTATAGAAGCGGAGAACAGCCCCCCAAGACTGCGTAAGACCGAACGGAACACGCGCAGAATTTGAACCCAGTGTTCCCCGTCTGTAGGGGAGTAGAATAGACTGCGATTCTCCGTCCTTTCGACAGTGCTGGTGTTTGTTATTTTTCTCCACGACGAAAATGCATTAATTTCTCACCAAAACATACCAGAATTTAGTCAATTCGGAACTTTAAAAACGTGAAGTTTACTTTTATTATAAAAGTGGAATATTTGCAATTACTTACCTGTGGGAAAAGTGTGTTTAAAAGGTGGGAGATATATTCAGCTTGCCTGCTCGGGTCTGTATTTCCTTCTCGTATCCACAATGGGAACGAATCGTCCAGCGGGAAAATGGCCGCTGTGTCAATCATGTCTCCCAGAATGCAACTGTGTATACAATGTTTCGCTCGCTACTTTGTATCACTTCAACGTGTTGTAAAAACACCAAAGGTATTCTAATCCATTAAGGTTTTAATTTGTTATTTTCTATTTCTGATCTTCTTTGAATCTCGGCCTTATTGGCTAAGCATGTATTTAAATGAATGTGGCAACCTGCACGGAGGACCCTGATATAAAAGCAGATGTTGCATGACTGTAGTTACACTTGTATTTTGTTTTTGACTTTCACTTGTATGTATTCTGTTGGGCTTTATTCAAACTTCATCAAGAATAATGTCTGGCTTCCCATGGTAAATATGAACAAAATTTTAGGTTTGTCACAAAATATCTTATTCAATATAAACCAGACAACACACATTTAAGGAACAACAGGTTTATTATCACCTTTGCATGTGAATTCTGGATTTTACAAATATGTTTGTTTCCAAAATTATACATATATATATAAAAAAAATCAAAGCCAGTAAAAAAAAGGGTATCACGTCAACCTGAGAGGAACACAAGTAAAAAAAAAAATAATCAAATGACCCGAAATAAAACAAAATATGCTACATATCGGCCTCTGTATTCTTTATGAGTCATTTTATAAGCATGTAATTTCAATTTGAGAACATGAACCCATTTCAATTTAATTATATGAACAGTAGAAATACACTGTAGTTGTATAAAACACCAAAATAACTATGAGGTTATTTGTGTGAACATCATGCATTACAAAAAAGAACAATCCCACAAGTGTTTGTCAATAGAGGATGATATTTCATGGTTATGCTGAGATTGGGTCCCAAAAGTGTTCACCTGAATTCCTTGCCTCTCCTCAGACCTCCAATCCGTTTAGAGAAGCAAAGGAAGGCAAACTTGAGGAATTGAATATAAACTTTTGAGATTCAGCCATAGTTTTTAAATGCAAACCCACTTACAACAGCACAAGACGTTTTACCACACAGACGACTAGCTACTCCCGTGAGATCATCATATCTGAGGTGTGTGTGTGTTTTAGTTCAACATCATGAAAGCATGTGGATAACAAGTTATCTAAACAAAGTCTTATGCTACGTCTAAAATAAACAAGACTACACACTTTACTTGTCACGATCAAAACGATTCAAATCAAGCTACTAACAAGTGAAAGAGAGGAAAGGGAGGTGAAGAACATCAGTGAGTCGTCTAAGCGCGCTCCCCACGAATGCGGCGCGCCAGCTGGATGTCTTTGGGCATGATGGTGACGCGCTTGGCGTGGATGGCGCACAGGTTGGTGTCCTCGAACAGGCCCACCAGGTACGCCTCGCTGGCCTCCTGCACACGGGACACACGAGAGACCAGGCACGACGTTAACATGCAATTAAGTCAAATTGGTTTTATTTGTCACATACTGCAGACTACTCTGTACTTAAGTAAAAAGTAAAGTAAGACAGTATTTTATATGTATCTTATATGTTTGTATGTATGTTGAATGTATATTTATATGTATTATATCTATCCATCTATCTATATACACACACATATATATATATATATATATATACACACACATGAGTATTTACAGAATGTACAGGAGATATGCATACTAGCAGGTGACCTTATATCTATAAATATATGCTGCTGCGGTACTGAATGTACTGTAGCTGCTGAATAAGTCCCAGGTGAGCGAGTAGTGAGATCGGAGGGTAATTGGGGAGCAATGAGCTGGCCAAGGCAATGTCCTCGTTCAGGATCTGGATGGCCTGAGGGTAGAGGTGCCTCTCAGAGTTGGCCTTGTGGATGCGGTACCTTCTCAATATGTAGGGATGCACCATAATGTGTCCGAAATTTTATAATGATTTATTTTTTAAACGCATTATTTCTCAGCCATAAAATATAAAATAAGGATAAAACATACTTGTAGTAAAAGTATTTTGTCTAGGTTAGAACACGGATGCTGGTAAAACGTGGGTCTGGGAGAACATTGTAAATTGTGTGCATGGCTCAAGTCTCTCTGGCAGTAGGTACCTGCAGGGCTCCGATGGCGGCGCTCTGGAAGCGCAGGTCGGTCTTGAAGTCCTGGGCGATTTCTCTCACCAGGCGCTGGAAGGGCAGCTTGCGGATCAGCAGCTCAGTAGACTTCTGGTACCGACGGATCTCACGCAGCGCCACAGTACCTGGCCTGGACGGGAAAACACACACACACACACACACACACACAGTAAAGCAAAACATTAAACATACACAGGCGGTGTGACAAATTTTCTTCCAATAAATCAAGTAAATGAAATACGTAACAGCCCTAAATACTATGTGTACATCCCTGTCCCTCACCTGTAGCGATGGGGTTTCTTGACCCCCCCGGTGGAAGGAGCACTCTTGCGGGCAGCCTTGGTGGCCAGCTGCTTACGAGGGGCTTTGCCTCCAGTGGACTTACGGGCGGTCTGCTTGGTACGGGCCATAGCTTCTGGAGATCAGCTGCAATAGAAGGATACCTTTGTTATAAAATGTTGTAAATCATCTATAGACTATAAGCATACAATGTGGGCAGTTCAAGACATTTATATCAGTAGATATTACATAATTATTCATGTTCATTGGTTCCTAAGAATCGGTGTGGATGTGATGTGCACAAGCTTTTGTTCCATCTTATATTAAACTATTATGTTGGAAAACATAGCCTACATCTTTGAGGCATGGTTTATTTATTTTTGAGTCCCAAGTGTTAATACTGTAGAGAAATGAATGCATGGGCCATCAGAACCTCACAACTTTTCGATTGTATCATAACACAGTATCCAAGGCACCCAGGATTGTAAATAGCATGCAACGAAATGTACAGCTGCGGCAGCGAATCACAGCCTGCACGTCCCTCCTTTTGACCAATGATCGCGATCGCACATTAAAGTAATCCCGCCCCTAACACATTGGAGAAGACGGACGATGGCTGCTAGAGAAGAGGAAGGAAAATTAAGACCTTGGATGTAGTAGAGGTGATAATTACTACGACGTAGCTGGGAATATTGTCAGCGAAAGTAAATAACTTTTTCAATAGTCACTGCAAGACACTCTGCCGAATCTATCAGTTAACTTTAGTTCTCAGATGACCCCTTAGATTTGGCGCAATACCGTGGCAAATTCGACGGCAGTCGAATAAAAATGTGTTTTTGGTCGTCGTTCGAGGCAGATAATGGCAAGCTTTTCAGCCACCGGTCTGACATTTTTTGCTTTCTCCAAATATATGTGTCAAACAGACAGAAATAAAAAATAAAATTATGAAATAAAAAACTGCTAGAAAATAATTTAATAAAAACACTTACCTTCTAAACAAAATAGAGAGAGATGAGTTAGTTTTAAATTAGTCTGCTCTGCAGCGTTGTTCTCAACAGTGGAGGAAGGGCTGGAAACAGAAAAAATAATGAATAGTGGTGCGTTTCCCACAATGCATCTGCTGCAACATACATGCGTCAGTCAGTTGGCTACATGTAACATGAGACCTTCCCTGTTGAATTAGGTCTGAAATATGATCATTTTGATATCTATATAAATGCATGAGAAAAAAACTGCATATAACTCCTGAAGAAGTTGGACAAATAAAAGTTTATTCTATTTTATTCTGTAGAGAATTCTATTCAGCACACAATCTGTGATATAGATATTGCAGTACTCCTGACCCCCAACTCTACAATCCATGTAAATAAAGTAATCTGCTATAGCCTACATACATTAATCGAGCAATTACTTGATTTAAATCACAACCTGTCACGTAGGCCTACGCCTGGACAAGAAAACCCAACCTTAGTAATATTGTAAGAATGTGTGTAGAAATAAATACATATATATCCGTAGAAGAACTGATATAGAAGGGATACGGAGAATTCAGATATAACTATATCAGCTACCAGTAAATCGCTATCGACTTGCAATGAGTCTGGATGTAATTAAGCATTTACAACAGCCATCCTGCAGGTGGCGCTCAAGTCAAAGTGGATATAGAGAAGCGGCTCTGAGGAAGAGCAGACGTCACGTGTTGTGTTCCAGCATGGCGGCCAGGAGAGTCAAGCGCGTGGCAGCCGGGCAACCCGGGTTTCTGGCTTTAAAACCGTCTTTAAAACCGTCGTCTGACCTCGACGACTTGACCGGCGGGCGGAGGAAGCGTGTGAATAAGAACAAGAAGAAGAGCTGGAACAAACACAGCGATATCCAAGATGTTGAAGAGTTTCTGGACGACGTGAGGCTCCAGGAAAGGGCCACGGGGTAAGCATGCGTTTCTGGTCAATAGCAGTAGCAACCGAGCTAGCCAGTTCTGCCTGTTACTAAACTGTAACTATGCATTAACTACCAACATTAAATGTGTTTAACAGAGGTCTGATAGCCGAGAGGTCCGACGAAAGTCTATTCTTCTTGGACGTTGGGGAACAGAAGAAACCAGCCCTGAAAGGTAACGTAATTGCCTGGCTAGCTATAATCAGCAAGCTAGCTAGCTAATATCTAACGTTAGCACTCTGTATGTAGCTGTGGGGCCTCATATGATCCAGCTACCAGTGTTTCTGTTTGTGTGGTCTTCCAGAACCGGAGGTAGGGAAGAACGGGAAAGCAGTGAAGCCTCTGAGGATAGACCTGATCCTACAACATGATTCTCTTGTGTCTGCACCCAAAGAGTGAGTTTGACCCCTTTCCCTCTGCTCTTCATCCCGTCACCCGTCTCCCTGACCCTCACCCTTTCACCTACCTTCAATCTTTGCCTTCTTACACGGCCCATTCATCCAAATCACCCCCACCATCTCACCCACTCATATCATGATACCGGACCCTGCTGCTCTCTCCCATCACCCCCTTACCCATCAGTATTGAGCCCGTTAGCTTGGGTTAGTGTTACTCCAGCCATCCATGTCCAGTTAGCTTGGGTTAGTGTTACTCCAGCCATCCATGTCCAGTGATGATTCCATCCTTGCGCTCACAGTATTCTCTTCGGAGAATGTGAAGACAGCCATGGAACTCAGGGGGTTGTTGTGTGAACGGCCCTCTGGGAACTGAGGGCATCAGGTTGAGCTCCATCCCTCCCTCATATCCCATATCATAGCCTATAACATACATAATGGACACGGTCATCTATGATTGGATGGGATAAGTAGAGGAGGATGATGGAGACTTCGGATAGTAAATTGCCAGTTTGGGAATCTTTAAAATGTCTAGCAGCGTACCCAGGACTGGATGATTAGTGCTCATGAGATACGGTATAGATAAGGTAAGGACAAGCGATCACAAGAATTCCAATATACCTACCGTGTTACACATGGTAAATAAACTTTCTGTTCTGTCCACTCCAGTATGCTCCATCTCCAACCACTAGTATTATAAGGGGCATTCAGGCCACCATACTTTTCCCCATGAACTATGAACCTTTGGGGGTAACTCGCCATGTTCACACCAAAGGCGGCGGGGTCTATGAGCGGGTGCATGGGGGACTTTACACGCCCTAAAAAGCCCCTGCTTGCGAGGTAGTGCTCTTGCCGGGGGGAAGTTACTTTGTGGGTTGGGCGGCAATGCTTAACATTTCTGATTGGCTGAGTAGAAAGCCTGCTGGCAAAGTTTTATTTCAATGGTGATATGTTTAAATTCACTATGCTACAAAAAGCATCTGTGTTTAGTAGGGCTGCCCCCTGAAAGTCGACGCGTCGAAGCATCAGTCGGAGACCCTTAAGTCGACAGAGATTCTTTAAGTCGATTTCTGCTCCACTGTCAAGGACTAGGAGGTGGACTAAGATCAAGGACAGGCCAATCATTCGTTTTAGACCTAGGCTATTACCGTAGCTATTTGTTGGGCTGTAAAAGAAGAGTTAAGACTGATATAGCAGAGGGAAGAAGGCAGGGAGCCCCTCTCCCCTCCGCTAAGCGTGTAGCCTAGCCTAGCCTACTATGCGCCAGCAATCACGTGCATTTCCCAAATGGAATATCACACTGCTTTCCTAAATCAATCTTCTTGTATATCCAATGGTAAAAATAGGGTCTCCCATAGACAGCTTGAGCTCTAACGTCTGTGAAAATGCTTTAGTGACAGCCAAAACATTTCCTTGTTGACTGCTGCCCAACTATGAGCCGATTCGCGCAAGCATTCAAATGCGCAGTTGAGGAGACTATCGTCAAATTGCCCAACCCTAATGTAGGATATGTGAAACTGTATAAAAACATGGGGCATCCGAAGTAGATGGACAATGCTAGATGATTCATGTTTAACAAGAAAACAGGTGTATTTTATTGTGCAGCCTGCAATTTTGAGTTGAAAGTTTCACAGCTCTCCCGACTCCGGCGGTCTCCCCTCAGCCTAGACATATGGGGGGGAACGAATCTCCCGACATGTCACAAAATGGATATGAAGACAAAATGTTTAAGATATTGATAACCTGTCTATTAATTATCTCGATTATTAGTGGTCCAAACTATGGACAATGCAAGAAAGAGGGATGGGCTGCACTTGAAACAAGCTATCAAACACATTCGGAGGCAGCGGAGAGGATTTTAGAGGAGCGGAAATATGAGCAAGGCTAATAATTTATTTTGAAACTTTATTCTACTTTTTTGTTCAACGGAAAATAATAAACACCAATCAAGGTAAAATAGCCCAATAAAGGCTATTCAAGCATAACCTAAATGGACGAAAGTTCGTTCAGAAAAAGATTGAACAAAATGAAGCATCCCTCCATCTTATTCCACAAACCGATAGCCAGGCTATTCTAGCTATTTAAAATGCTGTAATTATGTAACTGTCATTCTCGTTGATTTCAAATACCCTAACCTACTCAGAAATGTGCCTTGGCAACAATTGATTGTTTCTATAGGCTACCAATATAGGCCTAACCAAAATAATCACGGAAACTTGATGTCAAGTGATTTTCTGATAGCCAGGAGAAAGAGAAAAAACACATCGACGATTCGACGCGTCGCTTTGAACACCAAGTCTGAGTCGAATCACAAAATCCTGAGTCGAAGACAGCCCTAGTGTTTAGCGATCGCATTGATTTTCCAAATTAATTTTCTAAAACGGAATCAATCCCCCACACAGGCGCTGCTTTCCTAGTTCAATATTGTTCAATATTGTTGTAACTAAGACATCTGATGGAAACAATGCCTATAGACATTAGGTTTATAAGTCTGTGATCACAACCAAAACACTTCCATGTTTACGGCAGAGCATTGCGGGGATTTCTCAAACTAAACTGCATAAAGCGCAGTCTGAAGGCCATCTACATGGATAGTTCTAGCGCATTGTGTTGCCTCCGTGTATGAAAGGCGCTATACAAATAAAGTTTGATTTGATTCTAGGGAATACAGAGTTCTAGGGGATTTTCCCCCGGTGGAAAAGTACAGGGGGCTTTCTGGGTGTCAAAGGGCCTATAGTTTATAGTAGCCTATAGTTTATACTAGCCTATAGTTTATACTAGCCTATAGTTTATAGTAGCCTATAGTTTATAGTGGCCTATAGTTTATAGTGGCCTATAGTTTATAGTAGCCTATAGTTTATAGTAGCCTATAGTTTATAGTAGCCTATAGTTTATACTAGCCTATAGTTTATAGTAGCCTATAGTTTATAGTAGCCTATAGTTTATACTAGCCTATAGTTTATAGTAGCCTATTGTTTATAGTAGCCTATAGTTTATACTAGCCTATAGTTTATAGTAGCCTATAGTTTATAGTAGCCTATAGTTTATAGTGGCCTATAGTTTATAGTAGCCTATAGTTTATAGTGGCCTATAGTTTATACTAGCCTATAGTTTATAGTAGCCTAGTTTATACTAGCCTATAGTTTATAGTGGCCTATAGTTTATAGTAGCCTAGTTTATAGTAGCCTATAGTTTATAGTAGCCTATAGTTTATAGTGGCCTATAGTTTATAGTGGCCTATAGTTTATAGTAGCCTATAGTTTATAGTAGCCTATAGTTTATAGTAGCCTATAGTTTATAGTGGCCTATAGTTTATAGTAGCCTAGTTTATAGTAGCCTATAGTTTATAGTGGCCTATAGTTTATAGTAGCCTAGTTTATAGTAGCCTATAGTTTATAGTAGCCTATAGTTTATAGTAGCCTAGTTAAAGTACTTTGGACTTGAGTTTTCGCCTCATGAGACCATCCTGATCTTGTGAGCTCACTTTTTTTTTTGTTGCGCAAAAAATCAGTCTGAATATTCTCCGTAGAGATCCGTTTGTGCTTGATGGGAAAACGGTCTAGCCAAGCAGTGTTCTAAAAGGTAGTACAAACGACTACGCTGGGCGAGGAGAAGTTGAATTTAGCATGTGATCGATGGTGATAGACAGATGGTTCAACCAATCGCCTGCCAAGTATTTTTGAAAGTGCCTGCCCTTTTCCAACAGTTTCCAACAGATAGTTCCCAGATGGTTACACAAAGCAAACCATCTGGCGCCTCAGGTTAAACATAAAAAGTACTAGATGTATAGGCACCCATTGGTGTTGGCTTGTGTTGTCTGTGTGAAGAATTCCTGTTGCCTTATGACCACTTCCTCCACCTCCCCTCCAGTGTCCTGGCCTACCAGCAACCCAACGCCAAGAAATTGCGCCGGCAGGCTGAGCAGCAGGTCGCCAGAGCCAAGTTACCGCAGAGACAGAAGAGGCTGTTAAATCGCAGGACGACAACGCCTTGGACCAAGAAGCAGCCAATGACCAACAATCATCCAGAGAGACCCTTCTTTGACCTTTGGGGGGCAGAGAGTGAGTGGATAGTTTTGAGGAGGGGGAGAGAGGGAGAGAGAAGGAGAAGGAAGGATTCTTTTATTTATTCTTTATTTAACCAGGAGGGTCCCATTGAGATCTATTTTTCAAGGGAGACCTCGCCAAGAACGGCAGTAGTTAAATATACAGTTTATCGCATAACTCGTATTTTTTCGACCTTCTACATGTGAAAATGCACTGGAATGGCAGTCAAACCCGTAACTTCCCTCCTGTGAACTCGTACAGATCGATGTACTCCCAGTTGCGCTCTCTGACATCACACAGCCCTCTAAGCAAGATGCCAGCCCCCATGGGTATGGCGACAAAGAATTTTAGGGCAACGTAAAGTAAATTTGTACATTGTTATCAAAATAATACAAATGATTATGCACTACAATCTGCTATGTGTATGTAATGATGCCCAAATATGTTGACGAGATAGCTATAGCTAGCTAACATTAAGGTAAACCTGAACGTGACCATGCAAACGGCGAAAAGTCGATGTCAATAAATAAAATGTAACGTACGATTTCTTAGCATAGCGAAGTTAGGCATACAATGTTTAGCTTGCCAGCTCTGACAATGTGCCAAATCTCAAGCTTTTACCATATCGGCTTGTTTACATTTATCCAGAATGCCACGCATTCAGACAGTTGGCCTGGAACGCTATGAAGTTGAGTCGTGACTTGAAGTCGTAACTTACGGGCTCAAAATCCTATCTGGAACTCGGCGTAGGACTTTGCTCTTTGACGCACGACGGATATGGAAACCCTTTTCTGAATGCATCTCAAGTTAGTTGTGACCCCAACGTGAGAACAAGCTCCGCCCCCGGCCCCTGGGCTGGTGAGGACGGGCGTCCTGCTTATTCCCACGTCTTCCCTGGGCCGTGCCTGGGGGAGCTCAACCATGCAGGGCACAAGTTATGATAGAGCAGATGGCTATAGGCACAAATAATTGCGTCTTTTGTTTACAGTGCACGCTAACGTGTGTTTCTTTAACGTGTCCTCGCAGCTGAAGACACAGCCGACCCCTACTTCCTGGAACAGACCGGCAAGAAGCGTGTCAAGGTGAGAGACTTTTCTTCTCGGCTTAAGACTCGTCTGTGACATGTACAGCCTGTTACTATAAACAAACGGAGCTGTGGAAATCACTGCTGGTTCCAACGGTGTCTGTGTGAAGATTAGATGTGCCTACCAGTTCAATTACTAAACCCTTGCTCCTGTCTGTTGCCGTAGCGACCAGAAAAGATGAATGAGAAGCCGTCTGTCCTGCCGGCGGTGGAGATCATTGCTCCCGGAGGCTCCTACAACCCAGACTTCTTCTCTCATCAGGTAGGTAGCTAACACATGACACCGCAGGCGCCCCGAGCTGCTTCTGCGTCGGACCCAATATGGGATCAAGAAACACTCGGGTTAGAGTCTAAAACGCTAGTGTTGATTTGGTTGGTTGACTGACTGACTGCTCCTCCCCCCCTATAGGCTCTGCTGCTGGAGGCCCACGAGGTGGAGGTGAAGAAGCAGAAAGAGGAGCAGAGGGTGGAGAGGCAGCTGGCTGTCAACAGGGAGGACCTCGTCACAGAGGTGAGCTCTAGGGGATTTCCCCCAAAAGTCACCAGCTAGCGCTTATTACAACCTATTACAACTAGTGTTACACGGCAGTGTTTCCTGTGGAACTGATCTCTTGGTGTGGTGGTGTGTGAAAAAAAAGTCTGATTTCGAAACCAAAGCGGGGGATCGGAGACCGCCCTTCTTCCTCCCTTGTTCCTCTCTCCTGTCCCCTTCCTATAAGTAGGCCTATAAAGATGGCCTAACTTCTCGTAAGGCTGGTAAAGTCCTAGAGCTTAAAATGTAATTAATTACATGTAACTGGACGGGATAAAACAGTAACCACACAAGCACTTAATAAATCATATCGTTTATAGACATATTTTAATCAGATGTATTGTAGGTTACCATTATAACAGCAGCTGTTATAATTGTAACAGCTGCTGTTTTCTGTTATTTTGATTGGCATTTTTTAGGTGGCTGGAGGAACATTAACGCAAGCTAGTGTTAGTTCTGCCAGCCAAAAAGACCGTTGCACAATCCATCAGGCAGCGCTGCACCTGACTCGCACGAAAGTTGCAGAACCTACTCGCGCTTGTGGTTTATGTCTCCTTGACAACACTCGCTTGAAGGGCTGACTGACCGACGGACAGACAGCAGCGCGTAGCTCAAATGGAGCAGCTCCACTTCGGCTCAAACTGTATTTTCAGATAACGTTACGTAACGTTAGCAACACACGGCCAATTTATCATGTATTATTGACACCAGCATGAGGCATTCCTCTTGCCCGACCAGAGTTTACTGGTCCCTGGGAAGCGGGCAAAACTGTTAGCCTACTACAGGTAGCTTGCCTTGTTCCTTAATCCCCCGGTGTGAATCATGGCTAGCCGGCAATAACCTAGCCTACCTGACTGGTCTCATCATTCTCCTCTCTCTTCCTCTTCAAAAATCGTCGTATGCCCATCTGGAAAATTGCATTGATATTAGGTTATAGGATCCGCTAGTTGTCATCAGGGAATTATAAAACCAAAGGCTTTTCCAACGTGCTTGAGATGGGCAGGAGCTGTCGGCACGTCTAACTGTAGCTATAACGGCACCTAGATTACTAACAAATGTATTTTAGACAGTAGGCTAGGAATTTTGACCCCTTTCCCTCTGCTCTTCATCCCGTCACTCGTCTCCCTGACCCTCACCCTTTCACCTACCTTCAATCTTTACCTTCTTACCCTGCCCATTCATCCAAATCACCCCCACCATCTCACCCACTCATATCATGATACTGGACCCTGCTGCTCTATCCCATCACCCCCTTACCCGTCAGTATTGAGCCCGTTAGCTTGGGTTAGTGTTACTCCAGCCATCCATGTCCAGTGATGATTCCATCCTTGCGCTCACAGTATTCTCTTCGGAGAATGTGAAGACAGCCATGGAACTCAGGGGGTTGTTGTGTGAACGGCCCTCTGGGAACTGAGGGCATCAGGTTGAGCTCCATCCCTCCCTCATATCCCATATCATAGCCTATCACATACATAATGGACACAGTCATCTATGATTGGATGGGATAAGTAGAGGAGGATGATGGAGACTTCGGATAGTAAATTGCCAGTTTGGGAATCTTTAAATGTCTAGCTGCGTACCCAGGACTGGAATGATTAGTGCTCATGAGATACGGTATAGATAAGGTAAGGACAAGCGATCACAAGAATTCCAATATACCTACTTGTTACACATGGTAAATAAACTTTATATAAATAAACCGGCAATAACCTAGCCTACCTGACTGGTCTCATCATTCTCCTCTCTCTTCCTCTTCAAAAATCGTCGTATGCCCATCTGGAAAATTGTATTTATATTAGGTTATAGGATCCGCTAGTTGTCATCAGGGAATTATAAAACCAAAGGCTTTTCCAACGTGCTTGAGATGGGCAGGAGCTGTCGGCACGTCTAACTGTAGCTATAACGGCACTTAGATTACTAACATCTATTTTAGACAGTAGGCTAGGCATTTTGAGGAGTAGGCCTAGGTGCCAGCACCAGTGTTTGGCCCAATTCAAACACTGGTTAACACCATGGTAATATTTGAGCGTCAATAGCCTACCTATCTTTCGTTGTAACCTCATGCCGCTCACTGAAGAAAAAATCCCTTCACGCGCCGAGACTTCCGATCACCTCAGAAAGGAGCAGCATGGAGCGGCACAGAGCGCGCGGCCTATAGGCTCTTAGTCTTATTGAAAATAAATAGTCCTAATGTGGGTGCGACAGTGGTTTTGAACGCGCATTTTATTTTTTTAAATACTTTTTTTTTTGTTAAAAACGGTTCGGTATTAGAATTCCCCAACGTTCGGTACTTATTGTAGGTCAAATGTAGTCTCTCTCCAGACTTATGTTGAATCGCTGCGCTCCGCATACTACATAAGAGTCTGGGCCGTTTCGCTGTCCCAGCTGGTGTTCTGAAGGCGTATTGACGGTTCAAAATTGAGTCACAGGTCGTAGCAGCAAATGAGAGATGCTGGCCCAGGTTAGATCAGCGGGGCTGATCGCCAAAATCGTTACTGATTGGTGTCGCCGGGATTCCTGCAAAACCAATGAATTGCCAAGAATTGAACGCCAGATTTTTGCATGAAGTGTCCCAGACCCACAGAGATCTGCAGTAACGTAGTTAGCGTAGCTTAAGTAGCGTATCAGGAGAAGGCACTCATGGGTCTGGTGTTGAGACTACACAGTATCCTGAAATGTTGTCTTTTTTTTTAATACTTTTTTGGGGTAAAAACGGTTCAGTATTAGAATTCCCCAAAGTTTGGTACTTATTGTAGGTCCAACCTGTCTCTGGTGTGAGTGATGGAGAGGATGTGCCTGCGCCCATTGTTGTAGTGAGCCTCAGCTTCAGTTGAGAGGGAAGAGTAAGCTAACATTGACCTAATGTTAACCCAGCTATTTGGCCAACCCTCCAGCTTGCTTTCAAACTCTAGTCCCAGGCCCTGCTGAGGCCTACCGTATGTAGTCCCAGGCAGAGCAGGGCTGGCTATTGCTGCCTGTCTAGTGAATAAGCTAGTGTAGAACCCCCATAACCTGGACGATAGAAACATCCGATATTTGATATTATGTTTATTGACATCAGTGACAATTTAACTTGCTAGCGAAATAGGGGTGCTCCGATTCCACTAAGCCACGATCCGATCCGATTCCTGGGGTCACGATCCGATTCCAGAATCGATTCTCGATTCAAACGATTCTCGATTCCAGAACCTAGAATCGATTCTCAATTCTCAATGGATTTTCTACAAAGACAAACTTTAGGATCTACTCCAGTCCGATATGGGCTAAGAAAGTGGAATATAGCAGAATAAAGAGTATAATATTATGTAGTTTTATATTGGACAAAAAAATTATTAATGGCATGCTGAACTTGACATTCAACCTCTCAAGTATAACAGTCATGAACTTTAAACTTCCAGTATTTCTCAATTCACTCAGTGACCATGCTGAACTTTAATAAAACAAGGAAAGTATTTCTCTTCAACTTCCAAGTATTTCTCAATTCACAGTTTGCTGAACTTGCATAAAATATTCTAATATAAGTCAAAGTGCTGTCAAGGAAAACGGTTGTAATACAAAAAATAAAAATGCAGTTACATAAATGAAATTGGAAGGGTTAGGCTAGCTGCCTTTTTCATTTATCAGAACAACCTTGCCTCTTTCAAAAATAAAATCGTAATTCTTGCAGATGGGGTGAGCCATGTCAAGCTCCTTCTTGTAGATGGGGTGAGCCATGTCAAGCTCCTTCTTGCAGATGGGGTGAGCCATGTCAAGCTCCTTCTTGCAAATGGTGTGAGCCATGTCAAGCTCCTTCTTGCAGATGGTATGAGTCATGTCAAGCTCCTTGCCTGAGAGAAAGTAGATGCCCTCATCTGTGACGGGGCAGGCTGTATTCCTTGCTTGTCCTCATTTCCCATGATTTCATCAACTAACGTTGCATGCGACGCCACACCAGATAAACGTTACAAGTAGAGGCGAACTAGCTAACTGTTGTGAACGTTTGAGCTACTTGTTGTTCTTTTCAAGTTAACTTTCGAGCTACGCTGCTAACGTTAGCATAGCCTTTACTAGCCACAATGCCTGGCTGCACATGTTCTGTTGCAGCGACAACTACGGAAGCCGGAAAGAGAGAACGGTGGTGGCGAAACAGCACGGAGGAGGAAAGGAGAGAGAGGAAAAAAAGAAGAATCGATTCTTGGGAGTTGGGAATCGATTCAGGAATCGTGGCATTAAGAATCGCGATCCTTTCAAGAATCAATTCTTTGGAGCACCCCTACTAGCGAACAACAAAATGTTTCACGAAATGTCATTATTTGAAACAACCAGACTTTTCTTGAAACTAGAAAGCTAAAAACACAACTCTTCTGATCATATGCAATACAATAGCACATTGTTCTCGGGCCGCAGTCGTGATGCCTACTCAAACGCAATTATACACGCACGCCGCTGATGCTCCATTTTTGTTTACGGGTCGATCACCGGTGTCAGCGAAGAAAGGATTTCCAGAAATCCAAGGTTCTCGCAAAATTTGGACCAATCACAAATCTGTTTACAAGCGCATGGTGTTGAAGGCGTATTCAGAACCAGAGCAGATCGTTTGCTCTGTCCATATTGCTGTGTGAACACGAATTGAGCTAAGGTCAAAGTGCAACATTGTAACATATTATTCTCTGAATCGGAACAAATTCAGGTATGAAAGTGGCCTAAGTCTACCTTGGACAAACTGCCTCAAAATGAATTGCTATGGTACCAGACACCAGACATGGTACCAGGGCTCAGATTGATTGATAGCCTTACACATAAGATATTGCAAATACTAATTTAATAAAACAATATATTGACTTCTAAAGCCATCTTTTGTATAATGTCTATTCAGTGTCTTACTGGTCTGCCACAATAATGTAATGCATTTTAATTGAAATATCTTTAATTGTGTTTTCCTCAGCAAAAAATATGCAATTAATTAATTACAAATGATGCAAGTAGATTCATTTTAAAAATCTATTGTCAGCCCTAGTTCTAAACTACAGTGCCTCTACAGTATCAGACAGAACGGCCAGTCAAAAATTGGGTCGCTGGAGTAAATGGCCTGTTGGTAGAATCATGGTTTGTCGTTTTAGAACAATTCATAGAATAATACATGTGAATTGTTCAGGAAAGGTCTATAATGCATAATAATAACCTACATTGACATTAAACCCAGTCAATATAACCATATAGATTAGCAACTTGCCCTGATATGTATGAAATTAAGATTTAAACTTGTTTTGTAGACGTTCTGTTTCTGACCTATTAGGTAACGAGTATCAAATCAGTTGTTTCGGTATTTTGTATCAGTATGTAAATTCTTTCAGTATTGAGTATCGTGATGCTTAACTTTGTATTGGTATCGAAGTTAAAAAAAACGTGGTATCGTCACAATACTAATTACCACAGTAATGCAACTAGCTACTGTAAATGAAAATCTTACTTGGTTTAGTTTAGATTTCAAAGAACACGCTGAGTGGTCGGTCAAGCTGGTTTTAAACGAAGGCAATAGTTTTATTCTGTTACGATTCTGCAGAGTCGGACTCTAGCACAGGAAGTGAATCCGGGCTGAGTGAGTTAACTTGAGGACGAGGTAGATGGGTTATACCGTGAAAAAGGAAGTGACACAGTTTCAGGATGAAGAGGACAGGGAAGTGATGTCACACAGGAAGAATTTGTAGTTTTAAGACTGATCTATGAGAACGAACTACAAAGTTAGAACAGCAGTCAAGTAGGAAAACAAAACACTTTGGTGACACTTGAATTTCATTCACACTACTGCCCCGTGTGTGTGTGTGTGTTTGTGTTCCTGCTCATGTGTGTGTTACCCCTGCAGGAGACGGTCTTCCAGGAACAAGTGGAAGGGCTTCTGGAGGAGAAGGAGGAACAGGAAGAGTCTGGAGAGGAAGAGGATGTTCCCATCGGTGCAATGCTCCAGCAGGAGAAGAAGACGGAGAAACAGAGGAGGAAGGAGAGAATTGAGAAGATAAAGGTATGGAGTCTCGGGCGTTATCTCTCTGTCTCTAGCTAACCATCTCTCTCCATCCACCTCATCTATGTTTTACAGTCTGACTCGCGGGGGGGGGGGGGGGGTTGTGTTTGGTGTAACTGTGGTTTTAATAAATTGTTTAATGTTTGATGTGTCTTGGGAGGATGTCTCAATAAAGATCAAGTCTCTCGCTATCTCGATTTTACTCACTCACTCTCTACCTCTGCTCTCTCCCTCTCTACCTCTGCTCTCTCTCTCTCACTCTCTACCTCTGCTCTCTCTCTCTCACTCTCTACCTCTGCTCTCTCTCTCTCACTCTCTACCTGTGCTCTCTCTCCATCTCTGCTCTCTCTACCTCTGCTCTCTCTCTACCTCTGCTCTCTCTCTACCTCTGCTCTCTCTCTACCTCTGCTCTCTACCTCTGCTCTCCATCTCTACTTCTGCTCTCTCTCCATCTCTACCTCTGCTCTCTCTCTCCATCTCTACTTCTGCTCTCTCTCTCCATCTCTACCTCTGCTCTCTCTCCATCTCTACCTCTGCTCTCTCCATCTCTACCTCTGCTCTCTCTCCATCTCTACCTCTGCTCTCTCTCCATCTCTACCTCTGCTCTCTCTCCATCTCTACCTCTGCTCTCTCTCTCCCTCTCTACCTCTGCTCTCTCTCTCTCCATCTCTACCGCTGCTCTCTCTCTCCATCTCTACCTCTACCTCTGCTCTCTCTCCATCTCTACCTCTGCTCTCTCTCTCCATCTCTCCCTCTGCTCTCTCTCTCCATCTCTCCCTCTGCTCTCTCTCTCCATCTCTACCTCTGCTCTCTCTCTCCATCTCTACCTCTGCTCTCTCTCTCCATCTCTACCTCTGCTCTCTCTCCATCTCTACCTCTGCTCTCTCTCTACCTCTGCTCTCTCTCTACCTCTGCTCTCTCTCCATCTCTACCTCTGCTCTCTCTCTCCATCTCTACCTCTGCTCTCTCTCCATCTCTACCTCTGCTCTCTCTCCATCTCTACCTCTGCTCTCTCTCCATCTCTACCTCTGCTCTCTCTCTCTACCTCTGCTCTCTCTCTCTCTCTACCTCTGCTCTCTCTCTCTACCTCTACCTCTGCTCTCTCTCCATCTCTACCTCTGCTCTCTCTCCATCTCTACCTCTGCTCTCTCTCTCCACCTCTACCTCTGCTCTCTCTCTCCACCTCTACCTCTGCTCTCTCTCTCCATCTCTACCTCTGCTCTCTCTCTCCATCTCTACCTCTGCTCTCTCTCTCCATCTCTACCTCTGCTCTCTCTCTCCATCTCTACCTCTGCTCTCTCTCTCCATCTCTACCTCTGCTCTCTCCCTCCCTCCCTCTCCACCTCCATCTCTCCCTCTCTACCTCTGCTCTCTCCCTCCCTCCCTCTCCACCTCTGCTCCGCCCCCTCCAGGAGCAGCAGCGTCGGAAGTCGCGCACGTCGACGGACCGCCGGCAGCAGCTCTTCCAGCTGCGCTCCATCCAGTCGTCCCTGAAGCTGCGCGAGCAGAGGACCCGGGAGAGGATGCAGCAGCGCCGGGCCAAGCGGGAGGCCCAGAAGGCCCTGCCCCGACGCCTCGGCCGGCTGAAGTGAGTACGCGCCCCGCCGTCCCCCGACGCCAGGCCCGGGGCTCCTCACCACAGAACCCAGGAGCCCCATGTATGGTCTTCTAGCTTCACTCGTCTCCCAGTGTTGCTGTAGTCTGGGGTTGAATGTGTGTTTAGAACCCCTCTGGGCTGAGTTTCCCAGAGGCATCGTAGTGCAGCGCTATGATGAACGCCATAGCTTACGATGAACGTAGCGCTACGATGCCTCTGGGGAAACTCAGCCCTGGTCTCGCCTAGCCGACCGATCTCCACACTTGGTTTTTAGCTGTGCCAGTGCTGGAGACGGGTGTGGCTGTAACCCAACATCATTATGGAATAGAGGGGAAAAAACGCTGTGTTGCTCTAAACCTCTCTCAATCGTCTTGGGTGGCGCTGAGCTCGTTTTTCAACGGAGCCCTTGTAAAATGGTGTCAGGGGATTGAATCTGATTCCGTTGATTCTGATTCGGCGCTGGTATTGAACGGTGCCAACGCCAGAGTCTTTGACCCTTCCTCCTTTAATGTTACTTGTTGGCCGGGGGCGGGATCAGTGAATCAGACACTGGCTAATAGTCGGAACCTAAGGCGCTCATTGGTCTATTTTTGTGCGTGGCGACGCACCAAAGACAGCAAACGTCTGGTTGTCCCTCCGTCGGGTTGTTGACCTGCAGTTCTGTGTTGCTACCACAAGAGGCAGTGGTTTTGTGTGCATGGCTGTAAGCCAGCGCACCTAGAATAGCGTTTGTCCGGTTATCACTCCCTCCCTTCCTCCGGTCAATGTTGACCTGCATTTCTCTGTTGGCACCACAAGAGGCAGTAGTCCCAGCACACCAAAATAAAGAGGGACACCAAAATCAACCTGTCGATCTCCACTGCACAAGTAGAGTAGTGGTCAGATCATAGGACTCACACCCGGGAGACGGGGGTTCAAGACCCTGGTGGGGATGACTTTATGGGACTATACCCCAAGCCTCCACACGTTCATCCTTTCACTACAATCTTTGTATCCCTTACCTTTGTCCAGAAACAGAAGTTGAACCAATTGCAGCAAAATAACTAACGTTACAGGAA
>NC_140234.1:11524679-11539679 GCF_949987555.1 Borostomias antarcticus
CAAATGTTATAACCCTCCTCAGAGTGACATAACAGGTGGCAAACTCTTGTTTTATCTGAATGCTTGACCCTGCCCTGACCAGGAGGTAGTGGTTTGTTTGGGGGTTGGCTTGGCGCGGTGCCAAGGGGTCTGCCTGCGCGCCTCCGTCCGCACCGCTCCCCCCCCACCCCTTCAAGACGTGTGGCTGGTGTAACGGGGTCATGTACACCGTCCAATCCCGTGCTTCCAAATCCCCGGGTCTGTAGAGGACAGTGGGAGGAGTCAGGGGGAGGAGAGAGGGAGGGTAATCACCTAGAGTCGGCCTCGTTTTACCACCTATGCAGAAAGAGGTGCGTCGGTTTGTGGATCGAAGACCAAATTTGTTTATTTTGCCGAGTGATGCTCCGTTTCCCGCTGCTGTCGCTGGTAAATAAAGTGAAGGTGGTATTTGAAAGTGGTGAGCGTGGGTGTGAAGTGTGTTCCATGGCGCTGTGTAGCGCCCTGTAGGTGTTGCTATCAAGTTCACTTCATGTCTCTCGGCTGCACTGGCATTCTGTTGTCGCCAGAGATCACTTACACACACTACAGCATATGTACGCGCATGCACAATTTATATGAGCTCCACGCCCAACGCAAGGTGTCGCAGCGCCGACCAGGACGAGCGAGCTGGGGAGTTTTCCTGGAGCGTGCTCTCCAGGAAGCCTCCTCGGCCAGGTCGATCCCGATCAGCGCTCGGAGGCACCTTGGGTCGGGCGCGGGGAGTAAATATGGATCTGCGTGTCTGTGCACGTGCGTGGGGGGGGGGGGGGGGGGGGTGCGTGGAGAACAGGCGGCCGGGTTTATAGACAGACAGGGGTGGGAGGTGGTAATTGATTCCAACCCATTGACTTAAGCTGCAATTAGCCCTGCCCTGCCTGCCCCCCCCCCCTGTCCCGTAGGAGCCTGGAGGGAGGCCAAAGCTGCTTATCTCTTAATCAGGGCGCAGATGTAATCTTTTACCTACAGAGAGGTCCTGCTGCGCCCGCCCCCCTGCTGGGAGCTCTGATCCCCTGAAGAACAACACCTTGATCCCTGCCTGCCTGTTGGCCTCCTACACACACACACACACACACGTACAGGTAGGTCCCAACAGACACACACACACACGTATAGGTCGGTCCCAACAGACACACACACACGTACAGGTAGGTCCCAACAGACACACACACACGTACAGGTAGGTCCCAACAGACACACACACACGTATAGGTAGGTCCCAACAGACACACACACACGTATAGGTAGGTCCCAACAGACACACACACACGTATAGGTAGGTCCCAACAGACACACACACACACACACGTATAGGTAGGTCCCAACAGACACACACGTATAGGTAGGTCCCAACAGACACACACACACGTATAGGTAGGTCCCAACAGACACACACACGTATAGGTAGGTCCCAACAGACACACACACGTACAGGTAGGTCCCAACAGACACACACACACACACGTACAGGTAGGTCCCAACAGACACACACACACGTACAGGTAGGTCCCAACAGACACACACACGTACAGATAGGTCCCAACACACACACACACACATACAGGTAGGTCCCAACAGACACACACACACACACGTACAGGTAGGTCCCAACAGACACACACACACACACGTACAGGTAGGTCCCAACAGACACACACACATGTACAGGTAGGTCCCAACAGACACACACACGTACAGGTAGGTCCCAACAGACACACACACATGTAACGGTAGGTCCCAACAGACACACACACACGTACAGGTAGGTCCCAACACACACACACACACGTACAGGTAGGTCCCAACAGACACACACACACACATACAGGTATGTCCCAACAGACACACACACACATACACACACACACACGTACAGGTAGGTCCCAAGAGACACACACACACGTACAGGTAGGTCACACAATCATGCATGCCTCTCTCTTCCTCGTCCATCGTAGTCGAAGATGACGCAGCTTCCGATGTTTCTGCGTTGAACTCGTCTCTGTGACTATGAAGCCACACTGCCTGCTACAGTGGGAACACACACACATTCATGTAGGTATTCATGCATGCACGCACACACACACACAACAGACACCAGTGTACAGGTAGGTCACTCAATCATGCCTGCATACACACATTTGTGTAAGTATGCATGCACACACGCACACAACAGACACGCGCGTGGACAGGTAGGTCACACAATCCTCCATGCACACACACACACGCATATACATCCAATGCACACACTGAATCCTGCTCCCTCGCGTCTGCACGCACTCAACCAGCTGTCAGTCTGGTGCCCATAAACACGCGGCCGCATGCGATGGAAAGGCCTTTACAGTCAGTTCCCTTTCACTCGCATATGTGTGCGTGTCTGTGTTTCATCTGTCTGTCGGCTTTAAACAGTGTGCGTGCGTGTGTATGCGTGTGTGTGTGTGTGTGCGCCAGGGCCAGGTTGATGTATGCTGCTCCTCTCTCCTCGCGTGTCAGGCGTTCATCCAGCCAGACGGTCTTCCTGGCAGGGGGCAGATGACCTCTGGGATGGCGTGATTCTCTCCTCCTTTGTTCTCTCCTTCCGTCTGGCTTTCGTGACGCGAAAGAGTGAGAGACTGAGCGAGCGGGTGAAGAAGTGAGTGAGTGTGTGTCTGTGAGTGAGTGAGTGTGTGAGCGAGTGTTAGTGAGTGTGTGAGTGAGCGAGTGTGTGTGTGTGTGTGAGTGAGTGTGTGAGCGAGTGTGAGTGTGAGCGAGCGTGAGTGTGAGTGTGTGTGTGTGTGTGTGTGAGTGAGTGTGTGAGCAAGTGTGAGTGAGTGTGTGAGCGAGTGTGAGTGTGTGAGCGAGCGAGTGTGAGTGTGTGTGTGTGTGTGTGTGAGTGAGGGAGAGAGGGAATGAGGTATTGATTGTGCGGTCGAGCATGCAGTTGAGGGAGTGAGCTCAAAAAAGAGTCAATGTGCGTGCGTGTGTGTGTGCGTGTGTGTGTGCGTGCGTGTGTGTATGTGTGTGTGCGTTTCCTTCCCTCTCACTGTCTATTATGCTGTCTCATGGTTGACTGAGCGCATCAATGTGCTGCCAGCACCAAACCAGAACATCACTACGCGCTCCTACTGCTTAACAACCCAGCGTACACACACACACACACACACACAGCTTACCCATCCTCTCTCCTTCTCCCGCCCTACTGCCCACCATGTTCACCATTCTGGAGAAGTGCCGATGTAGAGGAGGTGGTTCGGTGAGGCAGCCTCTGACACAGTCCTGTGGTACGGGTTTGAGCCCAGCTCTGCAGTGGTATGGATGTGTAGGGCCAGAGGTCACAGGTCAGCGGGCGGTCCTGTTCATTCAGGAGGAGAGGGATTGCCTCACCCCTGAACCCTGGCCTTCTCCCGGACGGCCAAGCATCTGTGCTGTTCTGGCGTGTCTGGCCGAGGACACACACGCACACACGCACACACACACACACACACACATTTGAATTCTTTATTTAGGTCCGCATTTTCAAAATACATTGCATGGGCCCATAGTTCCATTGTTGTCATGTTGATCTTTTAACAAGTGTCACATTTTATAGATATGAACAAGCATCTAGGATGTACACAAAATGTTTACATGCACATGCATACACATGTAATGTACATGCTAACGATGTACAGTAAGCACACAGAAAACACCACTCACACCAGGGGAGTTATGGGTACAGAAAACACCTCCAAATACAGCGGCTGCTAATAATGGAGGAGATTGAGCAATATTTAGCAGTCCACTTTGCTACACACACGCACACACACACACACACACAAACAAACACACACAGGCGTAAACTGCCTTGTGATGTAATTGGTACTTAAAAAGGCGACGGTGAGAGTGGACAGGGACAGATAGACAGAGATAAAGAGATAAGAGAGAGCACCATCTGAGCAAATTACACTAAACCCCACTAACGTCTCTCACACACTCATAGACACGCAATGCACACACACACACACACACACACACACAATCAATCTCTGTTCTCCCCTCCCCATCCTTCCTCCAACCTCTCTTTGAAGCTCCGCCCCTCTCCTCTCAGTGTGTTCGTGGATGCGGGTCACAGTGACCAGAGAGTAAGAACATCTTCCAGCACGAGGCCGGTACCAGCAACAGACCAGTACCAACACCAGAACCAACACCTGTACCAACACCAGTACCAATACCAGAACCAACACCTGTACCAACACCAGTACCAATGCCAGTACCAACACCAGTACCAATACCAGAACCAACACCTGTACCAACACCAGTACCAATACCAGTACCAACACCAGTACCAATACCAGAACCAACACCTGTACCAACACCAGTACCAACACCAGTACCAATACCAACACTAGTACCAACACCAGTACCAATACCAGTACCAACACCAGTACCAGTACCAGAACCAACACCTGTACCAACACCAGTACCAACACCAGTACCAATACCAGTACCAACACCAGTACCAATACCAGAACCAACACCTGTACCAACACCAGTACCAACACCAGTACCAATACCAACACTAGTACCAACACCAGTACCAATACCAGTACCAACACCAGTACCAGTACCAGTACCAACACCTGTACCAGTACCAGTACCAACACCAGAACCAACACCAGTACCAACACCTGTACCAACACCAGTACCAATACCAGTACCAACACCTGTACCAGTACCAACACCTGTACCAGTACCAGTACCAGTACCAACACCAGAACCAACACCAGTACCAACGCCAGAACCAACACCTGTACCAGTACCAACACCTGTACCAACACCAACACCTGTACCAACACCAGTACCAACACCAGTACCAGAACCAACACCAGTACCAACACCTGTACCAACACCTGTACCAGTACCAACACCTGTACCAACACCAACACCTGTACCAACACCAGTACCAACACCAGTACCAGTACCAACACCAGTACCAACACCAGAACCAACACCTGTACCAACACCAGTACCAACACCAGTACCAATACCAACACTAGTACCAACACCAGTACCAACACCAGTACCAATACCAGTACCAACACCAGTACCAATACCAACACTAGTACCAACACCAGTACCAACACCAGTACCAATACCAACACTAGTACCAACACCAGTACCAACACCAGTACCAATACCAGTACCAACACCAGTACCAGTACCAGTACCAACACCTGTACCAGTACCAACACCAGAACCAACACCAGTACCAACACCAGTACCAACACCTGTACCAACACCAGTACCAACACCAGTACCAATACCAGTACCAACACCTGTACCAGTACCAACACCTGTACCAACACCAGTACCAACACCAGTACCAGTACCAATACCAACACCTGTACCAACACCAGTACCAGTACCAATACCAACACCAGTACCAGTACCAGTAACAACACCAGTACCAATACCAGTACCAGTACCAACACCAACACCTGTACCAACACCAGTACCAACACCAGTACCAGTACCAGTACCAACACCAGTACCAACACCAGTACCAGTACCAATACCAACACCTGTACCAACACCAGTACCAACACCAGTACCAGTACCAACACCAACACCAGTACCAACACCAGTACCAACACCAGTACCAGTACCAACACCAGTACCAACATCAGTACCAACACCTGTACCAACACCAGTACCAACACCAGTACCAGTACCAACACCTGTACCAACACCAGTACCAATACCAGTACCAACACCTGTACCAGTACCAATACCAACACCAGTACCAACACCAGTACCAACACCAACACCAGTACCAGTACCAACACCTGTACCAGTACCAACACCAGTACCAACACCAGTACCAGTACCAGTACCAACACCAGTACCAGTACCAATACCAGTACCAACACCAGTACCAATACCAGTACCAACACCAGTACCAACACCAGTACCAGTACCAGTACCAACACCAGTACCAACACCTGTACCAACACCAGTACCAACACCAGTACTAACACCAGTACCAGTACCAGTACCAACACCAGTACCAGTACCAACACCAGTACCAACACCAGTACCAATACCAGTACCAACACCAGTACCAACACCTGTACCAATACCAGTACCAACACCTGTACCAGTACCAACACCAGTACCAACACCAGTACCAATACCAGTACCAACACCAGTACCAACACCTGTACCAGTACCAACACCTGTACCAGTACCAGTACCAACACCTGTACCAGTACCAGCACCAGTACCAACACCAGTACCAGTACCAACACCAGTACCAGTACCAACACCTGTACCAGTACCAGTACCAACACCTGTACCAGTACCAACACCAGTACCAATACCAGTACCAACACCTGAATCCCCCTGATGTGAATCATGGCTAGCCGGCAATAACCTAGCCTACCTGACTGGTCTCATCATTCTCCTCTCTCTTCCTCTTCAAAAATCGTCGTATGCCCATCTGGAAAATTGTATTGATATTAGGTTATAGGATCCGCTAGTTGTCATCAGGGAATTATAAAACCAAAGGCTTTTCCAACGTGCTTGAGATGGGCAGGAGCTGTCGGCACGTCTAACTGCAGCTATAACGGAACCTAGATTACTAACAAATGTATTTTAGACAGTAGGCTAGGAATTTTGACCCCTTTCCCTCTGCTCTTCATCCCGTCACCCGTCTCCCTGACCCTCACCCTTTCACCTACCTTCAATCTTTACCTTCTTACCCTGCCCATTCATCCAAATCACCCCCACCATCTCACCCACTCATATCATGATACTGGACCCTGCCGCTCTATCCCATCACCCCCTTACCCATCAGTATTGAGCCCGTTAGCTTGGGTTAGTGTTACTCCAGCCATCCATGTCCAGTGATGATTCCATCCTTGCGCTCACAGTATTCTCTTCGGAGAATGTGAAGACAGCCATGGAACTCAGGGGGTTGTTGTGTGAACGGCCCTCTGGGAACTGAGGGCATCAGGTTGAGCTCCATCCCTCCCTCATATCCCATAGCCTATCACATACATAATAGACACAGTCATCTATGATTGGATGGGATAAGTAGAGGAGGATGATGGAGACTTCGGATAGTAAATTGCCAGTTTGGGAATCTTTAAATGTCTAGCTGCGTACCCAGGCCTGGATGATTAGTGCTCATGAGATACGGTATAGATAAGGTAAGGACAAGAGATCACAAGAATTCCAATATACCTACTTGTTACACATGGTAAATAAACTTTATATAAATAAACCGGCAATAACCTAGCCTACCTGACTGGTCTCATCATTCTCCTCTCTCTTCCTCTTCAAAAATCGTCGTATGCCCATCTGGAAAATTGTATTGATATTAGGTTATAGGATCCGCTAGTTGTCATCAGGGAATTATAAAACCAAAGGCTTTTCCAACGTGCTTGAGATGGGCAGGAGCTGTCGGCACGTCTAACTGTAGCTATAACGGCACTTAGATTACTAACATTAATCTATTTTAGACAGTAGGCTAGGAATTTTGAGGAGTAGGCCAAGGTGCCAGCACCAGTGTTTGGCCCAATTCAAACACTGGTTAACACCATGGTAATATTTGAGCGTCAATAGCCTACCTATCTTTCGTTGTAACCTCATGCCGCTCACTGAAGAAAAAATCCCTTCACGCGCCGAGTCTTCCGATCACCTCAGAAAGGAGCAGCATGGAGCGGCACAGAGCGCGCGGCCTATAGGCTCTTAGTCTTATTGAAAATAAATAGTCCTAATGTGGGTGCGATAGTGGTTTTGAAAGCGCATTTAGGCAGAAATATTTAGAAAGTTTTATTTATATATAGCCCAATTTGTATCATTGTTTTTTATATCAAATGTTTGGTGTGGCGGCAAGGATTTTGCCGTGGCGGTGCGCCACGACAAAACCTTACCAGCGGAAACGCTGTTACACGGTATCGTGACATTCTGTACTTTTTAAATACTTTTTTTTTTTGTTAACGGTTCGGTATTAGAATTCCCCAACGTTCGGTACTTATTGTAGGTCAAATGTAGTCTCTCTCCAGACTTATGTTGAATCGCTGCGCTCCGCATACTACATAAGAGTCTGGGCCGTTTCGCTGTCCCAGCTGGTGTTCTGAAGGCGTATTGACGGTTCAAAATTGAGTCACAGGTCGTAGCAGCAAATGAGAGATGCTGGCCCAGGTTAGATCAGCGGGGCTGATCGCCAAAATCGTTACTGATTGGTGTCGCCGGGATTCCTGCAAAACCAATGAATTGCCAAGAATTGAACGCCAGATTTTTGTATGAAGTGTCCCAGACCCACAGAGATCTGCAGTAACGTAGTTAGCGTAGCTTACGTAGCGTATCAGGAGAAGGCACTCTCATGGGTCTGGTGTTGAGACTACACAGTATCCTGAAATGTTGTACTTTTTTTTATACTTTTTTGGGGTAAAAACGGTTCAGTATTAGAATTCCCTAAAGTTTGGTACTTATTGTAGGTCCAACCTGTCTCTGGTGTGAGTGATGGAGAGGATGCGCCTGCGCCCATTGTTGTAGTGAGCCTCAGCTTCAGTTGACGGGGAAGAGTAAGCTAACATTGACCTAATGTTAACCCAGCTATTTAGCCAACCCTCCAGCTTGCTTTCAAACTCTAGTCCCAGGCCCTGCTGAGGCCTACCGTATGTAGTCCCAGGCAGAGCAGGGCTGGCTATTGCTGCCTGTCTAGTGAATAAGCTAGTGTAGAACCCCCATAACCTGGACGATAGAAACATCCGATATTTGATATTATGTTTATTGACATCAGTGACAATTTAACTTGCTAGCGAAATAGGGGTGCTCCGATTCCACGAAGCCACGATCCGATCCGATTCCTGGGGTCACGATCCGATTCCAGAATCGATTCTCGATTCAAACGATTCTCGATTCCAGAACCTAGAATCAATTCTCAATGGATTTTCTACAAAGACAAACTTTAGGATCTACTCCAGTCCGATATGGGCTAAGAAAGTGGAATATAGCAGAATAAAGAGTATAATATTATGTAGTTTTATATTGGACAAAAAATATATTAATGGCATGCTGAACTTGACATTCAACCTCTCAAGTATAACAGTCATGAACTTTAAACTTCCAGTATTTCTCAATTCACTCAGTGACCATGCTGAACTTAAATAAAACAAAGTATTTCTCTTCAACTTCAAGTATTTCTCAATTCACAGTTAGTTTGCTGAACTTGCATAAAATATTCTAATATTATAAGTCAAAGTGCTGTCAAGGAAAACGGTTGTAATGCAAAATAAAAATGCAGTTACATAAATGAATTTGGAAGGGTTAGGCTAGCTGCCTTTTTCATTTATCAGAATAACCTTGCCTCTTTCAAAAATAAAATCGCAATTCTTGCAGATGGTGTGAGCCATGTCAAGCTCCTTCTTGCAGATGGTGTGAGCCATGTCAAGCTCCTTCTTGCAGATGGTGTGAGCCATGTCAAGCTCCTTCTTGCAGATGGTGTGAGCCATGTCAAGCTCCTTCTTGTAGATGGTGTGAGCCATGTCAAGCTCCTCCTTGTAGATGGTGTGAGCCATGTCAAGCTCCTCCTTGTAGATGGTGTGAGCCATGTCAAGCTCCTCCTTGTAGATGGTGTGAGCCATGTCAAGCTCCTTCTTGCAGATGGTGTGAGCCATGTCAAGCTCCTTCTTGCAGATGGTGTGAGCCATGTCAAGCTCCTTCTTGCAGATGGTGTGAGCCATGTCAAGCTCCTTCTTGCAGATGGTGTGAGCCATGTCAAGCTCCTTCTTGCAGATGGTGTGAGCCATGTCAAGCTCCTCCTTGTAGATGTTGTGAGCCATGTCAAGCTCTTTGCCTGAGAGAAAGTAGATGCCCTCATCTGTGACGGGGCAGGCTGTATTCCTTGCTTGTCCTGATTTCCCATGATTTCATCAACTAACGTTGCATGCGACGCCACACCAGATAAACGTTCCAAGTAGAGGCGAACTAGCCAACTGTTGTGAACGTTTGAGCTACTTGTTGATCTTTTCAAGTTAACTTTCAAGCTACGCTGCTAACGTTAGCATAGCCTTTACTAGCCACACTGCCTGGCTGCACATGCTCTGTTACAGCGACAACTACGGAAGCCGGAAAGGGCGAATGGTGGTGGCGAAACAGCACGGAGGAGGAAAGGAGAGAGAGGAAAAAAAGAAGAATCGATTCTTGGGAGTTGGGAATCGATTCAGGAATCGTGGCATTAAGAGTCGCGATCCTTTCAAGAATCGATTCTTTGGAGCACCCCTACTAGCGAACAACAAAATGTTTCACGAAATGTCATTATTCGAAACAACCAGACTTTTCTTGAAACTAGAAAGCTAAAAACACAACTCTTCTGATCATATGCAATACAATAGCACATTGTTCTCGGGCCGCAGTCGTGATGCCTACTCAAACGCAATTATACACGCACGCCGCTGATGCTCCATTTTTGTTTACGGGTCGATCACCGGTGTCAGCGAAGAAAGGATTTCCAGAAATCCAAGGTTCTCGCAAAATTTGGACCAATCACAAATCTGTTTACAAGCGCATGGTGTTGAAGGCGTATTCAGAACCAGAGCAGATCGTTTGCTCTGTCCATATTGCTGTGTGAACATGAATTGAGCTAAGGTCAAAGTGCAACATTGTAACGTATTATTCTCTGAATCGGAACAAATTCAGGTATGAAAGTGGCCTAAGTCTACATGGGACAAACTCTGCCTCAAAATGAATTGCTATGGTACCAGACACCAGACATGGTACCAGGGCTCAGATTGATTGATAGCCTTACACATAAGATGTTGCAAATACAAATTTAATAAAACAATATATTGACTTCTAAAGCCATCTTTTGTAATGTCTATTCAGTGTCTTACTGGTCTGCCACAATAATGTAATGTATTTTAATTGAAATATCTTTAATTGTGTTTTCCTCAGCAAGAAATATGCAATTCATTAATTACAAATGATGCAAGTAGATTCATTTAAAAAAATCTATTGTCAGCCCTAGTTCTAAACTACAGTGCCTCTAGTGTCAGACAGAACGGCCAGTCAAAAATTGGGTCGCTGGAGTAAATGGCCTGTTGGTAGAATCATGGTTTGTCGTTTTAGAACAATTCATAGAATAATACATGTGAATTGTTCAGGAAAGGTCTATAATACATAATAATAACCTACATTGACATTAAACCCAGTCAATATAACCATATAGATTAGCAACTTGCCCTGATATGTATGAAATTAAGATTTCAACTTCAAAGACACTGTTTCTGACCTATTAGGTATCGAGTATCAAATCGGTAGTTTCGGTTTTTAGTATCAGTATGTAAATTCTTTCAGTATTGAGTATCGTGATACTTAACTTTGTATTGGTATCGAAGTAAAAAACGTGGTATCGTCACAATACTAATTACCACAGTAATGCAACTAGCTACTGTAAATGAAAATCTTACTTGGTTTAGTTTAGATTTCAAAGAACACGCTGAGTGGTTGGTCAAGCTGGTTATAAACGAAGACAATAGTTTTATTCTGTTACGATTCTGCAGAGTCGGACTCAGCACAGGAAGTGAATCCGGGCTGAGAGTTCACTTGAGGACGAGGTAGATAGGTTATACCGTGAAAAAGGAAGTGACATAGTTTCAGGATGAAGAGGACAGGGAAGTGATGTCACACAGGAAGAATTTGTAGTTTTAACAGACTGATCTATGAGAAAGAACTACAAAGTTAGAACAGCAGTCAAATAGGAAAACAAAACACTTTGGTGACACTTGAATTTCATTCACACTACTGCCCCGTGTGTGTGTTTGTGTTCCTGCTCATGTGTGTGTTACCCCTGCAGGAGACGGTCTTCCAGGAACAAGTGGAAGGGCTTCTGGAGGAGAAGGAGGAAGAGGAAGCGTCTGAAGAGGAAGAGGATGTTCCCATCGGTGCAATGCTCCAGCAGGAGAAGAAGACGGAGAAACAGAGGAGGAAGGAGAGAATTGAGAAGATAAAGGTATGGAGTCTCGGGCGTTATCTCTCTCTGTCTCTAGCTAACCATCTCTCTCCATCCACCTCATCTATGTTTTACAGTCTGACTCTTGGGGGCGGTTGTGTTTGGTGTAAACTGGTTTTAATAAATTGTTTAATGTTTGATGTGTCTTGGGAGGATGTCTCAATAAAGATCAAGTCTCTCGCTATCTCGATTTTACTCACTCACTCTCTACCTCTGCTCTCTCTACCTCTGCTCTCTCTCTCCATCTCTACCTCTGCTCTCTCTCTACCTCTGCTCTCTCTCCATCTCTACCTCTGCTCTCTCTCCATCTACCTCTGGTCTCTCTACCTCTGCTCTCTCTCTCCCTCTCTACCTCTGCTCTCTCTCCCTCTCTACCTCTGCTCTCTCTCCCTCTCTACCTCTGCTCTCTCTCCCTCTCTACCTCTGCTCTCTCTCCCTCTCTACCTCTGCTCTCTCTCTACCTCTGCTCTCTCTCTACCTCTGCTCTCTCTCCCTCTCTACCTCTGCTCTCTCTCCCTCTCTACCTCTGTTCTCTCTCTACCTCTGCTCTCTCTCTACCTCTGCTCTCTCTCTACCTCTGCTCTCTCTCCCTCTCTACCTCTGCTCTCTCTCTACCTCTGCTCTTTCTCCCTCTCTACCTCTGCTCTCTCTCTCACTCTCTACCTCTGCTCTCTCTCCCTCTCTACCTCTGCTCTCTCTCTCCATCTCTACCTCTGCTCTCTCTCTCTCCATCTCTACCTCTGCTCTCTCTCCATCTCTACCTCTGCTCTCTCTCTCCATCTGCTCTCTCTCTCCATCTGCTCTCTCCATCTCTACCTCTGCTCTCTCTCCATCTCTACCTCTTCTCTCTCTACCTCTGCTCTCTCTCTCTCTACCTCTGCTCTCTCTCTCTCTCTACCTCTGCTCTCTCCATCTCTACCTCTGCTCTCTCTCTCCATCTGCTCCATCTCTCCCTCTCTACCTACCTCTGCTCTCTCCCTCTGCTCTCTCTCTCCCTCTCTACCTCTGCTCTCTCTCCATCTCTACCTCTGCTCTCTCTCCATCTGCTCTCTCTCTCCATCTCCATCTCTACCTCTGCTCTCTCTCCATCTCTACCTCTGCTCTCTCTCCACCTCTACCTCTGCTCTCTCCATCTCTACCTCTCCTCTCTCCATCTCTACCTCTGCTCTCTCTCTCCATCTGCTCTCTCCATCTCTCCCTCTGCTCTCTCTCCATCTCTACCTCCGCTCTCTCTCCATCTGCTCTCTCTCCATCTCTCCCTCTCTACCTACCTCTGCTCTCTCTCCCTCTTTACCTCTGCTCTCTCTCTCCCTCTGCTCTCTCTCTACCTCTGCTCTCTCTCCATCTCTACCTCTGCTCTCTCTCTCCATCTCTACCTCTCCTCTCTCCATCTCTACCTCTGCTCTCTCTCTCCATCTGCTCTCTCTCTCTCCATCTCTCCGTCTCTACCTCTGCTCTCTCTCCCTCTCTACCTCTGCTCTCTCCCTCCCTCCCTCTCCACCTCTGCTCTCTCTCCATCTCTACCTCTGCTCTCTCTCCATCTCTCCCTCTCTACCTCTGCTCTCTCTCCCTCCCTCCCTCTCCACCTCTGCTCCGCCCCCTCCAGGAGCAGCAGCGTCTGAAGTCACGCACGTCGACGGACCGCCGGCAGCAGCTCTTCCAGCTGCGCTCCATCCAGTCGTCCCTGAAGCTGCGCGAGCAGAGGACCCGGGAGAGGATGCAGCAGCGCCGGGCCAAGCGGGAGGCCCAGAAGGCCCTGCCCCGACGCCTCGGCCGGCTGAAGTGAGTACACGCCCCGCCGTCCCCCGACGCCAGGCCCGGGGCTCCTCACGACGGAACCCAGGAGCCCCATGTATGGTCTTCTAGCTTCACTCGTCTCCCAGTGTTGCTGTAGTCTGGGGTTGAACGTGTGTTTAGAACCCCTCTGGGCTGAGTTTCCCAGAGGCATCGTAGCGCTACGTTCATGGTACTATGATGAACGCCATAGCTTACGATGAACGTAGCGCTACGATGCCTCTGGGGAAACACCGATCTCCACACTTGGTTTTTAGCTGTGCCAGTGCTGGAGACGGGTCTGGCTGTAACCCAACATCATTATGGAATAGAGGGGGAAAAACGCTGTGTTGCTCTAAACCTCTCTCAATCGTCTTGGGTGGCGCTGAGCTTGTTTTTCAACGGAGCCCTTGTAAAATGGTGTCGGGGGATTGAATCTGATTCCGTTGATTCTGATTCGGCGCTGGTATTGAACGGTGCCAACGCCAGAGTCTTTGACCCTTCCTCCTTTAATGTTACTTGTTGGCCGGGGGCGGGATCAGTGAATCAGACACTGGCTAATGGTCGGAACCTGCGGCGCTCATTGGTCTATTTTTGTGCGTGGCGACGCACCAAAGACAGCAAACGTCTGGTTGTCCCTCCGTTCCTCCGTCGGGTTGTTGACCTGCAGTTCTATGTTGCTACCACAAGAGGCAGTGTTTTTTTGTGCATGGCTGTAAGCCAGCACACCTAGAATAGCGTTTGTCCGGTTATCACTCCCTCCCTCCCTCCCGCCGGTCAATGTTGACCTGCATTTCTCTGTTGGCACCACAAGAGGCAGTAGTCCCAGCACACCAAAATAAAGGAGGACACCAAAATCAACCTGCCAATCTCCACTGCACAAGTAGAGTAGTGGTCAGATCATAGGACTCCCACCCGGGAGACCGGGGTTCAAGGCCCCAGTGGGGATGGTTTTATGGGACTATACCCCAAACCTCCACATGTTCATCCTTTCACTACAATCTTTGTATCCCTTACCTTTGTCCAGAAACAGAAGTTGAACCAATTGCAGCAAAATAACTAACGTTACAGGAATCATCAGTGTAACTGCTTTAGCCACTGACCGCTACCATTAATGTTATGGAAGCTGCTGCTAGTTGTTGTGAGCTTATGAGCTAACTGGCTATTCTGCTCTTATTAGCATTGGAACTGATGTGTCCAGGCGACAAGACCTATCTTAATTTATCAGGCATTATTTC
>NC_140234.1:11548351-11558351 GCF_949987555.1 Borostomias antarcticus
CTGGTGCTATCTGAGATGATGAGCCATTTTGGAGGGGAGGAGAGGAGAGGAGGAGAGAGGAGTGAGGAGAAGAGAGGAGTGGAGAGGACAGGAGAGAGGAGTGGAGAGAGGATGAGCAGAGAGGAGACGAGAGGAGAGAGGAGGAGAGGAGAGGAGAGAGGAGAGAGGAGGAGTGGAGAGGAGGAGCAGAGAGGAGAGGAGACGAGAGGAGAGAGGAGGAGCAGAGAGTAGAGGAGACGAGAGGAGAGAGGAGGAGAGAGGAGGAGCAGAGAGGAGAGGAGAGGAGCTGGGAGAAAGTTAGTAAGAGGGTCTACTCTTAGACAAAAAGGAGCTAACTTAAAAGAAACCTTAAAAAAACGTCCCGAATCTTTACCCGGAATGTTTACCTGGACCCAAAAAGGGTTGTTTTTCAGAGGGCTGTTCTTCTACAGGGCCAAACCAATAACCCTGTATGGTTCTCTCTAAACGAATAACCCTGTATGGTTCTCTCTAAATGAATAACCCTGTATGGTTCTCTCTAAACGAATAACCCTGTATGGTTCTCTCTAAACGAATAACCCTGTATGGTTATCTCTAAACGAATAACCCTGTATGGTTCTCTCTAAACGAATCACCCTGTAAGGTTCTCTCTCTGAGGCTGCTGGAGAAGACTAAGAGTGGAGTCATGGTGATCATCTAAATGAAGCGTGAAACGGTCACAATCACACACACAATCATCACCTCACCAGAGGTCACAATCACACACACAATCACCAGCACAACAATCCTCACTGCCATCCTGTCACACAAACATAAATAGCTCATACGCTGCTGAAAACAAGATTCACAACACAGAGGAGAGGATAGAATAGAATAGAACGTTTATTTGTCATGTGTAACCAGTATAGGTACAGTACATTGTAATTCTTGTAATCGCCTGATCGTACAGTATCTTATATATATATATCTTATCCAGTCCCAGGTACTCAGCTACACATTTAAAGGTTCCCAAACTGGCAATTTACTATCTGTAGTCTATCAGTCTATCAATATCATCCTCATCTGAGAGGATGAGCAGAGGAGAGGAGAGGAGAGGAGAGGAGAGGAGAGGAGAGGAGAGGAGAGGAGAGGAGAGGAGAGGAGAGGACAGGACAGGACAGGACAGGACAGGACAGGAGAGGAGAGGAGAGGAGAGGAGAGGAGAGGAGAGGAGAGGAGAGGAGAGGAGAGGAGAGGAGAGGAGAGGAGAAGGAAGAGAAAAGGGAAGAAATTAGAAGAAGAAAAGAGGAGAATAGAGACAGAAGAGATTGAAGAGAGAGAGAGAGGATACAGGAGAGTGAGTCAGTAAGAGAGAGAGAGAAGAGAGAGAATGAAGACAAATTGTGTTCCAGTGTTAATTAGCAGAGTGTGGAGCCACCCTCAGCAGGGCTGAGATGAGGTTTACCATGTTAAATGAACTTAATGGTGCTGAAGATACTATAATTAGACCACAAGCACAGAGATGTGTCAGTCTCAGTGATTTACGCATGCACGCACGCACACACACACACACACACACACACACGCGCACACTCTCTCTCTCTCTCTCTCTCTCACACACACACACACACACACGCTTGCTCACAAACACGCACAGACAAACACTCACACACACAGAGTCACAAACACACACACAGTCAAAAACCCAGTCACGCGCACACACACACACACACTCACACACACACACACACACACACACACACACAGTTTCTCTCTTTCTGTGATGATAGCATTTGACTGGAGGTGGCATGAAAAAAGAGGCTGGGGTCTCTCTAGCTGATGAATGTGCATCTTAACGGTGCTCTCCTCTCCTGCCTGCTCCACCTTCATCAGAGAGAACGCTGACATAATGGCCTCTCACTGCTCATGAGCTCTACCTGCAGGCTCCTACAGATCACACTCCTGCCTTCTGTCCCTGCCTTCTCCCAGTCTCCCCTGACGGCTCCAGGCAACCTTTTAATATCTGCCTGATCCAACTGTCATCTTCTATTCCTCCTCTACCTCTACCCCTCCTCCTCTCTCCTCCCTTTCCACTCCTGTCTCTTCACCCTCTATCCAATCTCTCTCTCTCTCTCTCTCTCTCTCTCTCTCCCTCTCTCTCTCTCTCTCTCTCTCTCTCTATGTCCCATGGGGAAGTAACTATAATCACTGTATCCCTGACCCTGTTCCTGCCTCTATCAATTCAATTCAATTCAATTCAAATAAGTGTTTACATCACCAAAGCATCTCTTTGATCTCTCTTCTTCTCCTTTCATTACTCCTTCTATCATATCCTATCTGATATCTCACTCCTCCTCTCTCCTCCTCTCTTCCTCCTCCACAGATCGTTGCTAACCCCTCTCCTCTCTCCTCCTCTCTTCCCAGAATCCTGCTGACGGTGGTGGTGATATTCCGCATCCTGATCGTGGCCATCGTGGGCGAGACCGTGTACGAGGACGAGCAGGCCATGTTCATCTGCAACACCATGCAGCCCGGCTGCAACCAGGCGTGCTACGACAAGGCCTTCCCCATCTCGCACATCCGCTACTGGGTCTTCCAGATCATCCTGGTGTGCACGCCAAGTCTCTGCTTCATCACCTACTCGGTGCACCAGTCGGCCAAGCAGCGAGACCGGCGCTACTCGTTCCTCTACCCGCTGCTGGAGCGCGACGGCGCCCGGAAGCTCCGGAACATCAACGGGATCCTGGTGCAGCACGGCGACGGCGGCAGGGAGAAGGAGGAGCCGGACTGTCTGGAGGTGAAGGAGATACCGAACGCGCCACGTGGGCTAACACACGCCAAGACCAAGGTTTACTTTTGTTGAGTTTTTATTTATTTATTCATTTTAAAATATGAATGTAACTGGCTTTTTTGGAGCTTGTGATGCCCCCCCCCCTCCCCCCTCAGACCCTGCAGACCCCCTTTTACAGGGTTTTTCCTGGCTCAGAATGGGTCTTGGCTGAGAATGGGGGGCTCAGAATGGGGGGTGATGCACACACAATTTTTGGGGGGAAACCTCTTTTATGCCGAGTAGCCTACCAGCATAATAGGCCTATATTCTTTGCTGTCGTTCTGACTGAGCTCACTTTTCACAATCGTGGGAAATCTCACTACATGACACAAAATGGATATGAAGACAAAATGTTTAAGATACTGATAACCTGTATATTAATTATCTCGATTACTAGTGGTTCAAACCATGGACAATGCAAGAAAGAGGGATGGGCTGCACTTGAAACAATCTATCAAACACATTTGGAGAGGATTTGAATTGCTATTTTTATTCAAGATTTTTAGCATTTTGGCACTGGTGATTTTCCTTTGGCTCTGGCTAAAATCTCTTTTGGGGGCGCCAATAAATCTTCTATGCAGGAAAAACCCTGCTTTTACACGGCGAAGTTGACCTGTTAGCTATCTTCTTCAAAGTATACTGTTGGACTGTTGGATTAGGTTCTACCAGGAACCAAAAAGGGTTTTCAGAGGCAGATGTTCTAGGCAGAGACGATCCAAGAACCCTTTTGGAGCCCTTCTTCTCTAAGAGTGTATAACATCCTCTCATCTCGTCTTCTCTAATCTGACTATGGAAGTTGTTACAAATTTATGGGCAATTTCACAATATAGTTTGCAGAGGAGAGAAAACGCACACTGTAGGCTGACATCTGGGTGAGGTGCCAGTAACAGAGGATAGAATATAGTAGAAAGACAAACAGCACATCTGTTTCTAGACGCAAGAAGTGATTTCATATGACAATATTTCGTCCGTAGCCTAAGTCTTAAAAACACAACAGAAGGCACATCTTTTATAGAGTGAAAACACCTGCATGATCTGGAAGACCCAAACAGAGTGTGCGGTCTCTCTTTTTACAATTTCACAATATCAACAAACATTTTCATTTGTAATCTTTCCTCTCATCTCCCATCTCGTGTCCAGGTACGTCGTCAGGAGGGCATCTCGCGCTTCTACATCATCCAGGTGGTGTTCCGGAACGCTCTGGAGATTGGCTTCCTGGCCGGCCAGTACTTCCTGTACGGCTTCAGCGTCCCGGGGATCTTCGAGTGCGACCGCTACCCCTGCCTGAAGGAGGTGGAGTGCTACGTGTCGCGCCCCACCGAGAAGACCGTGTTCCTGGTCTTCATGTTCGCGGTGAGTGGCCTCTGTGTGGTCCTCAACCTGGCTGAGCTCAACCACCTGGGCTGGAAGAAGATCAAGGCGGCCGTCCGCGGCGTCCAGGCCCGCAGGAAGTCCATATGCGAGATCAGGAAGAAGGATATGGCGCACCTGTCGCAGCCCCCCAATCTGGGACGGACCCAGTCCAGCGAGTCCGCCTATGTCTGAGGGCTTGGGGCGTGGCTTTGTTGAGGAGATAGGCGGGGTTGAGGTGCTAGTGACAGGATGAGGATGAGGGGTGGAGCTTCAGGACTCAATTTTGGTTGAGGAGGAGGAGGAGGAAGAAGAGGAGAAGAGGAGGAATAGGGGGAGAGGTTGCTGAAAAAGAGGAGGTTGCTCAAAATGCCGTGGATTATTAGGCTCTCCTGTTGTTGTTTATTGGGAGAGATTTAACACTCCGACCTTCCCAAAGAAGCGTCAGTCTGGCGGGACAGCAGGAACTGTTTCCTGTTTGGGGAGGAAGTGCTTTCTGGGACAGGCAGGACGGAGGGGGATAGAAGAGTGTATCCAATGGTGCTTTTCTTCTGGACTGTATCACCCTTAGTGAAGAGGGCGGAGGGAGGAGGAGGAGGGAGAGGTTTTCTACAGCAGAGCGGAAAGCGCTGTCACAACCATGATGGACTCTGAGAGAGAGAAGCAAACAGGAGACTTTTTAAGAAGAGATGTGTATGGATAGAGAGGGAGAGAGAGAGAGAGAGAGAGAGAGAGAGAGAGAGAGAGAGAGAGAGAGAGAGAGAGAGAGAGAGAGAGAGAGAGAGAGGGGACCTCAGCATCATTCTGGAGGAGCCTGAGCAGTGTCACCTCTCTGGAACACTGTCACCGTGGGCGACGGCCAGAAGACAGACAGTATTTACCACTGGTCCTCTGGCAGAGGACAACCCCAACACTAACACAATGAGGGAATATTGTAAACACTCTCCTCTCTCCCTCTCTATCTCCTCTCTCTCTCTCTCTCTCCGCTCTGCTCCTAAGATGGCACCTGCTGCCGTGTCAGGACGCTAATGTGCTCTCCTCCTCTCCTCCTCTCCTCCTCTCCTCCGCATAAACAGAGAAGAAGAGAGACAGACAGCTACATAAACGATCCCCTCCTCAACATCACACGAACCTCTCTCACACACAACCCTCTGCCACAAGCTCTCTCTCGCTCCATTCCAACGCGTTAACTGTGTGTGTGCAACTGAGAATGAGAGAAAGAAAGTTTGAATAAAGAAGGTGAGAGAGAGAGAGTGAAAAAAAGATGGAGGGAGAGAGAGAGTGAGAGAGCGAGAGAGCGAGAGAGAGAGAGAGAGAGAAAGAGAGTGGAAGGACTCGCCCCCTTGCTACGGAGTGGAACAGATCATTTTTATTACTATTGGTTTAAACTTTTATATAATTCATGAGTTATGATTTGTTACAATTTTTGCGACAGAGTTGGTGCCATCCGTTTGGATTTATTATGTTGTTTGAAAGTTAGACTGTATATTATTTAATAATTTAGCAAAGAGAGTAGGCTATATCAGAATAGATGTATTTATCTCCATGGGGATGGGACGAAGCAGGGGGTTTGGTTGGGGAACACCGTGCATAAGATTGTCTGTCTGTTATTTCTTTCAAAACGTTTATCTCTAAGGGAACTGCATTATTAGTGGGTGGGAAGATAACTTTCAGAGCTCGGTTAGGGTGTGTTCAGTTTCCATTTCATCAATTCAGGATGTATGCTTGATCAAACTGCCAATACAAGGCCAGTAATGAGGGTCGATCAATAGATTACTTTTCTATTTAACCTTTAGGAAGGGAGTCCCTTTGTGACACATAACTCTTTTTTGGGGTAAGACATGTTTGCAACAACACAAATATAAATACAATATGCATCGAATCTACAAAAATACCACGCACTTAAAGAAAGCAAAAACAATCATCCGTTGAAAATAATAACAGTTCAGAGGGATTCAGAAATAGCTGAATTATTTTGCTGAATGGACATGAATAGGAACTGAACAGACTCTTGCCCACGTTCTGAGCTGTTTGAAAAGGCATGTTTACAAAGCTGTGTTTCCGGAATGATCCGGTAGTGTTCTGAAGTGTTCATCATCTAACGGGTCTAGTTCGCCTGCAGCTCTCGCGTGGCGATACGCATGCATGCCTTTTACTGACCACAAAAGAAAAGAGAGCAGGAGAGGGGGAGGTATTTGTTGCACCTTGATCCTTGCAGACGGTTGGAAGAGTGGAGGAGGAGTGGAGGAACTCGTGTTGGGAAAGGCTCTGAGGCACCACCAGCAGAAGAGAGAGAGAGAGAGAGAGAGAGAAGAAAAGAGGACCGAGAGGCATACACAGGAACAGACGTGAACCTCAACAGATGGATGACAGAGACAGACTTACAGTTCGGGACAAACATGTTTGTGTTACACGCTCTGGGTCTATAGGCCATTAACAACCAAGGCTGACAGAAACTGCATGTCCCAGGATGCACCCCACCCCTCTAAATAAATCTGGTGAGATCTATTTAGAAAGCGGGGCTGTCTGGGAGCCCCTGAGCAGACGCAGACAGGAAACGGACTCTAACGAACTGGCGTCCGGCGCGTTCGGCGGTGGAAGGAAGTGGACTGTGGTGTAAACACAGTGACAAAACACCCACGCTACATCCACGCTAGACAGATGTTAACGTTCCAGTGTTGATCAGTGGCGACGTCGGTCCAACACAAAGTCCCCTCACAGCAGCGGCCAGTGACGAGGAGAAGCAGGATGGCAGAGCAGGGAAGCTCCTGGAGGTTGTTAAGAAACATGGTTTTCTACTGTTACTCTCTACAGACCTCTCTCTCCCTCTCTGGTCTCTCTCTCTCTTATTTGGTCTTGTTCAGGGATGGGGAGACATCAGGGCAACCATATATTGTAGCCAGCCACACCGCTGTAGCAGAGGTGGTTTGGAGGCCAGTATGAGACATGGTCCAATGGACCCTGCAGGGTTTGGTGAGAAGCTACTTCCCAAAGTGAGAACTTCACTCTTAACAGTCCACTACTCCTAACTGTCTGGTTTTTCTATTTGTCAATGTGAACATCTTTTTTCTTATTTTTTTTTGTTCATTCGTTTAATGTTTTTGGTGTGTGAATCCATTTTGTTGTCTGTTGCTCTGTTTTGTACCGTGATGTAATTGAAAGACATATCTGGAAAAAAGAAGAGTTTTTCTATTTACAAGAACAAATACATTTTTCGATGTGCAAACTTATATAGGGGAGAGAGTGGAAATGTAAGACTAGCAACAGTATTATATTCCCTTGCCAAAGTGATATGCAAATTACATGAGGTTTCAAATAATTCTTTTTTAACGCATGTATAATGGTTAGACAAAGCATGTTTCTACCTTTTCTTAAATGCTAACCTAAATCTTAAGATTTTTTGGTCCAAACTAAGGAGATAAGCTATGATGTCTTGATGCCAAGTGTCCCTGGTGACCGTCTCTTTAACAGCCAGTCAGTGCAGCTCAACAACCAGCCAGTAAACCTGCCAATCAGCAGTCAGCAACGTCTCTTTAATAATAACCAGCCAGTAAACCTGCCAATCAGCACCAACAGTCAGCAACATCTCTTTAATAACCAGCCAGTAAACCTGCCACCAACATTCAGCAGGTTTGACTCAGAAAGGTTGAGTTAGCTCTTGAGAAGGACACTCATCGGGCGGCGACGGCCCTCGCCAGAGATCACCAGCCGCAGCACCTGGGCCAGTTAATTAGCTTGGATTAATTAACCAATTAAGATCCTGCTTGTCCATGTTGTCAGTAAGCCCTGAGATAATGCTTACAGCATAGTGGGTATGCATAGTGGGTATGCATAGTGGGTATGCATAGTGGGTATGCATAGTGGGTATGCATACAGCGCCTCACAGCTCAGAGCCCACCTCCTCAGGAAAGAAATCCGCTGGTTTTACTAGCACTCTTTTTTATTACTGTTTCTATGATAGGAAACCAATCTTTTATAGGAATGGTGGCAGGGAACATCAGCACGATCCTTTTCTAATCCATCGCAATCAGTATTCTGATGCTGTAGGCAGCTGGCGACAGCACTGGCAATCATGTGAAGAGGGTAAAGTCGTTTTTACAATATAAACCTGAGGCTACAAATACCAGATCAGCTTGACTAGTATCTGTCTTGCTTGAATATTCCAGGACATGCTGCGTGTAGGCTGTATCAGCAGATCTGAGACCAGCAGATACAGAATGATCCGTCTCATAGGGGAGACCAGAGTTAAGGCACACCCAAGAATAGACTCCGACTCCTGACGCGCTGGTGCTCCTGTGACAGGTGAAATGTGAAACCCCGCGTCTCTCTTGTGTTAACTCGCCGAGCTAAAGCCTGGTTTTCTGACGCGCTAGTCCTCCACTCAGCCTAGTACGGTTCTGTTGGCCTCTGAGTGGGTCGCTCTGGTGGCTAAGCACACTTGTTTGATATGGGGATGATGTCACACATGAGCACACTAGACTGTTCCTCAGGAAAGCGTTGGTCAGCTACATTGCCTCATAGGGCTCAGGTCGGCCAATCACTCTCTATGATGTCAACCCTGTTCTTTCATAAGGGCGGGTGCTACACCATTCACATTCCCTTTGGTCTAAAAGGTCGGCGGTACACAACACCAAGGAGTAACCCCTTCCACGCTGGACAGTCTTGCATCATTGAAGGGCTTGACAATTGTTACTGACTAAAAGAGCCATATATTTGAAGAAGAAAAAAAAAAGAAGTAATTTGTTATACGAGACTTGACACATTTCTTTTGTATCTAGGACCTTTCATTGAAAGCCACGAGGAAGACCATACCGTCCTATAATCACTTTAATCGCACTCGCTGTCTGTGACATGTTGCTGCCAGGCAACCGTTGTCATAGCAACGCGCGTATGTCTGTGCGTACAGTAGGTGCCTATAGGCGACGGGGCTGGTCTGGATTACGGATGTACAGAGTTTAACCTCCATCCCTTTAATCTCTCATAGTATCAGTAGTGATTAGTTCACCTAATTATGCTTACTGTCCTGTCTGGTTAGGACTGGGAGAGGAGAGGAGAGGAGAGGAGGAGAGGAGGAGAGAGGGGGGGGGGGGGTGGTAGGACATGGAAAGGAAACATCTGTTCTGTGTAGGCTACCTCAAGATACCAACTTCTATCTGATTCTAGAACTATGCAGAAGGAACTCGCTGTGTGTGTATGTGTGTGTGCGCGCGTGGTTGCTACGGCAACAGCGATTAAACGATAACATCTGGAACGTGATAGGTTAAAAGGTAGGCTACAGTAGTGGGATGGTTCGGCTGAGTCTTTATTTGGCCTCGTACTGTAGCAGCCCTGAATGTGCAAAAGAGCTCAGAGTCACACGAGTGATGACTGACTGTATAACAGGATTCCTGAAGAGGACACGGCAGACAACATCTAGAACTAACGTCATTCTTCAACATAGCTTCGATCTATCTCCAACTACTTGGATGTACGAAAAAAAAAAAAAAACTGAACAACAGCAGCTACTGCAAGCGAGAAAAAAGCAACACTTTGTAATCTTTGGACTGAGAATCTGTTGTTTTCATGGCAGATTTGGTTTTGTATCTGACCTTATTTGAAGGTTTTTTTTCCCTGTCCCTTTCTGACTTGTGTACTGTATGTAAAGAAAGAATAAATCCTTGAATGTTACACATGATGCCCCAGCCTCATTCTGCTTTGGCGTGTGTGTGTATGTGTGTGTGTATGTGTGTGTGTGTGTGTGTGTGTGCGTGTTTGTTCACGAGTGTGAAATAGGGGCAGAAAAAATATGAATTAAATAACCCTAACACAACATCAACTAGTAAGAGAACCCATAGAAAACACAAATAAACAAAGCTATCCGAT
>NC_140234.1:11563351-11567351 GCF_949987555.1 Borostomias antarcticus
TTTGTTAATCTTCCTTGAATCTGTTCTAACTCTCTCTCTCTCTCTGTCTCTCTCTCTCACACACACACAAATAAATAAGCAACAAAAACACACACACACACACACATGACAGTACCCCCCCCCCCTCCCACACACACACACACAACCACACTGTACCTGTTCCAGAGGATAGTATCAGGACAAGGCTATGCGTTGTTTGCCAGCAGTGTGAGGTCCAGATAAGGTCCAGATAACATCGGTACAGGATCAATGTGAAGGTCACCTGGACATCAGAGACGGGTTAGAGGGCCGGTCAGAGTGATGGTCAGAGGGCCGGTCAGAGTGAGGGTCAGAGGGCCGGTCAGAGTGAGGGTCAGAGTGATGGTCAGAGTGAGGGTCAGAGGGCCGGTCAGAGTGAGGGTCAGAGTGATGGTCAGAGTGATGGTCAGAGGGCCGGTCAGAGTGATGGTCAGAGGGCCGGTCAGAGTGAGGGTCAGAGGGCCGGTCAGAGTGAGGGTCAGAGGGCCGGTCAGAGTGAGGGTCAGAGGGCCGGTCAGAGGGCCGGTCAGAGGGCCTGTCAGAGTGAGGGTCAGAGGGCCGGTCAGAGGGCCGGTCAGAGGTCAGAGGGTCGGTCAGAGGGCCGGTCAGAGTGATGGTCAGAGGGCCGGTCAGAGGTCAGAGGGCCGGTCAGAGGTCAGAGGGCCGGTCAGAGGGCCGGTCAGAGGTCAGAGTGACGGTCAGAGGGCCGGTCAGAGGGCCTGTCAGAGGTCAGAGGGCCGGTCAGAGGTCAGAGGGCCGGTCAGAGTGAGGGTCAGAGTGAGGGTCAGAGGGCCGGTCAGAGGGCCGGTCAGAGGGCCGGTCCTTGAGGAGGTGGGGTAGGGAACAGTTCAAACGCTGTGATGGGCGCAGATAATAAAGTCCTCTCAAACTAATGTGCTCTTTTATGTCCTCTTCTTTCCAACGTTCGATAGCAATTCATCTAGATGGACGGTATTTGTCTTGGTGTGTGTTGCTGTATGCGTATGGAGTGTGTTGGTGTGTGTGTATGGTGTGTGTGTGTGTGTGTGTGTGCGAGCGTGCGCGTGTGTGTGTCTCCACTCGTCCTGCACCACTGCCTCAAATCCTCTATTGTTGGACAACTTTATGTACATGCAAGTTCTGTACACAGAGTGAACACAAATCAATGCGCTTCACCAGACAAAAGATTAAAAACCAGAGCTAAAAACAGATCGAGAAGAGTTGATGTAAGTAAGGTATATGTAGACAAGAGAAACGCAGTGCAGGGGTGTTACTGGCTGGCCTGTCATAACTCAACCCACCTGAAGGGGGAGGCAGTGAGGCACGGGGGGGGGGGGGCAGGCAGCATGGAGCTTTAATATCACACATTAACACTAAATCACACCTCTTTACTGAGGCTCACTCCTGACGGGGCTCATTCTGATGACATCATGGCCTCATCAGCTATTCAGATGACAGATGACGTTGAGCTAATTACATTTCAACCACCATCCCTCACGATGATAGAGTGTGTTCCGGTAGCATGAGTAGAATATGAATATGGGGGGGGGGGGGTTGAGAAGAATGAGTTTGGGAAGTAAGAGGTGGTGGAGGAGGGACGGAGGGAAGGACATTATGGTTATGTCAAAGTTAATGAATGATTGAGTGAGGAAGGGGGGGAATAATAGGATTCATAGAGGAAGAAGAAGAGAGGGAAAGAGGGAGAGAATGATTAAAAGAGCATTGTGGAGAGAGAGAGAGAGAGAGAGAGAGAGTAGGAGAGGAGAGCAACAGAGCTGCTAACATTGAGTCTACTGACAAATAATCTTGATTTGAAGTGGGCTAAATTCAAAGAAACCCTGTAAATACACTTGAGGTCTTAAACGGGTCTATCAATAAATTCATTTCAAAGTATTAATTTGGTCTCATGCCATGTTGACAGATCTTAATTGTGATCTGTCACTGGATGTCACTTCATTCAACAAGATTCAAGATCCGTTTAATTAGCCATGTATATAGTACAGACATTCTAGGAGTTTGTCTAGGGTAACGGCATACGCTGTAGATGACAGCTAGATCTGTTATTTAACCTTTATTTAACCAGATAAAAAGCATTGAGATAAAATCTCTTTTACAATACTGACCTGGCCAAGAAGGCAGCAAAGTTTCACATTGAAAGACACAAGGACATATCCATATCCTATCAGTCTTAAATACATACCATGTCAGTTTTAAATACTTACATTTCCCTTATGGATACGGGTGAAAAAACTATGGGTCCTCTGGGACTGTGCTGAGAGAAGCAGGAACGGTTCGTTTATCTGCCTAGAAATCAGCTGTGCTTTCTGAGCCTGGTTGCCCTTTCAGCAGAAATACAGATTTGTTGAGGCGGTCGGCTGTTTCTGGGAAGTTAAGGAAAGTATTCTTCATATTTGTTATAGAAAAATAGTGTTAACAGTCTGAAGTACTGTAAGAAGCGTAAAAACAGTGTGGGGGAACCAGCTACAGTTAAGACGTGGGAAACAATGTTGATATTTAGTGCACTGTCCCTTGAAGAGCATTATGGTGTGTTGCTTCCCCTTCAGCCAGTGAACAGTCTAGCATGGACCCAGGTCTATGGAAAAGGGGAAATCAATGGATCGTCATTGGTGTTTTTATTACGCATTATAAACATCTTTATACAATTTGTGGAAAATATACTGTGCTGTTAACCATTGTGTCTCTGGAGAAGACAGATTTTCTCATGTCCCTTTTCCGTTTCCTCTGCTTAGTTTCTCATCAGTCTGAGTCTTACCCCTGTCTGTATGTTTTTTGACCATCATATAATCCCACGTGAAGGGCCACAAAGTGGAACAACCAAATATTTCATTATAACCACTTATGTAAAAATTAGCAAATGGACCCAGCAAGAGTGATCGGAGTGACCCACATGCCAGATGTTTATAAATGGCTCATCCTTGATAAGCTTGCAAGTCGGCATTTTGTTGTACTGTCAGCTCAAAAGTTCATGGATGAAGTCTCCGACGCAAATTCAGCCAAGGCACGTACGTCACAGCCGGGGGTCAGCAGAGGTTAATCTGTCACGCATGACGCAGCACCAGCTGACTGTAGCTGTCATAGCATTGGTCAGCTCACTAGAGCGCAGGTATTTAAGCTGTCAAAACATGTCATTGTTCGCGCTTGCTTTACTGCTGTCGTAATTGCATGCTCGCTGCTTCCGCGTTCTCTGCTCTGGCGTTCTGCCATTCCTGCTATTGCTCGCTGCTCCGCGTCTTGCTCGCGTTCCGTGCTCATATTGTGATTTGGTGCGTTTTGCTACCTGCCGCCCGCGGTGTCCTCGCTGCTTCCGCGTTCCCCTCTGCCCACGTCGTCTCTCCGGTCCGTGGTTTGGGTGTCCGTTTAGTGGCGTCGTGGAGCGCCGGCTTCCGAGGCCGGGGAGCCCGTCTCCCTGTAGCTCCGTGGTGCCATACTTGCGTATGGTTCGTTGCTCGCATAGCTTGCGTTGGAAGTCCGTTTAGGCTTGCTACGCGCCGGTCACTGGGTTTCATTCATGAGCCGCTATGTCGGTGGTTGTCCATGCCTCGTCTGCCGCATTACTCACCTGTCGATGTGCGCCGGGTGCATTCACCATTGAAATGTTTGCAGTTTCGGGCGTGGACGTGCTGTGTGTATTCTCTATGTATTTGGTTCATCTCATGGTGCGTTCGTTTGTAAATGGGAGGTGGCTAATTGCGACTTGCTACTAGGAATACTTAAAATACACCACCGCATGAACTCGCACTTCCTCGTCGCAAATTCGGATATGTTTCTCAGCCCCCAGTTGCTCGAATGCACTAGATATAACTGGGTGACTGTGATATAATGGTATATAGATATAACTAGGTAACTGTGATATAATGTTATATAGCTCGATGCACACAGGTCGGAGGTAGGTATTTTGCCACTTGCGACTTGCCACCTCCGGCCACAAACGAACGCACCATAAGTCCTCCCCTCGCGGCTCGTTCGTGGATTCGCCGGCCGC
>NC_140234.1:11567551-11665868 GCF_949987555.1 Borostomias antarcticus
GTTAATTTTGTTTTGTTGAGGTATGAGTAAAAGTCTATTGTATGGCAAAAACTTGATTTGATACACATTTAAGAAACCCTGTTTGTATGCTTGAAGTCTCAAAAACACCCATCTCAAAAGCTCATCGAAAAGAAAAATCTGTTTGAGATCTTTCAGTCCGGTTTCCGCCCTGGCCACAGCACACAAACAGCTCTCGTCAGGGTCACCAACAACCTCCTGATGACAGCAGACACTGGCTCTCCATCTCTCCTCATCCTCCTGGATCTAGCAGCAGCATTCGACACCGTGGACCACAACATTCTCCTTCACCGTCTGCACTCCACCATTGGACTCTCTGACACTGTTCACAAATGGTTTACACCACACCTCACTGGCAGAACTGAGCATGTCACCCAGGGAAAGGCAAAATCCCACACCCACAACGTCACCTGCGGTGTCCCTCAAGGATCGGTGCTGGGCCTCACCTTGTTCACACTCTCCATGCTCCCCTTTGGCCGTGTCATCAGCAGGCATGGAATATCTTTCCACTGCTATGCTGATGACACACAGCTCTACATCAAAGCCAACCCCACCCCCTCTGCACCTCTGCCATTATTCACATTGACCACCTGCCTGGAGGAGATGAGGCGTGGATGAAGCTCAACTTCTTACAGCTGAACAACTCCAAGACTGAAGCCATTCTAGTTGGCACACCCCACCAGGTCCGGTCATCCACCATCACCACCTTCTCTGGCCAGAACATTCCCCTCTCCACATCAGTCACCAACCTGGGCGTCAAAATGGACCCTCACCTCACCTTTGAGACCCACATCAAACAGCTGTGCAAGACGTCCTTCTACCACCTAAGGAACATCGCCAAACTCCGTCCCACACTAACCCTGGCAGATGCAGAGAAGCTCGTCCACGCCTTTGTCTGCTCCAGGCTGGACTACTGCAATGCACTCCTCATTGGGATCCCTAGTAACAGCCTCCAGAAACTCAACACAACAATAAATCCAAAACAGTGCTGCTAGGATTCTGATGAGGGTGTGCAAATATGATCATATCACATCAAGAAGCATCAAAAGGAAGTAATAGAGCAGTTTTATCTCTATGGACTCTAAAAAGCTATAGAACTCTATGAAGGTTATAACGAATATGAACACAAACAAGAAGCATATCATCACTGATGAACTACAAAAAGCTAATGAGCTGAATGATTTTTTCATCTTAGGTTCGAAACGCAGGACTTCTTTGGAATGTAATCATTTGCTTGATACCATTTCCACCTCTGACTTGAGTTTTAGGCTGGTAGTTGACCCACTCAAGATCTAGTCGCTCTTCAGGCGTACATGGACAAATAAATCCTCAGGCCCAGATGGCATCTCTGCTTTTCTCTTAAAAAACTGTGCAGAAGAGCTTCCTCCAGCATGGTGCCCTATCTTCCAGCGGTTGGTGGACTCACATATCGTCCGTGCCGTCTGGAAAAAATCCATTATTGTTGTTCTAGTTCCAAAGAAACCTTGTCCGACTGAAAATAATGACTATAGACCTGTGGCCCTGACTTCAATTGTTATTAAATGTTTTGAAAAATACATGGTGTCTGCATTACAGGCAGAGGTCAAATAAGAACTCGATCCGTTTCAGTTTGCCTACAGGCAAGGGCGGGGTACGGATGATGCCATTAACAGTATCACCCATTTTGCCATCAAGCACTCGGAAGATCCTAAGATTCCTACATGAGGAATCCATTACCCAGGTGTGCTCTTATAAATACCTGGGCGTTCACTTAGACAATACAGTTGGTTGGAACACCCATGTGGAAAGCTTGTGTTCTCATTTACAGCAGAGATTATACTTTTTGCGTAGACTCAGGGTGCATGGGGTGGACAAGATGATCATTTGTATTTTACCAGGCTGTATTAGAGAGCATAGTTATATATGGGATGACTGCATGGTATGGCAATCTCACTGTCAAATCTAAGCTTGCTCGTCTGGTACAGACTGCTAAGAAAGTCATGGGGAGAGAGGAACACCAATCCCTCCAGTCCATATACGAGCAGTCTGTTTCCAGGTAGGCACAGGGAATACTGTCTGACCCATCTCATATCCTATATGCTGAATCAAACCCCCCCAGGACCAAACTCCGCACTATGGGGGATCGGGCTTTCTGACCCCATCAAACCCCCCAGGACCAAACTCCGCACTATGGGGGATCAGGCTTTCTGACCTCATCAAACCCCCCAGGACCAAACTCCGCACTATGGGGGATCGGGCTTTCTGCTCGACTGCTCCCAGTCTGTGGAAAGCTCTCCCCGACCACCTGAGACTGTGTATGCTTTTAAACGAGGCCTTAAAACATTTTTACCAGAGGCTTTAGCTGATAACTCACTTTACTGTCCTTTTCGTTTCATTCTTATGTTTTGTACCTAGTTTTGGACTCGTGCAATACAAATAAAATGCATTATCCTTGACTCTCCACGTGTTGCACAGGGTTTCTCATCAGTCCAAGCATTACCTGTGTCTGTATTGTTTTTTTTGTGTGTTTTTTATCCATATAATCCTATGTGAAGGGCCATAAAGTGGAATGTCAAAAAATATTTAATTATAACCACTTTAGCACTGGTGTAAAAATTTGCAAATGGAACTAGCAAGAGCAGGTCAGTGATCGGAGTGATCCACGTGCCTCAGGCTCATCCTTGATAGCTTGCAAGTCAGCATTTTGTTGTACTGTGTAGACTCAAAATCTCATGGTTAAATATACCTGCAAGCAGCGATATGGGGGCCAAGCAGATGCAACCAGGGCATCAAAGACAACTAGGCTATAGTTATAGAGCTATGGGGCATCAAAGACCCCTAGTCTATAGTTATAGAGCTATATGGCATCAAAGACCACTAGCCTATAGTTATAGAGCTATGGGGCATCAAAGACCACTAGCCTATAGTTATAGAGCTATAGGGCATCAGACCACTAGCCTATAGTTATAGAGCTATAGGGCATCAAAGACCACTAGCCTATAGTTATAGAGCTATATGGCATCAAAGACCACTAGCCTATAGTTATAGAGCTATAGGGCATCAAAGACCACTAGTCTATAGTTATAGAGCTATAGGGCATCAAAGACCACTAGCCTATAGTTATAGAGCTATGGGGCATCAAAGACCACTAGTCTATAGTTATAGAGCTATATGGCATCAAAGACCACTAGCCTATAGTTATAGAGCTATAGGGCATCAAAGACCACTAGTCTATAGTTATAGAGCTATATGGCATCAAAGACCACTAGTCTATAGTTATAGAGCTATAGGGCATCAAAGACCACTAGCCTATAGTTATAGAGCTATGGGGCATCAAAGACCACTAGTCTATAGTTATAGAGCTATAGGGCATCAAAGACCACTAGCCTATAGTTATAGAGCTATAGGGCATCAAAGACCACTAGCCTATAGTTATAGAGCTATAGGACATCAAAGACAACTAGGCTATAGTTGAGAAAAAAGAGATTAAGTGTATTTCACAAAATCCAAAATGGCGGAAAATCCAATATGGTGGAAAATACGTCTCAGCATGAGCCCCGGAATCCAACGGTAGGCTACCTTGTTTTTGAAAAATCGGGCTGATGGCTCAAAAGTTGGATGCCTAAACGCACCTCCAAATTTGACACGTTGGTGGCGCTAGAGGGTTCGAGGTGTGGACATGACACTTGGTCAGGAGGGTTATGGCACTGTCCCGAATGATTATACCAATTTTCACAACTTTTTACCTTATGGTTCTATGGGCGGCCATAGACTCCCATTGGAAGAATAAGAAGAAAATGTAGAATCACTTAGGGTGCCTACGCAGCTTCACTGCTTGGCCCCCAATTAAGTTTTGTTCTTCTTCAGGGTGTGTAAAAGGTCTATCATATGGCAAAAAGTCTAGATTTGATGCACATACAAGAAACTATGCTTGAAGTCCAAAAAATGTCAACCTCAAAGTATTGGATCATTTGGTGCCATTTTGACAGATGTCCTTAATTGTAATCAGCCACTGATGGTCACTCTTACCTTGAAGTCTTAAAAACATACTTGGAGTGACTGTGTGTGTGTGTGTGTGTGTGGGGGGGGGGGGGGGTGGGGGGGGGCTCAGCCAGAATGAAACACTAATATGTTTAAAAAGGTTTTTATTGAAATGTCAACTCCTCAGGCACAGTCAGTCTTGGAGTGAAGCCCAATGACTGCCCTCTGCAGACCTATGGAAAGGTAAAACCAATTACATGGCAAGAATCTGTGATGGCACATTGGGCCTCATTCACCAACGATCACCAACGAAGTAAAGAAGTTCTTAAGAAGCATTTCTTCTTAAACTGTAGGCCTACTTACGCCGTTTCTACGAAAATTCTAAGAACAGAACTTGATATTGGTGAATGAGGCCCATTGACCTTTTAAGGCATACATTTATACTGTATACATACCCATTAAATATGATCCTTGAATCACTAGCCTTCTCCAGGAATCCTTGATGGGACCTGTAGAAGCACTGCCATACCTGCAAATATGACGTTTTCAAAGTTTAGATTATAAAAAGGTAGTGGGTTGACGTCTGTATTCTGAAACGGGTTAAAAGCTTTAAAAATTACCTTGTACGACTGGGCGGTTAGCCAGTCTGTGACCGGGTCTGGGGCCGAGGAAGGTAGCCAGTCTGGGGCAGGGGCTGAGGCCGGGGCTGAGGCAGGGAGGAAGAGTGGTATCCAGTCTGGGGCTGGGTATCAGACTGGGGCTGGTGCTCGGGCCGGTAGCCAGTCTGGGGCTGGGGCCGGTAGCCAGTCTGGGGCTGGGGCCGGTAGCCAGTCTGGGGCTGGGGCCGGTAGCCAGTCTGGGGCTTGGGCTGGGGCCGGTAGCCAGTCTGGGGCTTGGGCTGGGGCCGGTAGCCAGTCTGGGGCTGGGGCTGGGGCCGGTAGCCAGTCTGGGGCTTGGGCTGGGGCTGGGGCCGGTAGCCAGTCTGGGGCTGGGGCTGGGGCCGGTAGCCAGTCTGGGGCTGGGGCCGGTAGCCAGTCTGAGGCTGGGGCCGGTAGCCAGTCTGGGGCTGGGGCCGGTAGCCAGTCTGGGGCTGGGGCCGGTAGCCAGTCTGAGGCTGGGGCCGGTAGCCAGTCTGGGGCTGGGGCCGGTAGCCAGTCTGGGGCTGGGGCTGGGGCCGGTAGCCAGTCTGAGGCTGGGGCCGGTAGCCAGTCTGAGGCTGGGGCCGGTAGCCAGTCTGAGGCTGGGGCCGGTAGCCAGTCTGGGGCTGGGGCCGGTAGCCAGTCTGAGGCTGGGGCCGGTAGCCAGTCTGAGGCTGGGGCCGGTAGCCAGTCTGAGGCTGGGGCCGGTAGCCAGTCTGAGGCTGGGGCTGGTAGCCAGTCTGGGACTCTGCTTGAGGCTTGTAGCCAGTCTGGGGCTTGGGCTGGGGCTGGTAGTCGTTCTGGGGCTGGGAGCCAGTCTGGGGCTGGGGCTGAGGCCTTGGCTGGGGCTGGTAGTCAGGCTGGGGCTTGGGCTGGGGCTGGTAGCCAGTCTGGGGCTGGGGCTGCGAGTCAGGCTGGGGCCTGGGCTGGGGTTTGGGCTGGGGCTGGTAGCCAGTCTGGGGCTGGGGCTGCGAGTCAGGCTGGGGCCTGGGCTGGGGTTTGGGCTGGGGCTGGTAGCCAGTCTGGGGCTGGGGCTGGTAGCCAGTCTGGGGCTGGGGCTGGTAGCCAGTCTGGGGCTGGGGCTGGTAGCCAGTCTGGGGCTGAGGCTTGGGCTGGGGCTGGTAGTCGATCTGAGTCTGGGGCTCGGGCTGAGACTTGTGCTTGTAGCCAGTCTGGGGCTTGGGCTGGGGATGGGGCCTTGGCTGGGGCTGGTAGTCGGTCTGGGGTTCAGGTTGGGGCTGGTAGTCGGTCTGGGGTTCAGGTTGGGGCTGGTAGCCAGTCTGAGGCTTGGGTTGAGGTTTGTAGCCAATCTGGGGCTGGGGCTGAGGCCTTGGCTGGGGCTTGGGCTGGTAGTCAGGCTGGGGCTGGTAGTCAAGCTGGAGCTGGGGCTCGGGCTGAGGCTGAGGCTGGGGTTTGGGCTGGTAGCCAGTCTGGGGCTGGGGCTTGGGCTGGGGCTGGTAGTCGGTCTGAGGCTGGGGCTCGGGCTGAGACTTGTGCTTGTAGCCAGTCTGGGGCTTGGGCTGGGGCTGAGGCCTTGGCTGGGGCTGGTAGTCGGTCTGGGGTTCAGGTTGGGGCTGGTAGCCAGTCTGAGGCTTGGGCTGGGGCTGAGGTCTTGGCTGGGGCTGGGGCTGGTAGTCAGGCTGGAGCTGAGGCTTGGGCTGGGGCTGGGGCTGGTAGCCAGTCTGGGGCTGGGGCTGGGGCTGGTAGCCAGTCTGGGGCTGGGGCTGGTAGCCAGTCTGGGGCTGGGGCTTGGGCTGAGGCTGGTAGCCAGTCTGAGGCTTGGGTTGAGGCTTGTAGCCAATCTGGGGCTTGGGCTGGGGCTGGGGCTGAGGCCTTGGCTGGGGCTGGGGCTGGTAGCCAGTCTGGGGCTGCGAGTCAGGCTGGGGCCTGGGCTGGGGTTTGGGCTGGGGCTGGTAGCCAGTCTGGGGCTGAGGCTTGGGCTGGGGCTGGTAGTCGGTCTGGGGTTCAGGTTGGGGCTGGTAGCCAGTCTGGGGCTGGGGCTTGGGCTGAGGCTGGGGCCGGTAGCCAGTCTGAGGCTTGGGTTGAGGCTTGTAGCCAATCTGGGGCTTGGGCTGGGGCTGAGGACTTGGCTGGGGCTTGGGCTGGTAGTCAGTCTGGGGCTGGGGCTTTGGCTGGGGCTGGTAGCCAGTCTGGGGCTGGGGCTTGGGCTGAGGCTGGGGCTGAGGCCTTGGCTGGGGCTTGGGCTGGGGCTGGTAGTCAGGCTGGGGCTGGGGCTTTGGCTGGGGCTTGTAGCCAATCTGGGGCTTGGGCTTGGGCTGGGGCTGGGGCTGAGGCCTTGGCTGGGGCTGGTAGTCAGGCTGGGGCTGGTAGTCAAGCTGGAGCTGGGGCTCGGGCTGAGGCTGGGGTTTGGGCTGGTAGCCAGTCTGGGGCTTGGGCTTGGGCTGGTAGCCAGTCTGAGGCTTGGGTTGAGGCTTGTAGCCAATCTGAGGCCTGGGCTTGGGCTGGTAGTCAGGCTGGGGCTGGGAGTCAGGCTGGGACCTGGGCTGGGGCTTGGGCTGGTAGTCAGGCTGGGACCTGGGCTGGGGCTTGGGCTGGGGCTGGTAGTCAGGCTGGGGCTTGGGCTGGGGCTTGTAGCCCGCCTGAGGCTGGGGCTCGGGCTGAGGCTTGGCCTGGTAGCCAGTCTGGGGTTCAGGCTGCGGCTGGTAGCCAGTCTGTGGCATGGGCTCAGGCCGGTAGCTGGTCTGGGGCTGTGGCTGATAGTCAGCCTGGGGCTTTACACTGCTAGAGGCATCACTAGGAGAATTACTTGAGCACCACACAGAACTGCTGGGTAGAGGCTCATAGACATCAGAAGCAACTCTGTATCCTTCACTGCCCAAGGAAGGATTGACTGATTCACTCCAGGCCAGTCCATATTCGTCCACTAGAAAATTGAATCAATGTATTAGGAATTATACAAACAAATAGAAGTAGAAATTCAAATGTATGAAGACATACCTGTCCCTCCTACAGAATGACAACCAAAGACCAACACTGACAGCAATGTTATCCTGAAAGAAAGTAACTTATAAAATACTTTATATCGACACCCCAAGACTGATACAGCTGTCCCATTAATCTGAACAAGTAACAATCCAAAATTCAAACAAATTAAAATGACGTACCTTAACCCAAATATAAGGGGCTGTGCCATATTTTGCCTGAAATCAACCCGATAAACCCAATGAGCAAACTGGCTCCTTCCCAATAACCCAACCCTGTCTTCCAAGACAACCTCACATCATTATGTCTGGTCCTTATACAGGCATTGATTGCTGCCTCCTGCGTTCAGTCTGAATAGGCTGATTAGGACCAGCTTGTGGAGCTGCTTGTCATGTTTTGCAACAGGTGCCTCAAATTGGAAAGGAAGTATCTTTCTGGAAGTTGTTTATATGTCTTGAATGTACAGGTAAAGGCCTACTCTGGGGAAAAGTGTATTAGTTTGGGCAAAATGACAAAACATAAAAAGTAAAAGCCCATATGATCAGAGCGTGTTCTTTATTAAACTTTTCAGTCAGATCATATCATACTAAATCAAGGTCTGAGTGTCTGTGTAATATTAGGCAATACTGACATGTGTAGAGGGTGTCACATCTGCGTTCAAGCAATCAGTGGAATATCACAAACATGTAATTAGGGCCCGAGTACTGGCGGTGCGAGGCCCTATTGAAATTGTAAGGATTATTATTCTCTTACATCCTTTTCCCCCCAAAAATACCTTTTAGGCGGCCTAAACATCGATGAAAACGCATGAAACTTTGCAGATACGTCAGTCCCAGTGAAAAATGTGATATTTCATGGGTGACGGAAATGGGTGTGGCAAAGCGGCTCAAGAGCGCCCCCTGGCAAGCCCCACCTTCCAGTTTTTCGTAGGCAAACGAAAGTTGATAGACATAGCTAATTTATCCACACACACAAAAAAGTCTCTTGGAGCCATACCCTAAGTCTGACAGGAAGTCCGCCATTTTGCTCGTTTTTGACATTTCCATCCCTCGTACTTTAACTCCTCCTCCTACAGATTTAATCCGATCGACTTCACACTCGGTCTGCTTCATCTGAAGACCTTTCTGATTAAAAGTTATCCAAAAAATGTTACGTTTACTAAACACCCTTGTCGTGGCGCCGCGGCGAATTTTAATGTTTCGCCATAAAACAGGAAGTCCTCATATCTCCTCCATACATTATCCAATTTGTCCAATATTTCTCACGCTTCATGAAGGTTCTGTCCTGAACACATCTATGTGTCAGTATTGCGTCATACTTATAACGCCACCTATTAGTGAAACAGGAAGTCCTCAAAACTCCTACATACATTATCCGATTTGCACCAAATTGCTGACGCTTCATGAAGGTCGCATTCTGAACACATCTATGCGTCGGTATTGAGTCACACTTACAGCGCCACCTACTAGTGAAACAGGAAGTACTCACAACTCCTACATACGTTATCCGATTTACTCCAAATTGCTCATGCTTGATGAAGGTTGCATCTTGAACACATCTGTAAGTCAGTATTGCGTAATACCTACAGTGCCACCTACTGGTGAAACAGGAAGTCCTCATAACTCCTACATATGTTATCTGATTTACTCCAAATTGCTCAGGGTTGATGAAAGTCGCATCCTGAACACATCTGTGCATCAGCATTGAGTCATACTTATAGCGCCACCTACTGCTAGTGACAGAAAGTCCTCATAACTCCTACATACATTGTCCGATTTACACAACATTTCTCACGCTTCATCGAGGTACCGTCCTGAACACATCTATCTGACAATATTGAGTCACGCTTAGAGCGCCACCTACTGAAGTTTCTCTCAGAACTGGACACCAAAATAGCACACCCTTTAACAGCACCGCACCCCGACACGCTGCTGCTGCTTGCAGCCCTAGTTCCAAATGTCTTTTATGGTCCATGCTTGCGCTGGTTTATGGGTTGGATGGTATACTATTGGCCATATTTCCATGGTTTATAGATGGGTGTCTACATTGGTAGGGCTAAAAGGAAGAATGAATGTAGCAGAGGTGGTTTGGAACCCCATTCTTTGGATGATGTAATCCTGCATGACACTCTTAAGACAAACTCAATGACAGTTTTATAGCAGGCTACTACATTGTGCTTTCTGGTCACGGTAAGCTAGTAAACACTGCTCCCTGTAGGAATTGGCTTCACTAATCAAATTAATTTGAGTCTTGTTTCCCTTTCAGCCACAATGCAGTCACCAGCAGACCAAAGCTAGCTATCCTTCATATACAGTGCAACAATTGTAAAATTGTAGCACACAGACCATCAGCAAATGAGTAGTTCAGTGATGGGACTGATTCCACGTGCCAGATGTTTTTAAATAGCACATCCTTGATAGCTTGCGCATCAACATTTTGTGGTACAAACTAAAGCTCATTACTTATATGCTAATTTTATATTAGAGAGGTGAAACAGGGGTGCCCATAAGCATATATAGTGTTTGACAGAGAGGGAAAAGTCAGCTGGTTTAAGATGAGAGGTGAAGGAGAGAGAGGCTGGAGAAGCAATTGAGAATGAAGCCTTGGTCTACATCCATATCATGTTAACTAGCTGCGTGAAATACTACAGCCTTTTACCCACATAATTCACCTGCCACTATGCTAGAGCTTTATGAACCTCTCCTTCCAACCAGATCTCCCATAGGGAAACAATGAGGTCTGTTCTCTCTCCCACCTTCTCTCTCTCCCTCACCCAGTCTCTCTCTCTCTACATACCTCTTTTCTCCCCTCCTTTTCTTCATCTGTCCATCTTTCCCTCTCTCCTTCTTCCTTTCTCTATCCATCTCCCACTCTCTCTCATTCATTCTTTCTCTCTCTCTACCTCTGTCTCTCTGAGATGAACAGTGTAGCTTGTATGTCCAGTGATGTCTCAGTGGAACTCCAACCAACATCAACCTTGCTCCAAGTCCAACCTTACTTTCATTACTGCATTAAGTCCTCCTTCTCTGGCACCAAGGACACATACACACACACACGTGCACACACACACACACACACACACACACACACACACACACACACACACACACACACACACACACACACACACACACACACACACAGTAAGTAGGTGCACCGCAAGTAGTACTGCGCTCTCTCAGTTCTGCGCCTCAGAAATCACAGTAATTACAGAGAAAACAAAATGACAGGAAATTGTTCTGCCGCTTAAGAGCTATTTCTGACCAGGGCTGCATTGAGCGCCAGCTCTATTAGGCATAACTTCATGAGGATTGACAGACGGATGGATTAATACATCATCAGGCGTGTTCATTACAGCTGTCAGGTATAATGACCACACGTGAGTGGCAGTATAACTGTATATCATGTAGCCTACGTGTCTCTTTGTGTGCGCACGTGTCCATATGAAGGCTCCATCAAATGCGCCGGTCAGCAACCAGCCAACAAGATTGAATCTGAATACACATTAGTGTCTGGAATTACAATATGATCTTGACCAGAACACAACATCTGCGGTTGGAATGATAACATGGAAAGAAGAGTAAGTAAACCCCTCAGCTAGTGATAGTAGGCAGGAGGGTATGTGGGTCCCTACTCTGCTCTGGCTAATCTTTGGTGTGTACACACTCCAACAGCTCATATGGTACATGATGCAATCCTGAAAACACATAGGGGTACTGTATGGCCCCATGAGGAATAGATACACAGATTTAAAGAGAAGCCACATGTTAATGAGGTGGAATATGTTGCAGTGAATATAAATTCAGTACAATCGGTAGATTCAACTATGCACAGATACACACACACACACACACACACACACACTGCACCACAGACACGCAATGCCGGCTTTTCCATACATCCAGACCATAGCGCCCACCACTTTATCAGATCCACCTGCTACCTTCACTGCAATAAATTACCAATCCATTCAGTTCAGTGCTTCAATCATTCACACACTCTCCTGGGACCGCCTTTGCCTCAAAATCATTCTCCCTCTCATTCCTCTAGCCTCTCCTCTTCCACCTCTCCCTCCATCTGTCCATCCCATCCCTCTAATCAGAACAGCCTGTTCTGTAGCCGACAGCAGCAGAGAAGCTGATGTTATTTGCTAATTGCCGCAGACAGAAGGTGTGAGCTGTTTGTCGACTGCTTCTGTGTACACAGAGCCTGGGAATATGCTGTGTGTGTGTGTGTGTGTGTGTGTGTGTGTGTGTGTGTGTGTGTGTGTGTGTGTGTGCGTGTGTGCGTGTGTGTGTGTGAAAGTGTGTGTGAGTCAGAGTCAGTAGGCTATGTGTGTTCAGAGAAAGGGTTATTTGTTTTCCAGCTGTGAGCCATCTGTGATCGACTCGTATCCGTTGCTCCCCAGAGAAGAATGAGGGAGAAGGTGGACAGCTTAGTGAACCTGAATTGATGAAAAAGTCCCTTCGCTTGGATCCCTGAATCCAAAACCAACACCATGATGTAGCCTAGTGAATCAGTCAAATGGCCTACCCAGCTGATTTATCTGGGCACTTAAGAGGACATTGTGAGCATTTGCTTAGGCTAACGATAACCTCTGCCCCCCTCCACCCCAAGCTGGAACCACTGCCACCCTTTTGACACCCTAGGTAAAACGCTAGAACTGCTAACTTTACTGATGATGGAAGAGGTTAAAGCTTACCAAGATGTAGGCTACGCTTGGGCCCTAGGCTAGGACCTACAGTCATGACGGTGTGCTGTGGACACAAGGGTCACTACAGCCTTTGAACAAACGATTGTAGCCTACTGACAGGCAGAACAGGACCGATGTGTACCGATGTAATCTACTGGATGCTTCGAGCGCCATCTTGCGCATTGCTGAAGTATTGATTGCGAAGGCGCTGTGTTTGTTCCTCGAGCTACCCTGTAAACCGGACGGTTGCCAGGTTTGAGCAAACACTTCTCATCATCCCTGAGAGTTCCGTGTGAGCAGTGTGTATTATGTACCCTCCGTAGGGGGATATTTAAAAACATGGCAAGCCGGAAAAATCGCTAGCAAGCTCGAAGCTTCTGCCGAGTTGAGTGCTTTAGGAGTGTTGTTCTTTGGTTAAAAAAACAACAACACTGAAACAAACAACATTTGGAAAACATTCATAGCTTTCAATCGGGATATCTCAAGGGGTTATTCGATGCTCTACTGCTTCGTCTAGGGTTCATATCTGAAAACTAACCGTGGGTGACGGACCTCTGAATCAGAACTGTCTGCAGGGCAAGGTGACGTTAACGAACCGTCGGACGCCATTGCATTGTTTACGAAAACGGGCCCGACCAGCCCTTGGTAAAACGATAAACGGGACGTCCCATAGCGATGGTCAAACGTTAGGCCGTCTCTGTAATTGTTTGCAACAAGTTCGCATTTCATCAGCATTTCATCAGTCCCCATCTTGCTAGGACCAGGATATGACCCCACAATAACAAGTTCCCCACTGACATCTCGCTTCTCGTGTTCTCCTCAACGACAGGTGCGCAGAAATGTCTCACTACTCGTCTTCGCGCAGCTCCTCGCGGAACACCGACTGCAAGGTGTACGTGGGCGATCTGGGCAACGGTGCAGCCAAGGGTGAGCTGGAGCGGGCGTTCAGCTACTACGGCCCTCTGCGCAGCGTGTGGGTGGCCAGGAACCCGCCCGGGTTCGCCTTCGTGGAGTACGAGGACGCACGGGACGCGGAGGATTCAGTGAAGGGGATGGACGGGAAGTGAGTATGAACTGTTTCTAACACGATGGTTTTGCGGGTGGATGTGTCCTGAAAACCTTGAAAATGTGACTTGGATCATGACTTGGGCCATCTTTTATCCATAAACTGCAGAAAACTGCAAATCTCTTTCTCAACTATCACCCCTCCCTTCGTTCCTTACTTCCTCGCCTCTCCCTTTCCCAGGGTACTTTGTGGTTCCCGTATTCGCGTGGAGCTGTCTACAGGCATGTCTAGGAAGAGTCGCCATGGCCGTCCCAGTCGCCGCCACTTTGACCCCAGCGACCGTTGCTACCAGTGCGGAGACAGGGGCCACTACGCCTATGACTGCTACCGCTTCAACAAGAGGGGAGGGGGACGCCGCAGCAGGTAGGCTTTTTTGTTCATTTCCTGTTAGCCCATACCTTGGGCCATCGCAAGATATGGGCTAACATACTGTGTGAGTACCTTGCACCTTGCAGTACCTTCATATTTGCATTTACATAATTTCGCAAGAAAGGTTTCCCCAAAAGTTTTTTTTTGGCCCCTGAGACCAAACGGGCCCGAGTTGGGAGTGCTCGTTATCAACTGGTGATGGCCCAAGGTCTGGGCTAACAGGAAATAATAGTGGAAAAAAGGTAGCAAAAGACATCCTGTGGTGTGGGCCTAGCTCCCGGCCTAATAGAACTAATAGAAGTTCATTTCGTATCCACCAACGTGGGTGTACAGTGTTGTGGAAATTTCTGTCACGGAGTATTGTTCAGGAGAGAGTGAATGCCACCATTCTAGGTTTAACAAAGTGTATTACATGCAAGCAGGCAAGCAGCACAGTAGCCTCATACAATACAAACAGCACAATAACATACACACACCCCCAATAACCCGTCTGGAGAAGGAGACCAGTAACATACACACACCCCCAATAACCCGTCTGGAGAAGAGGACCAGTAACATACACACACCCCCAATCACCCGTCTGGAGTGAGAGACCAGTAACATACACACACCCCCAATAACCCGTCTGGAGAAGAGGACCAGTAACATACACACACCCCCAATAACCCGTCTGGAGAAGAGGACCAGTAACATACACACACCCCCAATAACCCGTCTGGAGAAGAGGACCAGTAACATACACACACCCCCAATAACCCGTCTAGGGTGAGAGACCAGTAACATACACACACCCCCAATAACCCGTCTGGAGTGAGAGACCAGTAACATACACACACCCCCAATAACCCGTCTGGAGAAGGAGACCAGTAACATACACACACCCCCAATAACCCGTCTAGGGTGAGAGACCAGTAACATACACACACCCCCAATAACCCGTCTGGAGAAGAGGACCAGTAACATACACACACCCCCAATAACCCGTCTGGAGAAGGAGACCAGTAACATACACACACCCCCAATAACCCGTCTAGGGTGAGAGACCAGTAACATACACACACCCCCAATAACCCGTCTGGAGTGAGAGACCAGTAACATACACACACCCCCAATAACCCGTCTGGAGAAGGAGACCAGTAACATACACACACCCCCAATAACCCGTCTAGGGTGAGAGACCAGTAACATACACACACCCCCAATAACCCGTCTGGAGAAGGAGACCAGTAACATACACACACCCCCAATAACCCGTCTAGGGTGAGAGACCAGTAACATACACACACCCCCAATAACCCGTCTGGAGAAGAGGACCAGTAACATACACACACCCCCAATAACCCGTCTGGAGAAGAGGACCAGTAACATACACACACCCCCAATAACCCGTCTGGAGAAGAGGACCAGTAACATACACACACCCCCAATAACCCGTCTGGAGAAGAGGACCAGTAACATACACACACCCCCAATAACCCGTCTAGGGTGAGAGACCAGTAACATACACACACCCCCAATAACCCGTCTGGAGTGAGAGACCAGTAACATACACACACCCCCAATAACCCGTCTGGAGAAGGAGACCAGTAACATACACACACCCCCAATAACCCGTCTAGGGTGAGAGACCAGTAACATACACACACCCCCAATAACCCGTCTGGAGAAGAGGACCAGTAACATACACACACCCCCAATAACCCGTCTGGAGAAGGAGACCAGTAACATACACACCCCCAATAACCCGTCTGGAGAAGGAGACCAGTAACATAGACACACCCCCAATAACCCGTCTGGAGAAGGAGACCAGTAACATACACACACCCCCAATAACCCGTCTGGAGAAGGAGACCAGTAACATACACACACCCCCAATCACCCGTCTGGAGAAGGAGACCAGTAACATACACACACCCCCAATAACCCGTCTGGAGAAGAGGACCAGTAACATACACACACCCCCAATAACCCGTCTGGAGAAGGAGACCATCAAACCTCAGTTGCTTCATGCACAAAGCAGTCTGCAATGTGAGAAATGATGGCCCAGATCTGCGGTTACAGTCAATATTTATACAGTCAAAAACAACCTTGGTGTCTGGGCCAATTAATAGCCCTCGCATCCCACCCCCCAGTCCAGCCGGAATCCTGTTTTGTCAACAGAGAGAATGGCAAGGCTGGGGCGCGAGCAGAGACAGTCACTTCTACAAAAACATAAGATTAGAGTACATAGCATTCTTTCTCTAGCCAAGGTATCAGAGGCCAGTTCTGTGGCCTAAACAACAGACACTGTTAAAGAGATCTAACCAAGGTCTAGTATGTCAAATTAATTCAAATAATGTCTAATAACACATATTTTCCATTACAACAGACACACACACACACACACACACACACACACAGGTGTGGTAGGGCGGTACACCTCTCCCTGAAATGCATTTTTTCAAAATTTGCTTGGGCAAAGGCGGAAATTGGAAGTACTTGCACATGAAACAAAAAACACTTTGAGTAGTAGTACTGAACTATGACCTTACCTGATGATCAGAGCCCATTTTCACAAAACATCCTAGCCTGAAAATGACTCCTAAATGGCCAAAATGAGAGTACTATGCCCTCTCCATCCCCCAAATAGTCCTGGCGCGTCATTTCATTTCCACTTGATTCTTAACTCGATCGCGCACGCTATGGAAAGATGCTTCACTTATTGTGTTGATAATTGTTTTGTCACAAACATTTTTAAAGGTTCATTTTTTAATTAATAGCCTTTATTAGAATGTGACAGTGAGTTTTAAGTAGGCCTATAATCGCAACTACCCTAAATTGTTCAAACTCCATTCCAGTCCAAATTTTCTATTTCCGACAATAGAGTAGCTTAGTATTACCCTATAAAGTAGCCAATGATGGATTCACCGACACACTTATGTAGCCCAATACATCCATGATGTAGCCCCACACGAACCAGTCATAGTGGTCATGGTCAGAAAGCAGGAACGTGAAACACGTTGCCATGCCTGGCAAAGAGGTCAACCCTGTTAACCCCTGTACCCCGTACATTTTAGGTGAAGCTCCTAACTAGGAAGTTTTAGCGCTAGTTTGGAGGACCTCTAGTGATTCCCCCAGATTCTCCCAGATTCTTTGTGAATACAGCCACAGGTACTGTCTGACTGGAGGTTGGTGAGAATCCCATTCGAGCATCTATAATATCAGGCTACATTCCATTCATTCATGGCCTTTCCCATCAGGTGCTAGAGACATCACGTTCTTTAATTATTCCCAGCAATATAAGGCAGACGGGTGCCCTAGGCTATGTATAAACTCCTAACTGCAATTTGTTCAAATAATAACTGACAAAACTTTGCCCTCAGGTGTCACAAAGGAAATGGACTGTCAGCTGTGTTATTCCAGTTTGTGCACTGCCATAGAGCCTGAATTAAAGTGCGCTAATGTGACCGCCCACTTTTCTTTTTTTGGGCTTCGGTTCAGAAAGTGAATTTTGCCTACATTCACTCCACTGACGTGTTAGAACATCCTTATATGAAGAGTTTTAAACCTGGAACCAAGCCAACTGGCTCAGAGATTAATCATATTTGTAACCTTGAGGTATGGGAACCGACATGGCAATATATTATATTTATACTACTAGCTTTGTAAGATTTTATCATAACCACTAGGGTGGTCCTTAAAATTGAAATTCGGAAAGTCTAAGCTCCAACCCCTGGAATTCATTGAAATAGTGGAGAAAACTCTCCTGGTGAATTATTTTCTCAATCGGACAACAATTACCCCTCCCTCATCGACCTTGAAGTTTCACCCTGAGGATCGCCAAGAGACGCTTTTTATCTGGGAATAAATAGAGCGTATAAGGATTCAAATGAAAATAAAAACAACAATCCTTGAAAATTTTTTGTGCCATTTATTCCCAAAATGTTAGCTTATAACACACTCCAAATTGCGTATAATGTATATTTTATTGCCACACAAGGGACGTTTGGGGCGATGCCCTTCCTCAGCGTGTTCTGGCCGAAGGGCATCGCCCGAAACGTCCCTTGTGTGGCAATAAAATATACATTATATGCATTTTGGAGTGCTGCCTATTTCTTTTCCTGTTTCTGAGTATGGACATTTCCATTATAGGAGCACCCATTCAGGGCTCTAAGGTGCGACCATTTTACTCGCATTTGCGACTAAAAATAGTTTTGTGCGATCAGAAAAAGCACACTGCGAGTACTGTTTTCAACTATTTCACTCGCATTTTGCGTCTAAAATAAATCCATGCAAATTGGATCAAACTAGAGTCAAAGTTTCGCGCACCTGTATACAAAACTACAAGTCCCACAACTTTTTTATTTATTTATTTATTACAAGTCCCACGACTGCAACCTGCAACGCGCAGAAATCTTGGGATGACGCGCGATGACAGCTCAGCTGCCCTCACTCAAAAACGACTTTGCAGACGCCGAATGCCCCTGCCAGTAATGTTAACAAAAAATAAAATGAAGCCCATTCAATCGTATTTTGCCCTGCAAAGTGGAACCAAGGAGGGAGAGGAATTCGGTGAGACCCAGGGGGAGTCGAGTCACTCAAAAATCGTTGTTTACACAAAGTTCTATTGATTAGATTAGATTCAACATTGCACCATAGCCTACCAGTAACTTACTGGATCCACATCAAAACATAATGAAATGCCGTTGACATCGTAAAAAGCGATTTCTTTCTGAAATGCATGCCATAACGATCCAATGACATGTTCCTTTGCATCTACATTAAACTAAGCTTTTCCACGGATTTTAAATTGTTTTAATAATTATTTGCGAAGATATTGGGCTTTCTTCCCACGTTTTTTCACGGCACCGGCAGCTATGTTTCATATCACTGCCTCGGTTCACAAAGCATTGTGTGAGTTTTCATCTACCCCTCGGTTTCAAGTCGGCATCTGAAAACCCTCGTTTTGGAGGGCTGTTTGAACTAGCCCTCGATATGCTCCCTAGTCCTAGAAGCTAAAAGTAATGGGACACACTACCCTACGCGTGAATGCGCAAAATGTAGGGGTGGGGCCTAGGGCTAGGGCTAAGGGGGGGTATTGGGATTGGGCCATAGTCTTCATTAGGACCAATGCACATGATGAAGTGTGTGGGAATAGTATAGTCTTCATTAGGACCAGTGCACCTGATGAAGTGTGTGGGAATAGTATAGTATTCATTAGGACCAGTGCACCTGATGAAGTGTGTGGGAATAGTATAGCAGGAGAGGATGAGAGCTCCTATGGTGAGCAGGTTATTATTGTTTATTGTTGTTGGCAGTAGGCCTAATGTGTGTGTTGCTAATAAAAATGTTATTTCCAATTTTTCGTTGCGCTCCTAAATTTCTTTCTGTGCTCCTAGTGAAAAATGTTAGCTTAGCGCCCTGTCATTGCATGCAAGAATTTAATAGTATAAGTGAGTTGAGCGCGTCCCTCCTTTTCTCATGAGCTTATAACACACAACATAGTGTTTTATAAATGGTTACCTCATTACACAGTTAAATGTATTAAACTATAACAAAAATCTTAAGAAAAATGTCTTTCTACCTCAAATACATACTACATAGTTTGTAGCGGCAGTAGCCCAACGTAAATCAAGTGTAACTGCAGTATATTTTAACACAACTTGGAAGTATCATTTTGGTTCCATGAACATAATCTGAGTCTCTTTAGAAGACCCTAACAGACTACACGATTCTGCGCCCCTCAAGGATCCACAAGACTCCTAGGCACGTCCGACTTGGTGCTAGTGCTCCTGCTGGGCCGCCACACCAGCATCCACGGTCTTCTTTCTGGAGTCCGGGAACTCCGCGCAGTTGCTCCTCATCCTGAGTTAGCCTTCGGTTGTACTCCTGGATGAAGGCAACTCCTCGCTCTGCGTGGTCGTTGATGACCGCTATCCCCTGCACGAAGGCCGCCGCTGTCCGGAAGTCTTCCCGCTCCAGCCATGTCGCGGAATCTTCCAGGCGCAGCTTCTGGAAGAACCGTCGCGTGTTGGTTGATGCCATGTCTTGCGGTTAGAGTCCAGAGACGGCTTGGCTGGGCAGCTTTGGGCGCTTTGCTGGAGATTCATCTGAATCATCTCCCACCGTGGTGTGAAGTGAGGTGAGGATTTGCCTCTTCTCCTCCACCGTGACCAGGGGGTCAAAGAGCGCCAGAGCAACAAGCTCCTCTGAGAGGTACCACAGGTGCCCTTGCAGCTTGGTCAGAGCTGCCTTGCCCACATCCCGGTTGACGTCCATGTAGGTCGTCAAATCCTTCAGCAGTTGCAGGTCATGTCGAGGGCAGCTGCGGCCTCCGGATCCAGTGTCCAGGCTTTCGCGTATAGGCGACTGACGAAGACGGTGATTTGCTGCAGGCTCTCCTCCTCCTTTGCTGTGAGCTTGAACTGGCTCCGGAACATCCACACCTTCAGTGCGTAGATGGCTTTGGACATCCACCTTGCGTGGTGAATGGGTCCGGGGGCTAGGAACCTTACTCCTCGTGGGGGGACCTGGCCGAGGAAGATCACAGTCAATTCCAGCAGCTCCCGGTAGTCGTCCTGAAGGCCCTTGTGGTTGATGAGGGTGCTCTGGAACCAGTCCTTGTCCACAGGGTCCAGCAGAGGATGCACATGGGGGTGGGAATCACCGGGCTCGAACTGGCTCCGGTCGATGAACAGCCAGTGATCTTGGAAGCGCTTGAACAGGGTCACTATCGGACCTGACGTGGGGCCCATGACTGTCGTGAAAACCGCAGCGAGGAGTAGCTCAAGGACATGATGGCGGCTCGCGAAGTACAGGAGGTCTTTCTTGAGCTGCTGTTCAATCAGGACACAAGCCCCGTTGTTCCGGCCAGTGTTGGAGGATGTCAAGTCAAACTACTTATTTGTTCTTTGTTTGTGAAATACGAAACGTTGCGTAGACTCGCGTAAAGTCGGTTGTGAAATGCTAGTTTCAACTCGCGTTTCACTACGCAATCTAATCCTGTAACTAGTTTACGCACGATTATTGTAAGGTTATGACACAACCAATATATCATTGGAATCGCAATATAGTTGGCTGTTAAACTGGCCAGGCTAAATTTTGCATTTCTACATTTCTGCAGTTTATTGACATTGAATCTAATGCTGCATACAGCCAAAAAGTAATTTGACTTTACTAAAATTGAGGGAGGGGTAAATGTTGGAATTTGAAAACAATACACCAGGAGAGTTTTCTCGACTATTCCAACGAATTCCGGGGGTTGGAGCTTAAAATAAATGAATAAAAAAATGTACCCCTCATGAAGGACCACCCTAATAACAACAAAACATTGACAAACCTTAGAATCGCGACGTTCCAGGTTGAGCACAGTCAAATAATAGGCCATTTTTTAAATGAGCTTAATTACACAAAAAGTGAGCCTCGCATATTACTCTCTGATTCCTTCTGGCTCCCTGAAAGAAACAGTCCCCTTTCTATTGACCTTCTAAATTGGCCCATAGGTGCAAATGTACCTGGATTGATAGGGTGCCTTCTGATTTACATTCTATTCACATTCTAAATACATGTGAGGTAAGGGATGGCCATGTGTGAATTGTCGATTTGTAAACAAGCTTTGTAAACAAAGCCTAAAGTAGAGGTATTTCCATGCATAAAGTAGCTGTCTGGCCAGCTACTCTAATCCCCCACGTCTGATTTTTATTTTCCCTAGCCTAATGTCAGTGCATTTTTGTTGTATTATCCTGTCTTGCTGTCGGATGTAGAATATCACATCTTCGCGTTCACACAGATCATTTTTTGAAAGCGTGGGCGCTCTCATTGTTGTTTGGATCACGCTGCTCTGCCAAAGCACTGCACCTCGCGACCCCGGAAACATGTCAGGGGAAAAGCAGTGCGCCTTGCTTTCAATAAACCTTCCAAAATGAAAACGTCTACACGGCTCTCTGAATTATTTATCGCCGTTGGTCTAAATTGAACAGACACGGATTGGTGTAACAGATTCTCCCCCCTTTCGTTCCGTCTTTTGAGGTAGTGATCTTCCGCAGCGGCCCGACTCCCCTTTTCGTCTGAATGGTGCGTTCCGCCAACACGGAAGACTACTGCTCTTCCTCCTCTGTTCTAGTCTACAGTATTTTCTGCAGCCTCTCACAAGCCAACCAAAGCCAGGGCCGGCCCATCCATTAGGCAAAAAGAAAGCATGACCACATCACAGCAGTGCTGTCCTCCCTGCACTGGCTCCCTGTCTGCTTCAGGATTGATTTTACGATTTTGTAACTTGTTTTTAAGGTTTTGAACGGCCTGTCTTCTCTGTATCTAGCTGAACTCCTTCGTGTTCATAGCCCGGTTTGAGCACTCAGGTCAAGCAGTCAGCTGCTCCTGGATGTCCCCAAATCCAGGCCCTAAACCAGAGGTGACCAAGCTTTTGTAGTTGCTGGCCCCAAGCTGTGGAAGAGCCTACCGCTGCATATTAGAACGGCCCAGACTTGGATGACTTTAAGTCTCTCACCTTTTCTCAATGGCTTTAATTACATGATGAGCTTAGCATCCCAATAATATATCTATTTTCTGTTCTGGTCTTATTTGCTATTGATTATATTGTATTTTGCTGTTTTAGTGCCTTTTGCCCATTGTACAGCACTTTGGTCAACCATGGTTGGTTTTAAATGTGTCGTCAACTGTTTTTCCGTTCAATTTAGGTCACGGAATTTCAGCTTTTTAGTCATTGAAAGTCAGGGAAAGGTCAGTCATTTGATATTTGACTTGTGGGAACCCTGCATGTACATTATTCTCTCTCTACCTGACACTTGTCACAGGCAGACAGGCGACAGGCTGTTAATGTCGTTTATCAAAGATTGTGGTCCATTTTGACAGGGGCGTGGTGGTAATAAATATTCAGGTATTTAGGAAATTTCCCTCCCCATGCCTGTAGGGAGCTGTTGTAATTAAAACATTTTTTTAGATATTTAGATTTAAACCAAGCTGAAACTTTTCACAAATACCATTTTTGTTTGTGTTTTACAACATTTGCGAGGGCAAAAAAAAAAAAACTCTATAACTTGTGCGTTTGTAGATCTACAGTATTTACAAGCTGAATATGATACTGACCAAACTATTGATAGGGTCATTCAGACAGACTTGTTAAGACGTAGTACTTGCGCCAATCGTACGTTTCGCCGTTGGTCTAAATTGAACAGACATGGATTGGTGTAACAGATTCTCCCCCCTTTCGTTCCGTCTTTTGAGGTAGTGATATTCCCGCAGCGGCCCGACTCCCCTTTTCGTCTGAATGGTGCGTTCCGCCAACACGGAAGACTACTGAAGAACTGCTGATGGCTCACGCCTCTTTTAAATGCGGAGGGGGGGAATGCTATCTAAACAAAGAGCTGCCATGGAAATATTACACCTCTATCTAAATGGGCAGAGCGCAGATATTGTGTGTCCATTGTGGGACCTATTTGCAGTAAATTTGCGGAAGCTCTGTCTAAAAATTGCCTGATGACATATAGCTGTGATTGTCCTTCAAATAAAAATATCAAACACATTGTAGTAAGTCTGTGTTAAGTTTATGAAATTTAGATAAATATCAGATAATTTCAAATTCACAAAGCTGCTCTGAATTCAGCACATACCTCAGAGGGTTAACACATTTGACTCTGAGCAACAGAAAAGGGCATGACGGAAAAAAAGGCAAAGGTACAAGATTTTGTACATAATTATTTTAAGTGTGAAGGAACTACCCATCCCATAAAGCATTGCGAATGGTACCTTTCCACTGACTTCCAACCTAAAATAATGACATTTTGTGGCCATTTTTCTTGTTGCTAGCTAGTTCGTTTACTTGTGGATGTCAATAAACATGTAACATCAAATATTGGACGTTTCTCATTCATTTAATCAAAATAATCAGACGTTGCTCTGTGTAAAACAATCGTGAAGCTCAGTTGTAGCCATGGTAGCAAGCAGGCAGTTATGTCTTGCGTATAAAATGGCAGACTGTGACGTGCAGTAAACATTTACATGGTAACAGCGATCATCTGCTAGCCAGTTGGCTTGATTCCATGCTTAAAACTCTTCATGTGAGGATTTTTTTGAAACGTTAATGGAGTGAATGAAGGCTGAATTCACTTCCTGGACCTCGCTGTTGCTCCCGAATTACAAGGCAATTACAAGTTCTGTTTCTCCTGCTTCCCTAGGTCACGCTCTCGTTCCGGATCTCGCTCGCGGTCCCGGTCCAGGTCCAGGTCCCGTGGTCGCAGGAACCGGTCACGCAGCCGTAGCGACGGCCGGTAAGTTGCCACGGCGAGCCTATCCGTATTCTCTCGCCCTCTACTTGCATACCATGGTGGGACGTCGGCCATTTTGCTCATACCTGTCCATTCCCTCCAGCTTTGTCGTTCCCACTTTCACAAGTGATGTGTGTATTGATGACTTCCCTACTTGTACTGATACAGATTCTCTCTCTCTCTCTCTTTCTCTCTCTCTCTCCCTCTCTCTCCACACACACACACACACACAGCCGCCATCGCTCATCATCATACACCAAGCGCAGGAGCAGGTAAGACTAAGACTGTGGTGGGATAGTGAGCGAGAGTGCTGTGTGCTCTGACTGAATTTACACGGACCCCTCCCTCCTCTCCTGGCGGTAGGTCTGGCTCCCCTGCCCGCTCCAAGTCCAGAAGCCCTGTGAGGAGGTAAGCTGGTAACACCGCCTCTCAAAAAATGGTATCCACAGTCTTAATTGGACTCCTTTTGGGTGTCGGGTTTTGCCTCTAATGTTTGTGATTTGTCTTGGGAAGGGGGTCGAGGGCACCGGCTGGATAGACAGAACCACGTAGCGGTGGGAACCGCCAGTTCGTCACAATCTGTAAACGTTAACGTGGTGGGTTGAGATCTGGTCCCCTGTTGTTGCCGTCGCTCCAGGTCTCGCTCCAAGTCGGGGTCTCGAGCCAGAGGGCGTTCGGCTTCGCGGTCTCGCTCTCGGTCTCACTCCCCCAGCCACAAGAGGGCCAGGTAAGTCGCGTCCCTAACCCCCCCTCACTGTCTGCTCTGTACCTCCACATGTTTACCTGTCTTTGTCCTCCAGCCCATGTTCTTAACACTACTGTTAATTTACGGTTGGCTTTGGATGTTCTAGAATGTTTTTTTTTTCCTAATGGGATTCTAGAAGGTGAGCTTGTCTCAGAAGGAAGGCCCCCCCCCCCCCTCCTCCCCACCTCCTCACACGCAGGTCTTAGACATGTCAGTCTACCGGCCAAACTCAAGCTGAGGTTCAGTTTTCTAGCCATCCATTGGGTAAGCGATAGGGCGGTAGACAGTCCTCCCTCCTTCAGCCTCGGACCTCCACCTACCACCGGCCTCCGCCTGAAGTCTACCCTCACCTCCAGAGAAGGTGCAGAGGAACCCCTTCTAGAGAGAGTCGCCAGAGAAACCTGGAGATGGATGGAGGACAGATTGGGATTTTGGGTTGGGGGGGGGGGGGTTGCAGGGAAGGGAAGGAAGATGGAGGTAGCGGTGTTCAGGGACTCCTCACCTGAAGGTAGAGCTAATCTGATGCATGTAATTTCCTGTTAGTCAGAGAGTCCCTTACACAACTAAGGAGGCTAGTCTCAGAGAGAGAGAGAGAGAGAGAGGGAAGGAGAGAGAGAGAGAGAGAGGGAAGGAAGGAGAGAGAGAGAGAGGCTGTTTTGGGGGACAGCTAGTGGGAGGGTTGTGGAGGTGGGAGGGAGGGTGGTGGGTCTTCTCTTTTCTCTTCTCCTTCAGATCCATCCATCCAGCCTCAATTTGACTATAGCTCTTCAGAGAGAACCTCAAAACCCCTCTCGCCCTCTTCCTCCTCCTCCTCCTCCTCTTCCTCCCTCTATCCTTCCTTCCTTCTCGATGGTGATCAGACTACGGTGACCTGCAGCAGGCCTGTGTGTTTCCATTTCCTTTTAAAGCGAGTGGGAGCGCCCAGGGTCAGCCTGGCGATGTGTACGTCCAGCGGGAGGGTGACCAGAGCTGGCCAGAGATCAGAACCCAGTCAGCCTGCTCGTCTCCTCTGCTCCCGGGGGGGGGTTTAGAGAGAGGTCGACCTTCCGTCCGTCCGACTACAGAGCCGACTGACAGACGCACACCGCCCGCCCTGCGCGCGCACACACAGTTGTTCCAAAGCCTCCTACTACTACTACTCCCTACCAGAATCAGCCAGAGTCACCCAGATTCAGCCAGCGCCACAGACCAGAGCCTGACGCTGGGCCGAGTTCAAACGACCAGTTAAAGCCCCCTACTACAGAGTCCGTCCCTACCTACCAGAGCTCTCCTCTCCGGCCTGAATGCTTAGCTTCTGAGAGGGTGAGACAAGGAGGGCTGACGAGAGATCAGACTTCAAGACCCTCCGAGTGTCTTCCAGTTCTAGCGTCCGTCGCTTCTCAGTTCATGTTGTTTCTGCCACTGTCTCCAAGGTAACCGAACCTGAAAAACAACAAACGAGTTTAAATGATGTCATTTGATTTGGTCAAAAAAAAAGCAAACAAACACGAAGGCTTGTTGTCTAGTCTTTCTCATGCTGTCCCTAACTTTGCTGTACACATATGCTAACTCTCAAGCACTACAGAGCATGCAAGTAAGGTTAAAAAGAGTGTGTTTGTGTGTTTTTACTGAGAGAGAGAGAATGTGTGTGTATGTGATAAAGAGGAATTTGGTGAGAATTTTATATTACACATTTTCTCATTGGTCTAATGCCGCATTTAATGACACCTATAATCTCATACTTCTCTCAAAGTACATATCTACCTGTCATGTAACTACTGTAATAAAAAAAACGTAGACCAATTCACAACTAATACTGCTGAAAGACATCAGATATCTCCATGGTGGCTTTGAACATGGTTGTTCTCACTGGTCTCAGTAGCCTATATTAGGCCAGCGTAGTGCTTGTGCTGTTCCCTTTGGGTTGTAAGTAAGTTGTAAATCTGCACTGTGTGCATGCTAGTTTAACCATGCAAGGTCAATGGGATACTGTAAAAAACTTGTCAAAAGACAAAGGGAAGTGGATTAGTTTTGGTCATTCACAAGGCCATAGGGAGTGGTTGTGATAATTGTCGGGGGTTGGGTGAGTTATTCATTGCCTATACAGTCTGCTCCTGCCTTAGTCAGGCAGCCTTTTGTCTAGTGAGGTTTTTTTGACACCCTTTTAGGCTGCTCACACTCAGACTGCCCTCTATTTCCTTGGCCTCAGGATTTTCTACCCCATGGGATCACACCCTTTGGTGTTTGGAGTTATCCACACCTCCGATCCGTAGACACTGGGTGCTCAATCCATCCATCATTTCTACTAGCTGCCCTGCTTTGTTTGGGTAATCTGGAGAGATTAAGAACCGGGGCCTTTAAATCTCTTTGTCCAGTTATGTAACCCCAACACCTCGGAAGACTCCTGGGCCAATGAAATGGGCCGTAGTAGTGGGGCTGAGAGCCCTGAGAGAGGCAGGCAGGGCTGGGGGGCGGGTTAGAACGTAGTACACGGGTAACCAGGCTGTTGCTGTTGTAGAGAGTGAGCACCCCTGCTCTCGCCTCGGACTCACTGACTCCCGTCTCTGTTTCAGTCGTTCAAGGTCTGCAAGTCAGAAGAGGACCGCAACCCCGGGAGGCGACTGAACCCGGATGAAACCCCCTTCCCCCCCCCCCCCACTCATAACCCCCGCAGCTCTTTTACCGGGGTTCGTTTGATTTGAATCTCCCCCCGTCTGCATAAAAGTGTTCGCCTGATTCGATTCTCTCCCACAGTGTTGATCTGAGCCGCTGTGTGTGGAGCTATTCTTCAGGATTAGCTCCACGCCCGCAACCTACCCGCCCCGCCCTGACCCGCATGCCTTGCCTGGTGATGATGTCACATTCCTAGAGACTATTCCTGATGTCTACTACTACCACTCCTGCCCTTTTTAGGATCGAATCAGATTAAAGGAATCATTTTCGTGATTCACTGGATTTGTTTTGAAAACTGAACTCTATATGTTAAGTATTTTTTAAATCTAGATACAGTGTGATATTGAGTTGAAACGCTGTATTGGTTCTCAGTTAGTGCTTTTCCCAGCTTGTATGACAGTGGCAGTTTTATTTTAGAATAAATCTCTGTACACATTACTTTCATGTCTTATTTCTTTAATTTCATAGCTTTCCTATGAAATCTAGAATGTTTGCCTGGTTTCAGTTGGGTCTTGTAGGTACTCACATTGCTGAGGTTGGGGGTTGGTGTGGGGGAGAGGTTCTCAGACTGTAGGCTCTAGGACTACATGCGCTTCCGTCATGCATGTCCTCTGGCTTCTAACAAAAAAGGACATTGTGCAGTTGTTTTGAGTTGTGTCCTCAGCGCCTCCAAGTCGTCCTCACCTTCCCTCAAGTAACCTGCTGGGCGTTCAATATGTTTATTAGCCATGGTTCACACATACTAGGAGTTTGACTAGGGTTAAGACATACGCTGTTGCAGACGGCATAGGACAGGGTACAGAACAGGACAGGACAGTGCAAAAACAGTACAAAAACTGCAAATGCAAAAAGTGCAAACAAAACAGTGCATTGTGCAAATTATGATATACTAAAAAAAAAGGGGGTGGTACAAATGCAATGTACATACTAGTGTGGTGAGTTTATGTACAGTGAGTGTGCAGAGTGTATAGTGGTGGATGAGCAGCATTATGTGCGATGTATGTGCCGTTATGGTAGGCTACTGTATGTGGTCGTGTGCAAGTGGTGCACGGGCAGCTCCCACTTGAGGTCCTGAGAGATAGTGGTGGTGGCCAGGAAGCAGAAGGAGTCAACAGTGGTCACTGGGGTGTCATTCAGTGTGATGGAGGGGGAGGGGGGCTGGTTTCTTTCTTAAATCTACAATCATCTCCACTGTGTTGAGAGCGTTGAGCTCCAGACGTTGAGCAGATTATAGGCTGCCTCGTCGCCCTCGGAGATGAGACCAATGAGATCTGTATGTAGTGAGATTAGACTATACAGAGTAAAGAATATAATAGTTCGAGAAATATGTACATAGTGTACAATATTGAATATACGCATACATACATACATACATACATACATACATACATACACAACACTCAGCCAGGTACTACCACAATTTTTCCATCACCCCACTACCCTGTGCTTCTACACAGCTACGGCATATGGTATTTGTTTATTTTATGCGATTCGTTCGTTAATTCTAGGTTTTATTTTCCATACAAGCAATCGCGTCATTGTTTTAAGCGCTAGAGTTTGATTGAGTTTTTCCTCTTCCAATCATGAGCTGCCTGCCTGTGTACCGAGCATTATCATTGGTTGCTAGTTCATATCGCTTGGAGATTGACGTGCGCGGTCCGCCAATCGGAGCACGCAGCGGGCTGTGGGGCGGGTCCAAAGGAGTGTCCTTCTCTTGACTTTTTCCGTCCATTTCGCTCCGTCACCACTATCAACCTTTTTATCTGGGACAACATGGCTACGCAGACGGGCCGTTATTACAGCGAAGGCGGTAGGGCAACGAAAAGACAAAAAACCGACGACGGAATGGCTACGGTAAGTGATTGTTCCGAGAAAAATAGTGTTAAAATCAGTAAGGATGCATTTGTACGCACTCTTTAATGTGTTTTACCTGAAACGAAGCAGACAAGTCATGGACATATGGCGTCATGGCCATAAAGAGCCCAGCTAACCTCAGCCAGCTAGCAAGAGAACGGGCAGAAGCGTTTAATACGATCTATTACTCAGCAAAACCCGTCTTATTGATTCTGCTTCTGTGTAAACCCGGGCTGTGGATCTCTATTGCGAGCACAAATCAACGTTAGCGTTATCTAGTAATCTTTTTATCCTTTATAAATGTTTCTTCTTGCTTTGAATGAATGGGAGGCGCCATTCGGGCCACGCCACAATGTAGCTTGTTAGTGAACGATGCTAGGTAGCCTAGCTCACGTTAGCTTGTTACTGAACGATGCTAGGTAGCCTAGCTCACGTTAGCTTGTGACTGAACGATGCTAGGTAGCCTAGCTCACGTTAGCTTGTGACTGAACGATGCTAGGTAGCCTAGCTCACGTTAGCTTGTTACTGAACGATGCTAGGTAGCCTGGCTCACGTTAGCTTGTGACTGAACCATGCTAGGTAGCCTAGCTCACGTTAGCTTGTTACTGAACGATGCTAGGTAGCCTGGCTCACGTTAGCTTGTGACTGAACCATGCTAGGTAGCCTAGCTCACGTTAGCTTGTTACTGAACGATGCTAGGTAGCCTAGCCGTTAGCTTGTCTAGCTGGCTAGCATCGCTTTGTTCAAACGGTCTTGCCAGGAAGTCGACGGCTGAACGAACGATAAAGTTGGTTTTATGTTCCCCAGCACATGACTAAATATATATAAGAAAAAGCCGACTGAACACTACATACGCTATGACCGTGTACGTAACGTCAAATAAAGAAAAGCGAGATTGAAAGATTGGGTTGTTTGAGGCCTTATGTTAGCTGATTCTGTGTGACCAGCAACATTTTTTTTTAGTTGGAGCGACCCCCTCCCCCCGTCGGTTAAGGCACACTTAACGAATGCCTCATTTTGTAAGGGTTACAGTACGTACAATAACGTGAAGGGATGCAGTGCGTATATTAATGTACAGGGAACAGGGAAATTACATGCACAGGGTGCTTCACATAAAATAGACATAAAATGAACAAAAAGTAGGGAAAATAAAATGGATGACTTTGGAGAAGTGTCATAATTCGAGGCTAACGTTATATTCATGGTACTGTTCTGCCTGTTAATGCATCATTTGACACATTATTTTTGCCACACATGATCTTACTTATAACTAGTTATTTCTCCTTTCTCAAATTGTTGCAGGAGGGCTATGATGACCCGCACAAGACCCTTCCTTCTGTGGTGGTGCACGTGAGGGGCCTGGTGGACGGCATCACGGAGGCGGACCTAGTGGAGGCCCTGCAGGAGTTCGGACCTATCAGGTGAGGGGCGATTGTGATGGACGTGCCTTTTAGCCAATCCATGTAAGCCCGCAATATATTTGCTGTTCAGCAATGCGTCTGCGTGATTTCTGGCGCTGCATTTATTTCTGTGTACATGCACAGCCTACGCTCCTGACGCACAGCCAAACAGCCTACGCTCCTAAGGAATGGGTGGGCGCGTGCGCGTTGTTAAAAGCATGTCAGTCTATTTTATTTATATAGCACATGTTCATACAAGCAAATGTAGCACACAGTGCTTTACGGAATAGGAAAAGATAAATAAACCAGTTTGAGTAAATGGTCTGAAGGACTTTACTGGGTTACTCACAGTACAATCAGGGGTTCCATTAACTGGTAATTACCGGTTTTTGTCCGGGAAAATTTGTTGGTCTGAAGGACTTTACTGGGTTACTCACAGTACAATCAGGGGTTCCATTAACTGGTAATTACCGGTTTTTGTCCGGGAAAGTTTGTTGGAAGTCCAATATTTAAAACTCTCCAGTCATCATGTCCATTGAAAAGGATTCTCTCTAAGCACAATTTGAATTGTATTAAAATAGGCAAAAATTATATTTCCACATTCTTGATTCCTTCTATACAAAAAAACAACTATTAATTTGTTTTTTTTAATGTGTAGGCTAAAGGCCTATGCGATGAATGACACAGCCGTAGCATCGTCGGCCTAGCGGACCACCATAGCGAGCGAGAGGCCAGGCTACCATAACGTGTCTAGCCTTGCCTTAATGTTATAAATCTAGACTACATGCAATGTGGTATTTCTTTATACAACCCAGCCTGCCAATCAATTGTTCCTCAATAAACGGTTATGTCCTCCTGATCCTCAGAGTCCGAATAAGTAGGCGTTGATTTGACAGGCAATTAGACGCGCTTATAAATATATTATTGATGAAAAGGGCAAAAGAGAAAATTTGAAACTCAACACTCCCAAACAAACTAACCACTTGCATTATGTGGATTAATACCATAAACATCTTAGTAGCCTACAGACATAAGTCATAAGTAAAGATGACTAAATCAAGTGAAATGCTTCCCGGTGAGACATCTATAGTGCATGTGAATCTTGGAAGCCTAGCATATAGCACACACCAACGGAAACCCTGGTTCCAATACAGTTTTATTAGACATTGCCCAGTGGGAATCAAACCAGCAGCTTGGTTGTGAAATTGGAATGACCAATAACCTTGAGGCACAGATACTGTGCCAACAGTGTAGAACAGCTGTTGCAGTACCTCTGACCTTGTTTTTATGTGAACGTGGCACCACAGTTATTAACTGCAATTGGAATATCATGCAAAATGATCGCAATTATTAATTTGTCATCAGTTGAACTGTGTTGTTGAGGTATATCTTGCATATGGAAACGTAATTGATACTTGAGGTTCCTGTATGTACCCACCTACTGCTTTTAGTTTTCTTACACGTGATGGAGATTCTTCTTCTAAGGTCCCTTCCTTCCAAGAGTTCCCGCGACCGTACGCATGTGTTAAGTTCCTCTAATGTCCCTCACAGCTACGTGGTGGTGATGCCGAAGAAGCGCCAGGCCCTGGTGGAGTACGAGGACATGAATGGCTCGTCCACGGCCGTCACCTACGCCAACGATAACCAGGTGTACATCGCCGGCCACCCCGCCTTCATCAACTACTCCACCAGCCAGAAGATCTCCAGGCCGGGCGACCCGGACGACGCCCGCAGCGTCAACAACGTGCTGCTGCTCACCATCATGAACCCCATCTACCCCGTCACCACGGTAACGGCACATTCGCTGCTCTCAAAGCCCCTCCTCCCTTTCATCCCCATGAGTGATAGCTGGCAGGCGTGTTGATGTTCAGTGATTGTGTGTCCGTTAACCGTGCTGGTGTTTAGTGATTGTCTTGTGTGTCTTATCTGACATTGAACGATCATTGTCCGTGTAGTGCACGTGTGTGTGTGATTCTCAGTGTGTCTTAACCCTTTTAACCCTGAAAATACAGTGACAACATTTCGAATATTAATAGGATTTTCCCTATAATACTAGAAAGCGCAGTTTCTCAGCTTTCAGCAATTGTTGGAGTGAGGAATTTTTGAGATTTGTTAGATATTTTGTAAATATTTGTTAGATATTTTTTTAAATGTTTCCGGTGACGTGGTGGTATTAAAAGGGTTAATGTGTGTTTTCAGGATGTCCTCTACACCATCTGCAACAACTGTGGCCCCGTCCAGAGGATTGTGATCTTCAGGAAGAACGGTGTCCAGGCCATGGTTGAATATCCTTTTACTGATGAGAGGAACACAAGTGAACGGGAAGTTTGTGAAAGTTGATTGGTAAAAATGAGTTTGAACCAAGGTTATATAATACTTTAGCTTTTTTCATTAGCTTTTATTTTTATATCGTTTTAACTTTTTGTTTTCAATTTCAGTTTTGATTAGTTTTAAAGCAGGTTTGCTAGTTTAGTTTAGTTATTTTTTGAAAATGCTTAGTTTTAATTTAGTTTTTATTAGTTTCAGTATTAGTTTTTTTATTCTTCTGTGCTATCCTCGTGAGACTATCCTGATCTCGTGAGCTCACGTTGTTTCACTCCATGTGAAACAATCCATCTGGCGCACGTCAGGTTACTCCTGCGCTGGGACACAGCTAAAACAAATGGAGGATAGATTTCATAACCACCCAAAATACTAGGCTTATGTATGAAATGAAAAAGACTAAAACTAAGGAAATTTTCTCTATAATTTCAGTTTATTTTAGTTAGTTTTGTAAACACACAATACAGTTTTAGTTAGTTTTTTTTTTTTTGTAAAGTCTAGTTTTTTTTTTTATTTCAGTAAACTAATGTTTTTTCACACCTAGTTTTCGTTTTTTAGTACTATAATAACCTTGGTTTGAACCCAGTACCTCTATTGTAGACATTAGAATAGCGAATCTATTATATAATCATCATGTAGACAGGAAACACAGTGCGGTAATTAGAACAGTTTAACCGTAAAATATATTGTCGACTGACCGCCTTTACCACATGCCTCTCGCTGTCTGGAAGCCTTTCCAATCCCGTAAGATCTCAGGAATCCTCTGTTGACTGTACGCTCACCACATACCTCCCTTCTGCCAATCTGTCTTTCATTGTACAACACTAGTGTTGATAGACGTAACGAGACGCTTGATTGTTTTGACACGGGGCTCAGAAATTCCGGGCCCTTAAACCAGTGTTGGAGGTGCGCCTGGCACTCTGCGCCCTGTTCTTGTGGCCTGGCTCTGCTCTCCCGTTATGTCCTTGACTCCCTGGCTCCACGTTCGACTCCGTGCAGAGCGCACAGCGGGCCAAGGCCTCCCTCAACGGAGCCGACATCTACTCTGGCTGCTGCACGCTGAAGATCGAGTACGCCAAGGTAAGGGAACACAGGCTAATACTAAAGTTATTCAGTGCAAAAGCCCGTTGAGAACAGAACTGGAGATCATATTGTCTCAGAGTGGAGAGTGCTTTATGAATAAAAGGAAGTATTGGGTTACGCACACATGTGGTGAGTTTTTGGTCGTGACGCAGACTCATTTTTGTTCTCCCCTCAGCCAACGCGCCTCAATGTGTTCAAGAACGACCAGGACACCTGGGATTACACCAACCCCAACCTGGGCGGCCAAGGTGAACACACACACCTGACTGGTTCCTTCTGACTCCGCCCAGTACCCTTACTGCCACTGTTTGGGGTTTGAGGGAGGGAGGGAGGGGGGGGTGTTTAGGTCTTCAAGGGTAACGCCACCGTGCACTGACCATGCTCAAGCGTGAGTTCCCGGATCAGCGCCCCCCTGCCAAGCACAGGAAATGGGTTGGGCTTTACCGTCTACCGCTTCTCAGAGGAGCTCGGGTCTTGTCTCGGTGGCGTTATGATTGAAGCGTTTGAGGCGTTGACCGTCGGTGTCGTGCAGACAGACACAGTAGGGGTCTAGAGGCAGCTGGATGGACGGACAGACGGACAGCTTCACTCGCTGCAGTTCCTGACCGCGCCCTAACATAGAGTTAACACATCTCACATTCCCCAGCCGGACGAGCTAGTCACTTGAAATTCCTACTAGGCTGGCTTGTCTGTTTGCCTTATGGGGTCCAGTTTGACCCGGCTGAGGAAGTCGGCCTGTGGTGGGAATCTGGGTATTAACAATGTCCTAGGTTCTGGGCCAGGGTGGCGACACGGATCTTTCAACACCCGCAGGCCGGTCGTGACGAGGGACAGGCTGCTATGTGGTTTGGCAACTCATTTATTATTAGACTGTTACTCTGACACTGTTTAGTCTGCCGTCTTTGTGAAGGACGACTACATTTGTGAGTTTGCCAGACCAGTCTGTCAGTCGAGACTCGTCACATCCAGCTGCCTCTAACGCACCTACGGAACAGGTGGCTGGTCAGGCCTCAACAGGTGGTTGGTTAGACCTCAACTACATCTATACAGCGTACTGATCTCATCTACAAAAGCTACAACTGATCACACTCGTTGGGACACGAGCAAACGATGACAACAGCACATTTCAAATACTTGCAACGGAGAGAGACAGACACATTGTTGCCGTCAACAACACAACAACAACAACGTCAACATCCAATCCACTTCTCGAGGACACATCCACTCTCCGTAGGGAACAGAAGAGACACTGCACAGTCCATTGATTGAGCCCTCTGACACGAGAGTAAGGAAGGCGCAGAGACTGACTGGTCCGACATGGCGTGCTAGCACTGACTGATACCATACCTCCCTCCAACACTCCTCATCTCCTCCGCACCTCCCAAGAAGACACGCTGCATCTCTTAACAGTGCGACACATTTCTCCACTCGGGCTGGCGGCGGGGAGAAGTGGCGTAATGTTTACTTCTCCAACCCTTTTCCATTGCCCCCCCCCCCCCCACGCCCTCTCCACCCAAAAACAACACCTGTGAATTGTCATCACCACCTAAAACCACTGATGCAATGGAACATTGTCTGATCGACTGATAATCATCTAGATGTGAAGAAAGACAGGTTAATCTAGTAGTGATAGATGGAACAGGGGTGGCAGAACACTACAACTTATCAACCATACTGATAATGAACCAGGCTGTCGGCAGCCCCGTCCGCGTGCCATTCCACGTGCTGTTCCAGGTGTTTATCAACACGGCAATGGGACATTGTTCACAACAACCAAACAACAACAACAACATCCAGAATCCTTCACTCCACCTCTGATGTCGATGACCCTACTGATTCCCATTGGTCAGGCTGTAGCGAATCACAGCTGATGGAAGAAGACACTGCTGACAACACCAGCGAGCATTACAGGCACATTCAGACAGGCCTATTGTGACCCACAGATACCTAGCCGCCCACGCATCACCACCCCGCGGACTCGGCTGTTCTCCTGTGCCTCCTATGTTCTTCCCTCTCTTCCTACCTGTTCTGTTCTTGCTACGTAGCATACTTCCCTGTCTAGCTTACCCCCCCCCCCCCTTCTCTTTCTGAGTACAGCTCCATTGTGAGATGTTGACATCTTGCTACCACCTATGTAACACCTTCCATGTGATGCAGGTGTGGCAATTTACGCCTAGAGAGGAAGATCCTCCCTCCCCAAACTGGGAAATGTGCTCAGTGGCCAACCAATGGTAAGGAGGATATGCAGCTTGGAGGATGGACCAATGGGAATTACTACTTGATAAAGGAATCAAGGTGGTTCCAAATGGTGGAAAAGGTGCTCTAGTGCCCCCCCCCCCCTGGAATGGAGGGATGAGTGGAGGATGGAAAGATGAAACGAACATGGATGGAGAGATAGAGGGGTGCCAAGTAACTGCAAATGTTGTGTCCACGCTGTAAGTAATCTGCTCCCCCCGTTTTTTGGGCAACTGTCGCAGCACAACACCTCCCAACACTCAAGATTCTCTCCACCACATGATTTTGAAGTGACTCCATTTTAGGCCCCTAAGCAGTGTGTTTTTTGAAGGGGATGTGTTTTGTGTGAGGGCTCTGTGCAGGCGGAGCCCCCAGTATTGTCCTGCCGTTTGTTCACTCAACTACTCTGCCGGTAGATTGTTTTGCCTTCAAGTTGTGCTTTTTACAATTGTGAACCCATCTGCTAAGCGGTGGGCACTGGGTGACCATAGCATCACCCAGTGATCTGGATATGGTGTATAATGTGGATGAGCAAACTGAATAAAACTGGTGTTTAGAATTCATTTTCAATTTGAGTGAATTCAATTTTAGAGAGAATTCACTCAAAATGCACATCAGGGTGCATACATCCAGAACGATTTAGTTACAAACACAAGGTTATGGTTGCCGCAGTATTTGTGTATTTTCAGTTATCTTCGCTCCGATATCCCTGTTCGCCGTTAGACAGCACTGTCGATTGTATAGCTGTGGTAAAGTAGGCTTCAGTTGACCCAGTTCTGATGTGGAAGAAGCCAACAAATGTTTAAAAGTTTAACATTCATTCTGATCTGAACACCTGTGTTGTAATGTGTAGGTGAATGTACCTGAGCTTGACTTTGTATGATATGTGTACCTGTACAGATGCTGAGGCAGAAGGCAATGGGAGCAATTCAGGTGTGTGTGCGCTTCACTGTTAGCTAGCCGCTCCCCCTCTCCTCACTCACCACAAGCCAATCCCCTCCCTCCCTCACCACAAGCCAATCCCCTCCCTCCCTCCCTCACCCGCCACAAGCCAATCCCCTTTCCCCATCCTCCTCAACCATTAGGCTGTACTAAAGTTAGCTTGTCACTGTTTAGCTTAGCGTTAGCATTCATGTTAGCTAGCTTTGGTTCTGTTCATTTGCTCAGCTATGCATTTACTGCCAAGCGCATGTCATTCATCACCTGATTACAGTGAATCTTTAGTGTGGCAATACTGATTTCAACCAATTTTTATGTTACAGAAACTGGCCCAATCTTAATGACCTAGTTGAAAAGCAGTTGATAGGCTAAAGTGCAGTTTTGGGATTAGTGTTGCAGGGTGTAACGACTTGCGCTAAAATTGGCTTGCTATAGACGGGGATTTAATTTCTTTCAACGTTGAATATCTACTCCGTATTGGCAGCCGAGGTGTAAAATCTGGCTTCAGAACAACAATACTAAGCGTGTATCTGCTGGGCTCTAAACCAGCTGATTCTAATCAGGTAGGCTTAGTGCGTGGGTGAAGCAAATGGTTATTTTTTTCTTCTGTGTTTTACACATCTGATTGACAGGCCATGTTTCCTGTCGCTTCTTGCACATTTATCTGTTGTTGCCCCTCCCCTCCTCTATCCCGTCTTCCTTTCTCTTTCCTCCCTGTGCACCTCCTCCTGCTCCTCGCTCTTAGATGTGAACGCCAACCCCAACAAGCGCCAGAGACAGCCGGCTCTGCTTGGAGACCACCCTCCAGAGTATGGTAAGCCTCTCGGCCTCCCCGGGATTCACACACGTACACACAGACGCAACTCTCACGCTAGTGAAAAACCTCTGCTCATTTTTCCGGTGGCGTTGGGAAGTTGGCTACCTCCTAAAACCTGAGCCCTTTGTTCACACCATGTGTTCAGTACAGTGCACTAAGACTTGTATAGCGGGTTAACTCCCACACAGTGGCTGCTAAGTGGTGCTGTTTAGTCGAAACTCGTCTTTTATCTGTTAGATGATACAGTACCAACTGTACCAGTCTTACTGGACACGGGCTTGATCATAGTGACGGGAAAATCCTTCGTTTTTGTTTTCTTTATACTTGACACTTGTTTGTTCATCCCCTGTCTTGTCCTGTCCCCCTCCCATGGCGCCGTAGGCGGACAGGGTGGCTACGGGTACGGATACGACGAGAGCTACGGCCCGCCTCCCCACGAGGGTCGCCGCATGGGTCCGCCGATGAGAGGGAGGGGCGGGCGGGGGGGCTATGGGGCCCCGGGGTACGGCCCCCCTCCCCCGCCCCCCGGCGAATACAGCGCCCACGCCGACTCCCCCGTCGTCATGGTGTATGGCCTGGAACCCCTCAAGATGAACGCTGACAGAGTCTTCAACGTCTTTTGTCTTTATGGCAACGTGGAGAGGGTGAGTGATGGGGGGGTGGAGCTGAAAATGGTACTCTACTAGTAACAGCCCTATGATGAGACTCGAGGCTTGTTATGCTACTCCTGTCCTGTAGGTGGCAGTAGTACCCTGTTTTATTCAATCCAACTCTTAAGCTTAGCAGGAAGAAACCCACTTTTCATTGAAGCAGGTCATGTGGCAGTTTTGCATTTGCTACATTAAATTTTACATTAGTCGTTTAGCAGATGCTTTTATCCAAAGCGAGTAACAATAATTGCATTTAACGTAGGAGAAGCCAATGTACTACTACTTGCCAGAACTCACGAGCATCTTTCTAAAACAAGCGACTAAGAGCATAATCTAGTGCTGAAGGCAAAGTGCAAGAATAGCAATCTAAAATACAATAGGTGCTTAAGAAGGTAATTTAATGGTTTTGATTTGATATGATGACGACTCTACTGAGAGCAGCCCCCATCTGTCTGTGACCCATGTGTGACCCCTGTCACCTCTCCCCCAGGTGAAGTTCATGAAGAGCAAGCCAGGGGCAGCCATGGTGGAGATGGGAGACTGCTATGCCGTGGACCGCGCCATCACACACCTCAACAACAACTTCCTGTTCGGACAGAAGCTCAACGTCTGGTGAGAAGGAAGTAGACTGTACTACCTGACCTGCTGAAGCTCTTCCTCCCTCCCTCCTCCTCCTTCTGATGACTCTTAACCGATAGTTCATCCTATTTATAGTCTCATCCTTCTCTCTCTCTTGGTTAGATTGCTGCCATGAGTTAGAGTCTGATTCGTTTGCCATAAACTAGGTATCGGCTCATGAGAGGTCTAGATGTATATTTTCTGTTATGAAGCTAGTAAATGAACTGCACTAATACAGCGCTTTTATCCAAAGTGCTTTTACGATGGACTCTCATTCACCCATTAATTCACACATATTCACACACCAATGTCGGCAGCTACCATTCAAGGTGCTAGCCTGCTCATCGGGAGCAATGTGGGGCTCAGTGTCTTGCCCAAGGCATGTGGACAGGAGTAGCCGGGATTCGAATCGCCGAACTGACGATCATCGGTCTACCACTGAGCCACAGCCGCCCAGCTAGTCTAGTGGGTTTTTACTAAGTCCGTCTCCTGCCTCTTCCACACGTTTCTCCTCAGCGTGTCCAAGCAGCAGGCCATCATGCCGGGCCAGTCCTACGAGCTGGAGGACGGCTCCACCAGCTTCAAAGACTTCCACGGTTCCCGCAACAACCGCTTCACCTCCCCGGAGCAGGCCGCCAAGAACCGCATCCAGCACCCCAGCAACGTGCTGCACTTCTTCAACGCCCAGCCCGACGCCTCGGTGGAGATCTTTTCCCAGGTGGTAGCACATGGGACATTTCCCAACTCATTTATGTCCCCAACATTGTGTTTTATAGTTGGACATTTTAAGTTAGGGGAGTTCTAGGATTAGTGTTATTGAGATCAAAATCTGCTTTGCTTTGGTGCCAAGAGGCAGCAGTTCATTAGGACATGTACATACATACATTTTGGCAAGAGGACTAAAGAAATCGCCAAAATTATATTTATTATTATATTTTTAAAAAAAAATATATATTTCGTACACTTTTTAAAAATATATATATATTTCGTACTACACCCAAAAGCTAGTAATGGTGCGTTCGTTTGTGGTCGGAGGTGGCAAGTAGCAAGTGGAAAAATACCTACCTCCGACCTGTGTGCATTTGAGCTATATACCATTATATCACAGTTACCTAGTTATATCTAGTGCATTCGAGCAACTGGGGGCTGAGAAACGTATCCGAATTTGCGACGAGGAAGTGTGAGTTCATGCGGCGTTTTATTTAATCATTCCTAGTAGCAAGTCGCAATTTGTCACCTCCCAGTTATAAACGAACGCACCATAAGTCAGTACTGATACTATGCACTCAAACTGATGTCTAATGATGACTGTTGTCCGTCAGATCTGCGATGAGCTGGGTGTCAAGAGCCCCATCAACATCAAACTGTTCACAGGAAAAGGCAAGTACACTTTGATTTACTGTCCCATCGGAAAAAAAACAACAACTTTTATGATCGTTTTCAGTATCCATGAAAAGTCAACTGTTTTCTTTCAAATTTGAAATAATCAAGGTATCAAACTACAAATGTAACTAAGCACCACCATCCGATTGTGACCGTGTAGCGTTGTAACGCTTTATTGACCTTGATGTCACCCAGGGGGGGCGGCGACCAGTGAGCGCAGCTCGTCAGGCCTGCTGGAGTGGGAGTCCATCAACGACGCCATGGAGGCCCTGTCCATGATGAATCACTACCAGATGAAGAACTCCAGTACGTCCAATCAAAACACATTCTGCGTAGGAAAGCACAGAATTATCTAGATTCGACTTCAGGGAGAAATCGAACTGAAACATAATAGAATGTCCAAGGGATGTGTTATGTAGTCGGGGTGTATTATTCATCTATATTTCTATATCTATATCTAGATCAGCTCTCAGGCCCAGATGGTTGGTACTGGGCCCCGGACTCTGGGACTAAACCATTCCCAACATGTTGCAGAGGATGGGACTAGAGTTTTTCCATGAGCTTGACATGCCTAACGCCCTCTGTTTTGCTTCCTCAGCTGGTCCCTACCCGTACACCCTCAAGCTGTGCTTCTCCACCGCCCAGCACACCAACTGAGCACGCTCCGCCCGTCGCCGTGGAGACCTTCCATCAAACCATCACCCCTACAGCTTCATTTCACCTGTGTTGACCAGACTGTTTGTTGTAGGGACTGTTTTGTCCTTATTCTTTGGTAGTATTATTGAGATCATAATAAACGATGAAAGAAATGTGATCATTATCGAAAAGAAACTGTTTTTATGCCTCACGGATTAATAAGGAAACAAGCTTTTTGTATAAGTATTGTTTTGAATCTTTTATGATGGCTCTCCCATGTTCAATTGTTGCTTTTTTTTTTTTTTTTATTATTATTGCTGCCTACTCAGTACTGCACCTGCGTACACCATGTTGATATGTAGAGGAGGGAGAGTGGTTCTTTTGTTGTAAGAAAAATAAAAATCAATTTGAAGTAAACTTATTTCTTATGGTAGACGCATGCATTTGACCACGCAGTGCACAGTGAGCGTACAGCACTGGAAATGTTAGTTTACACAAACTACCCCTTGTTCCAGAAGCGGACACCGGACAGTAAGGCAAATTAGATTATTATAATTGGTTATTTATTAACAAGGTGGAGTAGTCCATATCAGCGACGAAAGGAGCAAAAGGGCATGTGCAAAGTGCCTCCTTATAACAGACTGAACCTTGAAAATACACAAGATGGATCTGTGTCTGAACCTCAGCATTTAGGTAAGTCCACCGTGTACAATAGACCGGAATATTAAGAGCAGTATGTGGCCTCACTAGATGGTAATATCGATTGTACGTTCAAAGCGTCTCCAGTAGGGAGTGACGGTACACGTAGCCCATTACAGTCATTTAGCAGACGCTTTTATCCAAAGCGACTAACAATAATTGCATTTAACGTAGGAAGAGCCAATGTACTACTACTTGCCAGAACTCACAAGTGCATCTTCCCTCTAAAACAAGTGACTAAGAGCATAATCTAGTGCTGAAGGCAAAGTGCAAGAATAGCAATCTAAAGTACAGTGCAATATAATACAATACAATAAGTGCTTAGGAGGGAGGATTGTTGTACTAACCCCATCCGTAACCCCCCCCCCCCCCTCTCCTTTGCAACGCGACTGGACCTTCAAGGACACCGTAGTTGAAGACAACAGTGAGCTTGCGTATCGCTAGCCTGCCAATTTCGCAAGTTACAGTAGATTTTCTTAATAAACTTCTAGTTTTACATAGGATTTTTATTTTATTTGTCAATTGGGTTGATTCCCAAGTTAGCTTACGGCTAGCTCAGGGTTGGCTAGCGTGTAGCAAGTCAAGTGAACGTTTCGGTCCGCGAACTAGGTGAAAGGGCAATGTTGTCGCTCATTGTAAGATCAAGTCTAACGAAAAGTAAGTTTGAATGTTAACTCCTTTCAAAACAAACGCTAATGTGACGTTAACTAGCTGCAAGGCTTGAAATCTGAATAAGTTTGCCCTTGATTTACTCATTGTAGGGGACTAGGAAGGGCAGTGGATCCCTTTAGCTAGCTGGTAGCTATAGCTAGATCCTTCAGCAATGTGAACTAGCCAGGTGATAGGTTAGTTAGAGCAAAAACAGCAGACAAACTGTTCATTGTTTTGACTTACATTTCATACTCAGAACTATATGCACTGCAGCATGACTTACTTGTCTGTGTGGTACATTGACTCCCCCCTGTCCTCCTCCTGACACTTTCACCCTCCTATCTCCCCCCATCTGACTTTTCTGACCTCTCCCCACCTGTTCTCTCTCTCCCTCCCTCTCTCTCTCCCTCTCTCTCTCCCTCCCTCTGCCTCTCTCCCTCCGCCAGACAAGTGTGTGTGGCTGCCAGGTGTCCGTGCTATGAGAGTCATGTCGTCTGGGGGTCCCACCCCCCCCTTCACCACTTTGTCCATCACACACCCGGCAGACGCCGTCACGCACGTCGAGTTGCACCGCCCCGAGAAACGCAACGCCATGAACCGGGCCTTCTGGAGGTAGGACACTACTAACACTACTACACTGTAGGGCCCTGTCCCAAACCTACTACTAAACCCTAACCCCCATGCTTAGCCTTCTCAGGGGATCTAAAGAAACCTCAAGTAGGGCTGGGTATTGGCAATGTGTGTATGTATCATGATACAGGCTTAGCCTTCTGGAGTTAGATACTATAGGGCCCTGTCCCAGATATACTACTAAACCCTACCCCTCATGCTAAGCCCTCTGAAAGTAGGACACTATAGGGCCCTGTCCCAGATATACTACTAAACCCTACCCCTCATGCTAAGCCCTCTGGAAGTAGGACACTATAGGGCCCTGTCCCAAACCTACTACTAAACCCTACCCCTCATGCTAAGCCCTCTGGAAGTAGGACACTATAGGGCACTGTCCCAAACCTACTACTAAACCCTACCCCTCATGCTAAGCCCTCTGGAAGTAGGACACTATAGGGCACTGTCCCAAACCTACTACTAAACCCTACCCCTCATGCTAAGCCCTCTGGAAGTAGGACACTATAGGGCACTGTCCCAAACCTACTACTAAACCCTACCCCTCATGCTAAGCCCTCTGGAAGTAGGACACTATAGGGCACTGTCCCAAACCTACTACTAAACCCTACCCCTCATGCTAAACCCTCTGGAAGTAGGACACTATAGGGCACTGTCCCAAACCTACTACTAAACCCTACCCCTCATGCTAAACCCTCTGGAAGTAGGACACTATAGGGCCCTGTCCCAAATCTACTAAACCCTACCCCTCATGCTAAGCCCTCTGGGGCTTGTGCCCTGTTCCACACCTCTGAAGTAGGGCTGGGTATTGGCAAGGATCTCACGATACGATATGTATCATGATACATGCGTCCCAATAGGATATATATATCGATACATTGCGATACGATACAATACATTGCGATACTCTACATAATTTACTGGAACATTTAAAATACAGCTGAAAATACACCTCCATCCCCCTGCTCCCTGGAGGTGATCCTGAGGGCGGAGGGAATGGAAGGACATTTTAAATCCATTTAACATGAATAATGTATCTATGACCAAATTCCATCCTTCATTTTCTATATCTAGATCTATTCTCTGTCTTGCTCTGTATATGAATGAATGAATGAATGAATGAATGAATGAATGAATGAATGAATGAATGAATGAATGAATGAATGAAAAAAAGAAAGAAATGTTTATTTCCGTGTCTGACCATTCCAACATGGCCCATCCCTTACGGGATGACTCAGACACATTATTTAACAAAAACATTTCTGGTGCCATCATGCTGACACACTAATGAAAACAAAATAGAAATAAAATATACAAATAGAAAATATAATAAACAGATCAAAACAAACAAACAAACAAAAACAGGCGAGAGAGCGAGGCAAACCTTCTTATAGATTTGGGTATGGACATAGTGATGTGTATGATCCATCCTACTATGCGTAAGTTGCTTGTTTCCTTCTATTCCAGGCCTTATAGATATAGTTGGCTGTTGCAAATGTGTGATTTTCAAATAACAGTTTAATTATTTCGCCATCATGAGAATCTTGACACTTGCCTACATAATATGGTACTTTATCAAAGAGTGTATTTTTTCCTTGGGCAAAAAAAAGGAAAAACTTTTTTTTTTTTACTGTATCGATACAGTACCGCAAAAATCCATATAGTATTGCATAAAAAATATTGTGATGTATTGCTGTATGGATTTTATTGCATAGCCCTACTCTGAAGCCCCTAGCCCACTATGTATACATGTGGAGGTGGAGGTACCCTATAAAAGAGTCAAGACCATGGCATGGGAGTGGTGTACTCTATTTATAGCTGTTGCATGTGTATGCGTGGACATATTTACTCCTTTGCAGTTATATATACATTAATATTTAGCTATACAAGTATAACAGAGTGCCAAATGCCAGTCATGGATGAGACAGCTAGTGTATGTATGGATTCAGCTGGAGGAACTAGTAGCACATAAGACCAACTGGCCCTTGTTCATCCATTCATGTTTAGTTTTCTGATCAGGATTTTCTCTCTGGTCGCCATGCTAGTTTGTGTTCTCTTAACCCTCCCTCTCCCTCCTCTTTCCCTCCTCCCTCTCTCCATCCTCTCTCCTCCTCCCTCTCTCCATCCTCCCTTTCTCCATCCTCCCTCTCCTCCCTCTCCCCATTCTCTCTCCTCCTCCCTCTCTCCATCCTCCCTTTCTCCATCCTCCCTCTCTCCTCCCTCTCCCCATCCTCTCTCCTCCTCCCTCTCTCCATCCTCCCTTTCTCCATCCTCCCTCTCTCCTCCCTCTCCCCATCCTCTCTCCTCCTCCCTCTCTTCCCTCTCTCCATCCTCCCTTTCTCCATCCTCCCTCTCTCCTCCCTCTCCCCATCCTCTCTCCTCCCTCTCTCCACCCTCCCTCCATCCTCTCTCCCTCCCTCCATCCTCTCTCTCTCCATCATCCCAGGGAGATGGTGGAATGTTTTACTCACATCTCTGGAGACCCAGACTGCAGAGTGGTGGTTGTCTCGGGCGCTGGAAAGATTTTCACTGCTGGTAAGAAAGATCTCTCACTGAGGGTCTCCTTATAACAGACTGAACCTTGAAAATACACAAGATGGATCTGTCTGTCTGTCTGTCTGTCTGTCTGTCTGTCTCTCGTCTGTCTGTCTGTCTGTCTGTCTGTCTATCTCTCTGTCTGTCTGTCTGTCTGCCGTCTGCTTTTTGTCTCTGTCTCACTGTTCTATTTGTCTGTCTTTCTGTCTGTGCCTAACCCTAATCTATTATAAAACCTCCATGGTGTGTGCGTGTGCGTATGTGTGCGTGCTTGCGTGCGTGTGTGTGTGCCTGTGTGTGTGCGTGCCTGTGCGTGCCTGTGCGTGCGTGTGTGTGCCTGTGTGTGTGCAGGCATTGACCTGATGGACATGGCCAGTGACGTGCTGCAGCCAGAGGGAGACGACATGGCCAGAACCTCGTGGAACATGAGACGCACCATCTCCAAGTACCAGGAGACCTTCACTGTCATCGAGAAGGTCTGTGGTTTCACACCAAGGTTATAATAGTTTTGCTTTATTCATTAGTTTTTATTTTTATATCGTTTTTACTTTTTGTTTTCAATTTCAGTTTAGTTTTGATTAGTTTTAAAGCAGGTTTGCTCGTTTAGTTTAGTTTTTAGTTTTTGAAAATGCTTAGTTTTAGTTTAGTTTTTATTAGTTTCAGTATTAGTTTTTTTTTTCTTCTGTGCTATCCTCGTGAGACTATCCTGATCTCACAAGCTCATGTTGTTTCACTCCATGTGAAACAATCCATCTGGCGCACGTCAGGTTACTCCTGCGCTGGGACACAGCTAAATAAAATGGAGGATAGATTTCATAACCACCCAAAATACTAGGCTTATGTATGAAATGAAAAAGACTAAAACTAAGGACATTTTCTCAATAATTTTAGTTTATTTTAGTTAGTCTAAAGTCTAGTTTTTATTTTTATTTCAGTTAACTAAAATGTTTTTTCACAACTAGTTTTCGTTTTTTAGTTAGTTTTCGTTAACTATAATAACCTTGGTTCACACTAATGCCGGGCTCAGACTACAGGATTTTTGGGCCGATTTATCCCCGATTCACCCCTCCCGACAATCGGAGGAGAAATCTGGTCTGGAACGTTGGTCGGGGCCGATGATCGGTCCAGATGATCTTGTAATGTGAGGGGTTTACAGATCCAATCTTATACCTCCCGATCGGCTCGCAGACCCATCGGGGCAGCCCCGATAATATCAAACAAGTTTGATATTTAAGATTATTACGTCCCGACTTTACAAGTGAGACAGCGAGACCAGTGGTTCGTTGCTCCCTCGGGCACGATAAGATCCTGTAGTGTGTGCTGAGCCGTTATTTTCAAATCTTGCTGAGTGTGCTTGTTTGAGATGCGCAAGAAGAATGTCTGTTAAGATTCTCCTTATGTGCGTGATGTAACCCGATTTCGAAATTGGTTAGGATTTTAAATATCCTGTAGTGTGAGCCCGGCATAACCCAACAGTGTATGTAGTTAACACCCGTATGTGAGGGGGACGCATGCTGTGCCTATAACCTGTAACCTGCATACCAAGTATAGCTCAAACTCAAATTCCAATTCTTGTTTCACACCCTAACCCCTCTCTTCTACTCTTCCTTCCTCCCTCCGTTCCTCCCTCCCTGTTTCTCTGTTTTTTCTTCCCTTCCGACCCCCGGTCCTCCTCTTCTCCTGCAGTGCCCTAAGCCAGTGGTGGTAGCGATACATGGAGCCTGTGTTGGAGGAGGTGAGTTGGTGTGCGTTGGTGTGCTCCTGTTTTCCCTCTACAATACATCTCTGGGCTCTGTCATTCGCTCGCATGGCTTCTCCTATCACTGCTATGCCGATGACACCCAACTGGTCCTGTCATTTCCCCCTTCTGATACACAAGTGGAGACACGCATAGCTGGGTGCTTGGCTGACATCTCGGAGTGGATGACGACACATCACTTCAAGCTCAATCTGGACAAGACTGAGCTGCTGTTCCTCCCGGGGAAGGGCTGCTCGCACCGGGACCTGGCCATCACCATTGAAGACACAGTGGTGACCCCGACTCGGACTGCGAGGAATCTGGGTGTGACCCTGGATGACCAACTGTCGTTTTCCGCACATGTCACATCCGTCACACGCTCCTGCAGATTCATGCTCTACAACATCAGGAGGATTCGCCCTTTCCTCACTGATGAAACGGCGCAGGTACTCATCCAGGCCCTGGTCATCTCCCGCCTGGACTACTGCAACTCCCTCCTCGCTGGGGCGCCGGCGTCAGCCATTAAACCTCTGGAACTAGTCCAGAAAGCTGCTGCTCACCTGGTGTTCAACCACCCCAAGTTCTCCCACACAACTTCCCTCCTCCGTTCTCTACACTGGCTCCCTGTAGCAGCTCACATCCAGTTTAAAACTCTGGCGCTAGCCTACAGGGCAATGAAAGGAACAGCCCCCTCCTACCTCCAGGCCATGGTCAAACCCTATACCCCCTCCCGACTGCTACACTCTGCTACCTCGGGGCGACTGGTTGCCCCGTCACTCCGAGGCCCCTGCGGTCGATCGACACGGTCACGGCTCTTCTCTGTCCTGGCCCCGCAGTGGTGGAACGAACTGCCCACTGACGTCAGGACAGCAGAGTCGCTGGCCATCTTTCGTCGCAGGCTCAAAACTCACCTCTTCAAGAAGTACTACAACAATCCTCCCTCCTAAGCACTTATTGTATTTTATTGTATTATATTATATTGCACTGTACTTTAGATTGCTATTCTTGCACTTTGCCTTCAGCACTAGATTATGCTCTTAGTCACTTGTTTTAGAGGGAAGATGCACTTGTGAGTTCTGGCAAGTAGTAGTACATTGGCTCTTCCTACGTTAAATGCAATTATTGTTGGATAAAAGCGTCTGCTAAATGACTGTAATGTACTGTAATGTAATGTGTAACAGGATTGGCTACATTATCTTTCAAATTGTAAGCGCACCTGATTGATCTTTATTTAATCTAAACCATTCATATTCTAGTCGTGTAGCTGTGTTTAGTTTCCTGGTTCGTGACGCGTGTGTTCTGTGTTCCAGGCGTGGATCTGATCACGGCTTGTGACATCCGTCTGTGCACTCAGGATGCCTGGTTCCAGGTCAAGGTAGGTGTGACTTGAATACAAGCAATACAGCTTTATTGATATGACAGGCGACAGACGGTCTATTGTAATTTCCTGATCTTGACTGACAGAACCGCCCACCAATCCGTTCCGTCTCAAGTCTGCATCTGAGTGATATGATTGGTCTTCCTCTCATACAGGAAGTGGACATCGGCCTGGCGGCAGACGTCGGAACTCTGCAGAGGCTTCCTAAGGTCATCGGGAGCCGCAGGTACAGAGACCCCTTAGTCCACTGCTCCAGGCGTGGTCAGAACAGCGCTATGACTGGCTACAGCACGGTTATGACATCATTAAGACTGCTTATTATAACATTTATAACATTTTTTTTCCCTTTGCGTACAGCCTGGTGAACGAGCTGGCTCTGACGGCCAGGAAGATGTACGCGGACGAGGCCAAGAGCAGCGGATTGGTCAGGTACGAAAGTGTGTGTGCGTGCGTGCCTTTGCCCTCAACTGTTTCCATGTGTCTGCCCGTGTGTGTGTGTGTGTGTGTGTGTGTGTGTGTGCGTGTGTGTGTCTCTGTGTGCATGTCCCTGCTTCCGCCAACTCACCTCCCACCCCCCTTTGTGTAGCCGCGTGTTTGCGGACAGGGAGGCCATGTTGGCGGGGGCCCTGGAGATGGCGGGGGAGATTGCGGGGCGCAGCCCGGTGGCGGTGCAGGGCACCAAGGTCAACCTGATCTACTCCAGAGACCACAGCGTGGCCGAGGGCCTGGACTACATGGTGAGGGCCCCGCAACGCACCCACAAGCACCAGATAACTCAGAGAACATTGATGGTTTATGTTGATGGTCTGAACTTGATCCAGTTATTTGTTCACCATATTCCACTGGTCTAGTCTATAATGCTGCATGTGTCTGTCTGTCTGTCTGTCTCTCTCTCTCTCTGTCTCTCTCTCTCTCTCTCTCTCTCCCTCTCCCCCTCTCTCTCCCTCCCTCTCTCTCTCTCTCTCTCTCTCTCTCTCCCTCTCTCTCTCTCCCTTCCTCTCTCTCTCCCTCCCTCTCTCCCTCCCTCTCTCTCTCTCTCTCTCCCTTCCTCTCTCTCTCCCTCTCTTTCTCTGTCTCTCTCTCTCCCCCTCTCTCTCCCTCCCTCTCTCTCTCCCTCCCTCCCCCTCTCTCTCTCTCCCTCTCTCTCTCTCTCTCTCCCTCCCTCTCTCTCTCTCTCTCTCTAAAGGCTACTTGGAACATGAGCATGCTCCAGACCCAGGATGTGATGAAGTCAGCCCAGGCTGCCATGGAGAAGAAGAGCCCTAAGACAGTGCCTTTCTCCAAGCTCTGAGAGCGGCCTGGCTGGACTCACCTCCCCTAATCCTCTCTAACCAGAACTGGCCATGATAGGCCCAGTCTGGCCCTGGGGGGGGGGGGGGGTTAGAGGGGGTTGAGGAGGCACAGAGGCACTCACCTGTGCTTCTCCAGTGTGGGGAACGGATGGGTAGAGGGTGCAATGGAGGGAGGTATTATCTGTGTATCTGAGACCTGTTGCTCCTGCCCACTATGAGATGCTGTATCACATGCCTGTTTTGGGTAGGAGCAGGGGATGTGTTTGGAAGTGAACTCTGACCTGTCTCTCGCCACGGTCTGACTGAAGTACAGTAGATGTACAGTATGCTCTGCTGTATCCCCTGCATCCCAATTCTACAGGCAATTCCATATAGTGTCCCCTTGATGGATTTAAACTGATTACCATTTACATTGAAATGGAACACAGGGAACGTATTTGTGTGCCTTTTTATGTCCATCAGAATCACCCAAAAACAAGTCTGTCTGTTGAACTGTAGAGAGATACACACCTCTCTAAAACAGGTCTGTCTGTTGAACTGTAGAGAGATAAACACCTCTCTATCTCTCTGACCTCTCGGTCTCCAAGGTTCAGGTTAGATGCTCACTCTAATCCAGCCGCAGTTTTCTATAGAAATGAACAAATGAATGTTTTCTCTAATAAAAGATAAGCTGAACCAAGATTCCACAATTTTTCAACCTGTTTTTTTTTTTATCATACGACTCATACGACTCATACGACTCATGCGACTCATACGACTCATGCGACTCATGCGACTCATACGACTCATACGACTCATGCGACTCATACGACTCATACGACTCGTGACTCATGCGACTCATGCGACTCATACGACTCATGCGACTCATACGACTCATACGACTCATGCACTGCAGTAACAAAAGTAGTGATTCAGTGTCTTCCTCTGTGATTCTGGAAGTGGCCATTTACAGGTACAGTCACCAATAGTGATGGTGCGTTCGTTTGTGCTCGGAGGCAAGTCGCAAGTGGCAAAATACCTACCTCCGACCTGTGTGCTTTCGAGCTATATACCATTATGAGTTCATGCGGTGTTTTATTTAATCATTCCTAGTAGCAAGTCGCAATTTGCCACCTCCCAGTTATAAACGAACGCACCATGAATACTGGCTCATTAAAGGAAGTAAGTAAGACCTCAGAGGATGGGATTGTTCACCCTAGGGCGTTAACACACACACACACACACACACTTGACAGCGTGCTTCCTACTCTTCAGTCTTAGGGGTCTTGATGTAACCCAGTGTGGCTCAGAAATAAAATCACACTCAAGTCTGTCCTCATGTTTCTGTGTCCGTGTGTCTGTATGTGCCAGAATAACCCCCTGTGCTTTTGTGTTCCTGCAGTGGAGCGATAGAATCATGTTTGTTATTTGGGGGGAGGCAGACTGGGTAGAACTGACCTCTCCTCACAGCATCAAGCTGACTTCAGCACTTCCCCGCTGGGATCAGACATCTGTTCTCATAGAGAAGAAATGAAACGCATAGAAATAGATTTGAAACTAATTTGCATGATGCATGTATGTGCTTCAGCGCTCTTTACTATGAGTATGTATAATAACCCTGTCAATTAAACATTTAATCACTGAGAGAACCACGACGACGACTTTTATCATGAGCTTTGCTTGGATATTGAAGAAATCGAGATTTAAACAATAGGAATGTGACATACGAATGTACTTTCAGAATCCAGAGAGACGGGTCACTGTGTCAGAGTCCTACAGTGAAAGCTGTTCTCCCAGGACACATGCTCATTATTAACGGTAAAACCAGCAGTAACGTTGCTGGCTGTTGCAGCCATTCGGACTGTATGGCCTGGTACCAACAGAGACCCGGAGAAGCTCCTAAACTGGGTTTTGTCCCCACTACTGTACTCCCCATACGACTTCACAGCCATCTTTGACCTCAATGTCATCGTTAAGTTTGGTGATGTCAGCAGTGACAGGCCTGAACACCAATAATGATGAGAGGGCCTACCTGGAATTAATCTATAGCTATAGCATGTACAAAATACATCTATCCCCCCCAGTTATATATTGATTTATTTACAGCATATTCATATTTATAGCATATACATAATCCACACCGGCAGTTCATCTTAGGCTTTAGCTCATATTGTATAGATTGTATTTTTTTGTGCAGTTGGTAACTTGTGTATTGTAATTACCTGTAACTTTTGAGCACATCACGGAGCCAGCATTAATATTTCACTATGATTGTACTCACTGTACATTTGCATGTGACAAATAAAGATCTGAATCCACGGAAACAGACGATGGTCATAACTGGAACACTTGTCAGTAGAGGAGGTCAACTGATGTGACAAAACTCTCACAATGACTCAGATAAACGTAACACAATCATCATCATAATCAACTAACTTTCTCTCTCTGTCATTGTCATCTGTCTCGTTGACACCTCATACAGTATCTGGTCTCACCTCATACAGTATCTGGTCTCACATCATACAGTATCTGGTCTCACATCATACAGTATCTGGTCTCACCTCATACAGTAACTGGTCTCACCTCATACAGTATCTGGTCTCACCTCATACAGTATCTGGTCTCACCTCGTCAGAGCTCTTTCATAGGGGAAGAGGACGTCACCACTCATGTTATATTCAGCTCAGATATGAGTTAAATAACTCACAAATCTTAAAATACCTTGGATTAGGGCAGATATGAAATGGGGTATTATACCTGCCCTAATCCAGGGTATTTTAGGCCGTGAAACTGTTCAACTGGTAGACTGGGAGCTGTGGGAGTGAAAGGGAGATTTGCATAGGCAGGGTGGGGAGGATCTGCTACTCCCAGAATAGAGCAGCACTGTCACCAGATGTTCTCCTGCTCACAGGGACTTGAATACAAACTGTATAATATGTATAACGATGGCCGAAGAGCAAAACCTCCTATCTGCATAATTTTCTGATTGGCGGATTTCACTTTGGATGATGAGAACAAGGAAGGCTGCTCAAAAAAAGTTAATTTTTCAGATAGGAGGTTTTGCTCTTCGGCCATCGATAATACAAAAATGTATTATATTTCCATGAATTAAAAAACTATTTAATCCCTGAAAGTACATTTTCATTTGATTCAACTAGTTTGATTTTCACTAAGACCATTCCGTTTGAACATCACTGTCATTACTGCTAAATTGCAATGCTAAATGCTAACCTGTATTGTGTCATCTATGGATGTCATCTGCTATATTCAAGATCTGAAGATCAAAGTTATGTACTGTATAAAAATAACATGACAGCATTTTCATGATTAAAACCAAATTCACTGTTTTTGTTCAATGAGAAATCTTTATTAAACAGACTTCAATGCAAACAGCAGCGGTGATAGTGATCCATGTTGTATATTCCTTTATTAACGATGCTGATCCCAGACTTATGACTGTAACAGTGGTGCTGAAGTCACAGAGGACAGATGCCACAGAGAATCCCAGCAGCTTTAGTTCACACAAGTGTTCACTGACTGATTTGAGGAACTCAGAGTCCAAGCATGAGTGAACAGACTGTTTCTAACGTATATGACCACATGAGGAAGACTAGCCCAGTAGCACTACATGGTCTTCTCTTCAGCGTCACATGACTATGCAATGTTAACAATGTTGATGTATTCAGAAGGTCACTGACATCATGGATGTTTTATTGGTCTTTCCTACTTATCTGCACTTCTTCTAAATGTAATGATAATTCATCTTTACCCATCCAGTAAACAGCCTGCTGTTGGTGTTTCAATCTTAAACTTTTGAGATAACGTAAGAGATTCATATATTGTACTACATCAAGGATACTTCAAATTGAGTTATTCTCAAGAGGATGTCCCCAGCAGCTGAAATAGATCTGAAACTCTCATTTGCATGATGCAGGTATGTGCTTCAGTGCCCTGGGAGAGTTTATAGCCCTGTGAGTTAAACTCTTCATGACTGAGAGCTGCCCTTCAAGACAACAGCACCCAAAACAACCATGACTTTGATCATCACCTTTGTATTGATGCTAGCGCTCTTAATTCAGGGTGAGGCTAGTAGTAGTAAATTATTTAAAGGATTATAATACTGATGCCTTCAAGAGTCTTAAAATCTGAAACAAATAATATTGATAATACTGAGTGTAACGATTTCTTCAATATTACTTTTGCAGAAACCAGAGGACAGGTCACTGTGACTCAGACTCCTGCAGAGAAAACTGTTCTCCCAGGACAGACAGTCTCTCTGCAGTGTAAAACCAGCAGTAATGTGATCGGAAATTGTGGTATAGGAAATCGCCAGTGTCTAAGTTGGTACAAACAGGTATCTGGAGAAGCTCCTAAACTCATCATCTACTATGCTACAACACTTCAGTCTGGGACTCCATCTAGATTCAGTGGCAGTGGATCTGGGAGTGACTTCACTCTGACCATCAGTGGAGTCCAGGCTGAAGATGCAGGAGTTTACTACTGTCAGAGTATACATTGCTCTCCCTGTGTGTTCACACAGTGATACAGAGCCGTACAAAAACCTCCCTCAGTCAGACTGCACAGCTGGGACCTCCTGCAGGTGCCAAGGGGAGGAAGACATGATACAGACTGACCCTGTGTAGTAGAGCTGAACCACATTGAAGACAGGATCATATATAGGCCTATCATAGATTATAGGCTTTTTTTATTGTATTATTTTTTTATTCAAGTCAATATCTAGACTACTTACCAGAATAGACGGCGTTCACAAGGAGCACGAGGATCAGACAGTGAACAGGAGAGAGAAACATCTTTACCTTTCAAATCTCACTTCTTTAACTTTTAACTATGACCTTTGCAGGCCTATACAATCTGCAGGCGGAGCCTCGACCACCGTGCGTTCACTGTGCGTCCCAAGGAAGAGTGAAGTGTTTCAAAGTCGGGTCCCCCTCCCTACTGTTCTCTTCCAGAATTTATGGTCAACAAGTGTCAAATTAGGAACGTTATCATGACGCAGTGAAGAGGCGAGTGTCTCGTCACCAGTGTTGGGCTCGTTACTCAAAAAATGTAATATATTACTTATTACTCATTACCCTTTTTTTTAAAGTAATATCGTTACTTTACTTATTACTCCCAGCCAAAAGTAACTAGTTACTTATTTAATATATTACTTTCCATATTGACTACCTTTTGCAGCGTGCTCATCACGGTCCGGTTCTCTTTCCACCAACTTCATGTTGCTGTGTTGGCGTAGCAAATGTTTCAGGAGATTTGAGGTGGTGTTTCTGGCACAAGAAAGAGTCTTAGTAGAACTTACACACAGTTTACACTTGACAACATTCTTGTTGTCTTTCAGTTCCAGGAAATCGAAATAGTGTGCGTATTTCCAGCCATGGAATGTTAACGTCGTCATGTTCAAATAGCTACGCTCGCTCGCTGCTTGCCTGGTTATAATGTGACGGGACGTGATATGAGCGGAACGTTCTTCAATCTGAAATCAAAACTTTATTTCACCCTTTGTAAAACGAAAATAAATAAACAGAGCAGGCCTATGACAAAAGTAATGCAGTAGCGAGCTTTCTGGGGGCAAGTAACTGTAATATTATTACTGAAATGTGATTAGTAACTCGCTACACCCCTCGTTACTGGAAAAAGTAATATTATTACTGTAGCGCGTTACTGCCCAACACTGCTCGTCACCCCGACTGTCGCCTATCTGCTGAGGTGGCGGGAAGCCATGAGAGGACCGCGCCAAGGGCGGCAAAAGATGCTGCTGACACAGTAGAGACCCCGCACCCACGCTGCACTGACCCCACTCTACCAGCAGGGGGAGACCAAGGATATAGCAGCCTACAGTCAACTTTGCTCCACTTTGACCAGATTTGCACTAGTAAAGTCAGGCCCTATGAGAGTAATTTGCATAGTGGCGTGGTTTGTTCATAGACAGTACATGCCTCAGTGCTCTGGGAGTGTTTATAGCCCCGTGAGTTTAATACTTAATGACAGAGCTGTCCTTCATGACAACAGCACCCACAACAACCATGACTTTAATCACCATCTTCATATGGACTCTTGCCGTCTACATACAAGGTATGGGCCTTCTATGATATACCGTAGTTATAAATGCTTTAACTTCATCCAATTCATGTTTTTAAGTCCAAAGATTCTTTGTTAACATTTATTCCATTCTCTCTTTTACTACCCAGAGATCAGGGGAGAGATCACTGTGACTCAGGCTCCTACAGTGAAAGTTGTTCTCCCAGGACAGATGGTCATGGTTAACTGTAAAACCAGCAGACCTGTAGCAGATCGTTGTCCTGGCTCTTACACCTGTATGGCCTGGTATCAACAGAAACCAGGAGAAGCACCAAAACTCCTGATACCTTATTCAAATAAACTTCAGTCTGGGACTCCATCTAGATTCAGTGGCAGTGGATCTCATAGTGACTTCACTCTGACCATCAGTGGAGTCCAGGCTGAAGATGCAGGAGTTTACTACTGTCAGAGTTTACACTACCCTAACAATGTCTATGTGTTCACACAGTGATACAGAGTCGTACAAAAACCTCCCTCAGTCAGACTGCTCAGTGACTGCTCTGCTACAGCTGGGACCTCCTGCAGGTGCTGAGGGGGAAGAGACAGTGTCATGGAACACTGGTCTTAGTTACACTGAGACGGATCTATCAGTGATGAGGACACATGATGTCAGCTAATCCACACTCATGTCAAAGCACTCCTGAAAACACTGCAGCAGATAGAGTTGTTAATAATACAAAATGGCCACTAAAAAGACAAATCCATAACAATAAGCATTTGTTTGCTAGTAATAATAATAATAATAATAACTAGAAAGTACATTTCCTGGAGAAAATGTGAGGTGGGCTAGCTGCTGCAGTTGTATGTAACAGCTACTGCTAGAACTACTACGGACCAGGCAATCTCCATGCACCCACCGGCGAAGACCGTGCGTCTCTAGCCCAATCAGGGGCTGAGTTGTGGGGTCTGTGGTGTGGACAGTGGCATGGTGGTGAGACTCCGCCCCCTCAGGTCAGAGCTGGTCGAGGACAGTGCACCCCTCTCCAGGCCACCTACCCGCCCGCACCGGTGAAGACCATGTGTCTCTAGCCCACTCAGGGGCTGAGTTGTGGGGCCATGGCGTGGATAGTGGCGTGGGGGTGAGACTCCGCCCCCTCAGGTCAGAGCCAGTCAGGGACAGTGTAGCCCTCTCCGGGCCACCTACCTGACTCAACCGGTGAAGACCGTGTGTCTCTAGCCCACTCAGGGGCTGAGTTGTGGGGCCCGTGGCGTGGATAGTGGCGTGCTGGTTAGGCCCCGCCCCCTTGGGTCACAGCTAGTCGGGGACAGTACAGTGACCTCTTGACAATTTCAATGCATCCACCAATGAAGACTGTGTCTCTAGCCCACTCAGGGGTTGAGTTGTGGGGCCCGTGGCATGGATAGTGGCGTGGTGATGAGACTCCACCCCCTCAGGTCAGAGCCAGTCGGGGACAGTGTACCCCTCTCCGGGCCACCTACCTGACTCCACCATGAAGAAAAAAGGACCACCGCGAGACCACCACGCCACCACGAAGAGAAAGAAAGAAAGAGAGAAAGAAAGAGAAAGAAAGAAAGAAAGAAAGAAGGAAGGAAGGATGGAAGGATGGAAGGATGGAAGGAAGGATGGAAGGAAGCAAGGAAGGATGGATGGATGGATGGAAGGACGGATGGAAGGAAGGAAGGATGGATGAAAGAAAGAAAGCAGGATGGATGGAAGAAAGAAATAAAGAAAGAAGGATGGATGGATGGATGGATGGATGGATGAAAGAAAGAAAGAAAGAAAGAAAGAAAGAAAGAAAGAAAGAAAGAAAGAAAGAAAGAAAGAAAGAAAGAAAGAAAGAAAGAAAGAAAGAAAGAAAGAAAGAAAGAAAGAAAGGAGGATGGATGGATGGATGGATGAAAGAAAGAAAGAAAGAAAGAAAGATAGAAAGATGGATGGATGGATGGATGGATGGATGAAAGAAAGAAAGAAAGAAAGAAAGAAAGAAAGAAAGAAAGAAAGAAAGAAAGAAAGAAAGAAAGAAAGGAGGATGGAAGGAAGGAAGGATGGAAGGAAGGATGGATGGATGGAAGGAAGGAAGGAAGGAAGGAAGGAAAGAAAGAAAGGAAGGAAAGATGGAAGGATGGATGGAAGGAAAGGAAGGAAGGATGTAAGGAAGGATGGAAGGAAGGAAGGAAGGAAGGAAGGAAAGAAGGAAGGAAGGAAGGATGGAAGGAAGGAAAGGAAGAAAGGAAGGAAAGAAGGAAGGAAGGAAAGCAAGGAAAGAAAGAAAGAAAGCAAGAAGGAAGGAATGGAAGGAAGGATGGAAGGAAGGAAGGATGGAAGGATGGAAGGATGGAAGGAAGGAAGGAAGGAAGGAAGGAAGGAAGGAAGGAAGGAAGGAAGGAAGGAAGGAAAGAAGGAAGGAAGGAAGGAAGGAAAGGAAGGATGGAAGGAAGGAAAGATGGAAGGAAGGAAGGAAAGGAAGGATGGAAGGAAGGAAAGAAGGAATGAAGGAAGGAAGGGAAGGAAGGAAGGAAGGAAGGAAGGATGGAAGGAAGGATGGAAGGAAGGATGGAAGGATGGAAGGAAGGAAAGGAAGGAAGGAAGGAAGGAAGGATGGAAGGAAGGAAGGAAGGAAAGAAAGAAAGAAGGAAGGAAGGATGGAAGTACGGCAAGGAAGGATGGAAGGAAGGAAGGAAAGAAAAGGAATGAAGGATCGAAGGAAAGGAAGAAAGAAAGAAGGAAGGGAAGGAAGGATGGATGGAAGGATGGATGGAAGGAAGGAAAGAAAGGAGGAAGGAAGGAAAGAAAGGAGGAAGGAAGGATGGAAGGAAGGAAGGAAAGAAAGAAGGATGGAAGGGAAGGAGGGAAGGATGGATGGATGGATGGAAGGAAGGAAGGATGGAAGGAAGGAAGGAAAGAAGGAAGGAAGGATGGAAGGAAGGGGAGGATGGAAGGATGGAAGAAAGGATGGAAGGAAGGAAGGAAAGAAGGAAGGATGGAAGGAAGGGAAGGATGGAAGGAAGGAAGGATGGAAGGAAGGAAAGAAAGAAGGAAGGGAAGGAAGGATGGAAGGAAGGAAAGAAAGAAGGAAGGAAGGGAAGGAAGGATAGAAGGAAGGAAGGATGGAAGGAAGGATGGAAGGAAGGAAAGGAAGGAAAGGAAGGAAAGGAAGGAAGGATGGAAGGAAGGAAGGAAAGAAAGAAAGAAGGAAAGATGGAAGTAAGGGAAGGATGGAAGGAAGGATGGAAGGAAGGAAGGAAAGGAAAGGAATGAAGGATCGAAGGAAAGGAAGAAAGAAGGAAGGGAAGGAAGGAAGGAAGGATGGATGGAAGGATGGAAGATAGGAAAGAAAGGAGGAAGGAAGGATGGAAGGAAGGAAGGAAAGAAGGATGGAAGGAAGGGAAGGAAGGAAGGAAGGATGGAAGGAAGGAAGGAAGGAAGGAAGGAAGGATGGAAGGAAGGAAGGAAGGAAGGAAAGAAAGAAGGAAGGAAGGAAGGATGGAAGGAAGGGAAGGATGGAAGGATGGAAGGATGGAAGGATGGAAGGAAGGATGGAAGGAAAGAAGGAAGGATGGAAGGAAGGGAAGGATGGAAGGAAGGAAGGAAGGATGGAAGGAAGGATGGAAGGAAGGAAAGAAAGAAGGGAAGGAAGGATGGAAGGAAGGAAGGAAAGAAAGCAAGAAGGAAGGAAGGAATGGAAGGAAGGAAGGAAGGATGGAAGGAAGGATGGAAGGAAGGAAAGAAGGAAGGAAGGAATGAATGAATATGAATGCTACCACAGTAGTCAATAAAGGGTGCCTGTACAGAGAGCATGCACGTGTCCCCAAATTCAAATCCCAACTGACACTGAGCATCCTCTCATTCACTTCAATGGAAAGGCATGTTGGCTTCAGACAGCTCTCTCTCAAAAAGTATAAAGGTCACAGCCTAGATTTTGACACCGTATGAATCCTGAGAAAATGCTGAACATTTTAGGCTATTATATGTCCTTGTAGCTTAAAAACTGTAGGCATGGCGACGAGTTAGAAAAAGAGTAAAAATGCAAAATTAGCAGCTCAAAAGCTAGAGTGCGTTGCCATACGTTTCAATGAGGAGCGCAGTTGCCGAACAAATTGTCATACAGCGAAAACTATAAGTCACACTGCTTAGATACTTACATTGTACGAATCAGCAGAGTTGTGTGAATGTTTTGATGTATAATATGTGTGTGAGCTTTCAAAACTGTAGGAGTGCCAGCAGTTTACAAAATGTGTGAATATTTTCAAAGCAACTGCTGCCACCACTCTAAAAACATAACATTTCTGAACATTCCAAAAGAATTTCAAGCAGTTTCAATAGGACAAAAAAATGTTTTAAAAGTTAAATTTCTTAAAAACTATAACAAATATCAAAAATCTGAATGGATCCGTTCAAGAGCTGAACGTCATGAACATTTTAAAGTTTGAATGAAGTTTCTAGCACAAAGTATGAAGAACTAGTTAACGTCCAAAAAAGCGGGGAGAATAATAAAGAAAGAAATAGTGGGAATATCACAAGTTGGGCTAGCTTCTGCAAGCTAGCCCACCTAATAATGCATTTTATTTCAAGGCGCCTTTCATAACACCCAAGGTCACCGTACTTTGATAGAAATTTCAGGGCCTACACAAAGAGATAGGTTTCAGCTGTTCTTTACTGCCCCGGCCACCCTTGTATCAACCTACTGACCTCCTTTGAAGCTTGTAATAACAGACCTCTGCCTGTGCATTTCTTAGTTTACGGCAGGATAACCTCTCCAGGATTAAATCTGGCATTCACAGTACATTGTTAAAAATACGTAAACACAGACACAGCATTTACAAAGTTACAACATATAGACAACATACAACAAATAAAATCTGTTCATTCTGAATATCTGTCTGTCTATTATGCACATTTACAAATACTACCTTTACAAATACTTCTTCTAAAGTCTCTTTAACATGAAGACTTGCGAGGAAGTCACCACTTACTGTACGTTTCTGTGTTACATGAATCTCAGATATGATTAGATGACTCACAGTACCCCTCTCACATCTGGCCCAGTCCAGGGTATTTTAGGCAGTGAAACAGTTCAACTGGTAGACTGGGAGCTGTGGGAGGGAAAGGGAGATTTGCATAGGCAGGGTGGGGAGGATCTGCTACTCCCAGAATAGAGCAGCACTGTCACCAGATGTTCTCCTGCTCACAGAGGCGTACAAAGGCGGTTTATGTTTTATTAATCTTACAAAATAATTGAAATACTTCAAATCATTGAAATTACAACATACATTACCGGCCTATGTTATTATAGTAAGCTGTCCTATAAAGCTATACTGTATGTGGTGTAATTACAGCTACTTTAAGTAGAAATGCTGAATAATGAGTTTGGTTCCAATACGAGAGATAAACACCAATGTTTGCGATATTTCACATTTGAATTGTGTTATCGGAAATGATTGCTAGTATGTACCTCTATCTATGTGTGAACTATTTCTGTCATCAGATTTTAAGATAATTCATTTTTGTTGTACCTTAAAATGTGTTTGTCCACAAAATGCAATGATATCTTAAACATTCATGTCAATGTAAAATAACTGACATTTCTCAAAATGGATATCGTTTTGCTCTTTAAATGTTAACCTGTATTGTGTTGGCTTTAGATGCCATCGGCTATTCAATTCTGGCACCAATAATGTACTGTAAACCTACAAAGATACATGACAGCAAATCATGATTTTCCTCAATAAGACCAAATACACTTCTGTATGGTTCAAATCTTTATTGTCTTCCAAACAAAGAAATACAGGCATAAAAGCGAAGCACCTATGCAGAGTGAATAGTGACCAACAGCAGAGCACATCAACACTAGCACTGATAAGACTTCAGTGTACAGAGTAGAGTGACACTGGGACTCTAGCAAAGCTCCATGTTAGTCTCCATGTGAGCCATCAGTAGGATGGAGAATGGCTGAGCGCAGAGCAGAGGACTCTGCCCCTCTCCACAGGGGGGGGGGGGGGCTACTCAGAACACTGGTCTCTCCTCAGTGTGTGAGTGACCGGAGACTGGGAGCTCTGCTGGGCCTCACAGGTCACCTGCAGCGCCTTGGTCCACTCCTGGGCAGTGAGAGTCAGGGTGCTGCTCCAGCTGTACAGGCCGTCCTGGTCCAGGAGCCCCCCGCTGGCCTCCTGGCTCTTCCTGCTGCTCCCGTCCACTTCCCAGCTGATGGTCCAGTCTGAGGGGAAGCCCTTGTTGGCCAGACACATCAGCGTGGCTGAACTCTTACTGGACAGCTCCTCACCAGAGGGGGGCAGGACCGTCAGGGTGGGGGCACGCTGACCTGGACACAAACACAGCGCATCCGTTAATGAAAATATACAGCAGATTATATAGTGGTGTTTTTTTTGGGGGGGTGTATGTAGTCTATTTAAACTAAACTTTATTCTCAATTAAATTCTAAAGAAATCCATTCAGCCTATAATTTACTAACATGACGATGGAATATTTTGACAGAGAACAACATTAATACAAACAATAAACACGTTATGTAGGCCTAATTATAAAAAATACATTCTACCTTCTAACAAGTGGAAGACCACACATGAATAAATACTTTCCTACAAATACTTCAGTAAAGCAATTAAAGTTTTGTATTTGAAATTCTGAAATGCTGAATTAAAGCAGTTTCCTGCACCAAATGTGAGATAAAAACATTTCAGATCTATAAACAGAACAAGCAGCGTGAGCAACTATGAACACAATCAAACTTTTAAATGAGAAAATCATACTAATGATGTAAAATACATTTTTAAGAAGGTTCTGAGGCTCTGTCAATGCTGTTTATGATCAAACCAGCCAACTGTATTTAAAGAAGAAACAAAAAATAAAGTTTATCATCCCCCATAAATATATGTGAAGTGTCAGGCTTTCAGAAAGTTGAATTGATCAGATATCAGTAAGGTTTGTCACTTACCTCCAACATCCAGTTTGGTGCCGCCACCAAAAGTGTACCACAGTGATACGATTCCTATTACTGCCTGTACAAAAACCTCCCTCCTGTTCCAGATAGCTACACCAGAGGTTTTCTACTCTTTGGTGGAATTTAAAAGATTGCACTCACAAGAAATATTCAAACGGTATTCTATTCATAAAATGTACAAAAAAAAAACGTTAAAAAAATCTTGAAAAAAAAAATGTGTATAAATAAAAAAACATAATTGTTAAAAAAGAAAAGACAAACGAACTCAGTGATGTGTAACTACAGAGAAGATTGAAAAGTTATTTTCATCAGATACTTACTTCCAACTTCCAGTCTGGTGCCTCCACCAAAAGTCCACCACAGTGATTGACTCTGGTTAAGTCGCCGTACAAAAACCTCTCTGTGTTGAGGTGCTGCAGCTCTACCAGATCACACAGCTGCTGTCTGCTTCAACCAAGACACACTATACAATAATACTGAACACTACTGAACACTGTACTTATGTACACTATACTACTGTCTTCAATAGCATGTGAAGTGTTGATTGAGTTCAGTCTTTAGTGCATTTGTAAGGCCAAACTTTGGTGAACTATTTCAAGTGTTGTCCTCATCAGAGTCCATAACAACAGAGCAGCCAGGGTCCAGCATTAGATCCAATGTTTGTATTCCTCCATATTGTCCATAGGACAGAGAGCAGCAGCAGCGGTGATAGTGATCCATGTTGTATATTCCTTTATTAACGATGCTGATCCCAGACTTATGACTGTAACAGTGGTGCTGAAGTCACAGAGGACAGATGCCACAGAGAATCCCAGCAGCTTTAGTTCACACAAGTGTTCACTGACTGATTTGAGGAACTCAGAGTCCAAGCATGAGTGAACAGACTATTTCTAACGTATATGACTGCAGGTGCTAGTTTAAGTGACCGTTCCAATTTATCTGTAATTCATATCAATGTGTCAACCTCTTATAATACTTTGGACTTACTAGTTACTACAAATTAAAGAAACCTTATCTTCTTGCAAGGCCGGTCTGTCTATAATGCAGCCTGTCAGGCTCACACTGTGCATTGTGTCATGTTTTGATCACTAAATCAACTTCCTTCTATCAAATGAATGTCACACAAATGAGTGCAATATACATTGACATTGCAGGGATTCTAGACACATATAATTGAATTCACAGTATATTTAGCATCTGCCCTTTGCGTGTGAGTTGAGTTCAACATTGTTGTAACACACGTGTGTTTGTATCAGTTATGAGAACATTTGCATAGAGAGGACGCTTTGCGTAGATATCATATGCTTTGGTGTTTCTGAGTGTTTATAGCCAGGGCTGTTCAACCCTTGTTATTCACTGAAGCTAAAACTCAGGACAACCATGTCTTTAACCTTCATGTCCATCGTGTCACTGGCAATGTTCACAAAGGGTAAGTATTTTGATTTAAATTCCACTTCAAATTATTTCAATTTGAAAATATCAAAGCACAGAACCTTGATTGTGAGAAAGAAAGTGATGTGATGATAACAATAACACAACGTCTTCTTTAGTCAAATAATTCAATGTCCATCTTCTACTTTTCTCATCAAAAGTTAATCTTTCACTTTTCTCCGGGTGCTCAGGTGACATCCTGCTGACCCAGAGTCCTGAGGTCGTTGCAGTCCAGCCTGGACAGTCGGCCACGCTCAGCTGTAAAGCCAGCAGTGCCATCGATGAAGACCTAGCCTGGTACCATCAGAGGCCTGGACAAGCTCCGAAATTCATCATAAACTTTTATTCTTCCTTTACGTCAGGCAGATATCAAGGCTCTGGATATGATATTGATTTCACGTTAAGAATTGCTAACGTCCAAAGCGAGGATGCAGGAGATTACTACTGTCAGCAGCATGAAGCTACGCCGTTCACACTGTGATACACAGCCGTACAAAAACCCTCCAGACTAGGAGGAAGAACCCTGGATTACATCTGCTCTCTGGAGAATAGCTCACACCTTTATCTCCACTCTACATAAACACTACAATTATCATTATCGGAAGAAATATTATTATTATTATTATTATTATTATTATTATCATTATTATAGTATTATAGAATAATTCATAATAGGGCTGTTGAATGTTTTCCATTTAAGTGACCAGGATTGAGGTAAGAGCTATGAATTCACAGCGTGAACATAACATCTATGAATACGTTCATAACTAGGTTTATATTTCAGAAATCAACAATCATCATTATATTACTCTAAAACATCATTATATTACTCTAAAACTATATGGAAATAATAATTGGACAGAGGGACATGTGATTTCCATGGACACCAAGAAGATCAACAATGGGGATCCAGATGAAGTAGATTAATTCCACACTTACCTGGGACTGTCCCTGGAGCTCTGACCTGTCCCTGGAGCTCTGACCTGTCCCTCTGACCTGTCCCTGGAGCTCTGACCTGTCCCTCTGACCTGTCCCTGGAGTTCTGACCTGTCCCTGGAGCTCTGACCTGTCCCTCTGACCTGTCCCTGGAGTTCTGACCTGTCCCTGGAACTCTGACCTGTCCCTCTGACCTGTCTGACCTGTCCCTGGAGCTCTGACCTGACCTGTCCCTGGAGCTCTGACCTGTCCCTGGAGCTCTGACCTGTCCCTGGAGCTCTGACCTGACCTGTCCCTGGAGTTCTGACCTGTCCCTGGAGCTCTGACCTGTCCCTCTGACCTGTCTGACCTGTCCCTCTGACCTGTCCCTGGAGCTCTGACCTGTCCCTGGAGCTCTGACCTGACCTGTCCCTGGAGCTCTGACATGTCCCCCTCATTCTCTCACATATTACTCTCAAACACCTCTTCCTTGTAGGGATGTTTTAAGACTAGAGAACATGTAGTAGGCTCCTTCGCTCCTTCACCTGATTTGTTGCTCTCTTTGCTGTTTTCCAGTGCTAGTATTGACGTGTTCTGCTGTTGGTCACTATTCACTCTGCATGTGTACTTTGCTTTGATGCTGCTATGTTGTTTAGAGGAGAAATGTATTGTATGGAAACTGTTTATTCTACATTCATGTAGGAGAGTGAGAGTCAGGGTGCTGCTCCATTCACCATTCTTGTTCATGACGATGAATGGTGAAAATCATCAAGGATATCTTAATGATTGTAGTATTTTTTATCTGAGTGATTGTGAGGGTTTAGTCACGTCACAGTTGACCTCCTCTACTGACCAGTGTTCCATGACACTGTCTCTTCCCCCTCAGCACCTGCAGGAGGTCCCAGCTGTAGCAGAGCAGTCACTGAGCAGTCTGACTGAGGGAGGTTTTTGTACGACTCTGTATCACTGTGTGAACACATTGACATTGTTAGGGTAGTGTAAACTCTGACAGTAGTAAACTCCTGCATCTTCAGCCTGGACTCCACTGATGGTCAGAGTGAAGTCACTATGAGATCCACTGCCACTGAATCTAGATGGAGTCCCAGACTGAAGTGTATTTGACGAGTGTATCAGGAGTTTGGGAGCTTCTCCTGGTTTCTGTTGATACCAGGCCATACAGGTGTAAGAGCCAGAACAATGATTTGCTACAGGTTTGCTGGTTTTACAGTTAACCATGACCATCTGTCCTGGGAGAACAACTTTCACTGTAGGAGTCTGAGTCACAGTGATCTCTCCCCTGATCTCTGGGTAGTAAAAGAGAGAATGGAATAAATGTTAACAAAGAATCTTTGGACTTAAAAACATGAATTGGATGAAGTTAAAGCATTTATAACTACGGTATATCATAGAAGGCCCATACCTTGTATGTAGACGGCAAGAGTCCATATGAAGATAGTGATTAAAGTCATGGTTGTTGTGGGTGCTGTTGTCATGAAGGACAGCTCTGTCATTAAGTATTAAACCCACGGGGCTATAAACACTCCCAGAGCACTGAGGCATGTACTGTCTATGAACAAACCACGCCACTATGCAAATGACTCTCATAGGGCCTGACTTTACTAGTGCAAATCTGGTCAAAGTGGAGCAAAGTTTACTGTAGGCTGCTATATCCTTGGTCTCCCCCTGCTGGTAGAGAGGTGTCAGTGCACGGTCAGTAAGTAGTGAGCAGTGTGGACTGAGAGCTAGACTACTAGACTGACTCTGAGTATAGAGGGCTCCACTGTGCAGGACAGCTGCTCACTGCTGCTCTGTTCCTGACTAGGGTTGCAAATTTCAAGGAAATTAATTAATTGATAACTGTTAACCTTAACAAACAATAGTCGATTAATTGATAAGAACGTCCCGCAACGGACTTAGCTTTGCTCGCTTCATTTTTGTGTCTTCTTCCGCTGTCGTTGAAATTTCCTGGCATCCCAATTAGCCTTCACTACATGGCGTGGCACCCTCATGTGCAGTCAGACCTTAAATCATGATTACATTTCACACAACTCCTGTTGATAACATTTGTTCAAAAAAAAAAGTTATGTTCCATTAACAAGCAATTAATCAAGTAAACAAACCTTAAATTCTTATCAGCAATTAATTGATAGTCGATTAACTGTTAACATCCCTATTCCTGACTGATCTCAGCTCCCTCCTCTCCTGTGTCCCTGATCAGACGCTCAGCCCCTCCTCCACATCCATCACCAGCCAGCATCCAGAGAACCAGCAGTCTACACTCCGTCATGCACTCAGGGAACAGCTGGCATTCTGCACCGAGGTCAGAGTGATCAGCTGTTCAGAGAGAAGCCTGATGGGCTGTGAGTCACTGCTCTGATTGGGGAATATTTTATTATTATACAGCCTGATCTTAGTTTGTGTTTCTCCGTGAGCTTCGGTGGACAGATAGGTGAGAATGTATAACAAATGTCAATCATCCAAGAGATAAACTCATGGAGACTTTGAAGATCGGAGGGCTTCTTGTTAGCAGAGATAAGTAGTTTGTCTTCAATGTGGTTCAGCTCTACTACACAGGGTCAGTCTGTATCATGTCATCCTCCCCTTGGCACCTGCAGGAGGTCCCAGCTGTGCAGTCTGACTGAGGGAGGTTTTTGTACGGCTCTGTATCACTGTGTGAACACACAGGGAGAGCAATGTATACTCTGACAGTAGTAAACTCCTGCATCTTCAGCCTGGACTCCACTGATGGTCAGAGTGAAGTCACTCCCAGATCCACTGCCACTGAATCTAGATGGAGTCCCAGACTGAAGTGTTGTAGCATAGTAGATGATGAGTTTAGGAGCTTCTCCAGATACCTGTTTGTACCAACTTAGACACTGGCGATTTGATGAACTACCACAATCTCCATCCACATTACTGCTGGTTTTACACTGCAGAGAGACTGTCTGTCCTGGAAGAACAGCTGTGACTGCAGGAGTCTGAGTCACAGTGACCTGTCCTCTGGTTTCTGCAAAAGTAATATTGAAGAAATCGTTACACTCAGTATTATCAATATTATTTGTTTCAGATTTTAAGACTCTTGAAGGCATCAGTATTATAATCCTTTAAAGAATTTACTACTACTAGCCTCACCCTGAATTAAGAGCGCTAGCATCAATACAAAGGTGATGATCAAAGTCATGGTTGTTTTGGGTGCTGTTGTCTTGAAGGGCAGCTCTCAGTCATGAAGAGTTTAACTCACAGGGTTATAAACTCTCCCAGGGCACTGAAGCACATAACTGCATCATGCAAATGAGAGTTTCAGATCTATTTCAGCTGCTGGGGACATCCTCTTGAGAATAACTCAATTTGAAGCATCCTCATGTAGTACAATATATGTACATTATCTCAAACGTTATCTTACGTTATCTCAAAAGTTTAAGATTGAAACACCAACAGCAGGCTGTATACTGGATGGGTAAAGATGAATTATCATTACATTTAGAAGAAGTGCAGATAAGTAGGAAAGACCAATAAAACATCCATGATGTCAGTGACCTTCTGAATACATCAACACTGTTAACATTGCATAGTCATGTGACGCTGAAGAGAAGACCATGTAGTGCTACTGGGCTGGTCTTCCTCATGTGGTCATATACGTTAGAAACAGTCTGTTCACTCATGCTTGGACTCTGAGTTCCTCAAATCAGTCAGTGAACACTTGTGTGAACTAAAGCTGCTGGGATTCTCTGTGGCATCTGTCCTCTGTGACTTCAGCACCACTGTTACAGTCATAAGTCTGGGATCAGCATCGTTAATAAAGGAATATACAACATGGATCACTATCACCGCTGCTGCTGCTCTCTGTCCTATGGACAATATGGAGGAATACAAACATTGGATCTAATGCTGGACCGTGGCTGCTCTGTTGTTATGGACTCTGATGAGGACAACACTTGAAATAGTTCACCAAAGTTTTGCCTTACAAATGCACTAAAGACTGAGCTCAATCAACACCTCACATGCTATTGAAGACTGTAGTATAGTGTACATAAGTACAGTGTTCAGTAGTGTTCAGTATTATTGTATAGTGTGTCTTGGGTGAAGCAGACAGCAGCTGTGTGATCTGGTAGAGCTGCAGCACCTCAACACAGAGAGGTTTTTGTACGGCGACTTAACCAGAGTCAATCACTGTGGTGGACTTTTGGTGGAGGCACCAGACTGGACGTTGGAAGTAAGTATCTGATGGAAATAACTTTTCAATCTTCTCTGTAGTTACACATCACTGAGTTCGTTTGTCTTTTCTTTTTTAACAATTATGTTTTTTTATTTATACAAACATTTTTTTTCCAGATTTTTTTCAAGTTTTTTTTTAGTACATTTTATGAATAGAATACCGTTTGAATATTTCTTGTGAGTGCAATCTTTTAAATTCCACCAAAGAGTAGAAAACCTCTGGTGTAGCTAGCTGGAACAGGAGGGAGGTTTTTGTACAGGCAGTAATAGGAATCGTATCACTGTGGTACACTTTTGGTGGCGGCACCAAACTGGATGTTGGAGGTAAGTGACAAACCTTACTGATATCTGATCAATTCTGATCAAAACTTTCTGAAAGTCTGACATGAGATATATTTGGGGGGGATTAACAGTTATTTCTTTATATAGTTTTTCCACAAAACAGTATTGGCAGAGCCTCAGAACCTTCCCGAAAAATGTCTTTTACATCATTGTATGACTTTCTCATTTAAACGTTGGATTGTGTTTATAGGCGCTCAGTGTTTGTATCAAAATGTCTGAAATGTTTTATCTCACATGCAGGAAACTGCTTGAATTCAGAAAATGCAAAACGATTGAGTTACTGAAAATATTTTTTATTGAGCAGCATTTCTTCATGTCTTGTCTTCTACTTGTTAGAAGGTAGAATGTAATTTCTAGAATTACGTAACACTTGCCTTCTGTTCTGTGTCAAACTATGCCTCAAGTTAGTAAATAAGGCTGAGGGGATTTTAAAAATAATTTTATGGAGAATAAGTTGACTGGATATAGATTGAACTGACTACAAACATCCCCCCCAAAACCGCCACTATATAATCTGCTATATATTTTCATTAACATGCGCTGTGTTTGTGTCCAGGTCAGCGTGCCCCCACCCTGACGGTCCTGCCCCCCTCTGGTGAGGAGCTGTCCAGTAAGAGTTCAGCCACGCTGATGTGTCTGGCCAACAAGGGCTTCCCCTCAGACTGGACCATCAGCTGGGAAGTGGACGGGAGCAGCAGGAAGAGCCAGGAGGCCAGCGGGGGGCTCCTGGACCAGGACGGCCTGTACAGCTGGAGCAGCACCCTGACTCTCACTGCCCAGGAGTGGACCAAGGCGCTGCAGGTGACCTGTGAGGCCCAGCAGAGCTCCCAGTCTCCGGTCACTCACACACTGAGGAGAGACCAGTGTTCTGAGTAGCCCCCCCCCCCTGTGGAGAGGGGCAGAGTCCTCTGCTCTGCGCTCAGCCATTCTCCATCCTACTGATGGCTCACATGGAGACTAACAGGCAGCTTTGCTAGAGTCCCAGTGTCACTCTACTCTGTACACTGAAGTCTTATCAGTGCTAGTGTTGATGTGCTCTGCTGTTGGTCACTATTCACTCTGCATAGGTGCTTCGCTTTTATGCCTGTATTTCTTTGTTTGGAAGACAATAAAGATTTGAACCATACAGAAGTGTATTTGGTCTTATTGAGGAAAATCATGATTTGCTGTCCTGTATCTTTATAGGTTTACAGTACATTATTGGTGCCAGAATTGAATAGCCGATGGCATCTAAAGCCAACACAATACAGGTTAACATTTAAAGAGCAAAACAATATCCATTTTGAGAAATGTCAGTTATTTTACATTGACATTAATGTTTAAGATATCATTGCATTTTGTGGACAAACACATTTTAAGGTACAACAAAAATGAATTATCTTTTATATCTGATGACAGAAATAGTTCACACATAGATAGAGGTACATACTAGCAATCATTTCCGATAACAAAATTCAAATGTGAAATATTGCAAACATTGGTGTTTATCTCTCGTATTGGAACCAAACTCTTTATTCAGCATTTCTACTGAAAGTAGCTGTAATTACACCACATACAGTATAGCTTTATAGGACAGCTTACTATAATAACATAGGCCGGTAATGTATGTTGTAATTTCAATGATTTGAGGTATTTCAATTATTTTGTAAGATTAATAAAACATAAACCGCCTTTGTACGCCTCTGTGAGCAGGAGAACATCTGGTGACAGTACTGCTCTATTCTGGGAGTAGCAGATCCTCCCCACCCTGCCTATGCAAATCTCACTTTCACTCCCACAGCTCCCAGTCTACCAGTTGAACAGTTTCACTGCCTAAAATACCCTGGACTGGGCCAGATGTGAGAGGGGTACTGTGAGTCATCTAATCATATCTGAGATTCATGTAACACAGAAACGTACAGTTAGTGGTGACTTCCTCGCAAGTCTTCATGTTAAAGAGACTTGAGAAGAAGTATTTATAAAGGCAGTATTTGTAAATGCACTGTATTTGTAAATGCACTAATGTGCATAATAGACAGACAGATATTCAGAATGAACAGATTTTATTTGTTGTATGTTGCCTATATGTTGTAACTTTGTAAATGTGTCTGTGTTTACTTGTTTTTAACAATGTACTGTGAATGCTAGATTTAATCCTGGAGAGGTTATCCTGCCGTAAACTAAGAAATGCACAGGCAGAGGTCTGTTATTACAAGCTTCAAAGGAGGTCAGAAGGTTGATACAAGGGTGGCCGGGGCAGTAAAGAACAGCTGAAACCTATCTCTTTGTGTAGGCCCTAAAATTTCTATCACAGTACGGTGACCTTGGGTGTTATGAAAGGCGCCTTGAAATAAAATGCATTATTATTATTATTATTATTATTATTATTACTAGCAAACAAATGCTTATTGTTATGGATTTGTCTTTTTAGTGGCCATTTTGTATTATTAACAACTCTGCTGCAGTGTTTTCAGGAGTGCTTTGACATGAGTGTGGATTAGCTGACATCATGTGTCCTCATCACTGATAGATCCGTCTCAGTGTAACTAAGACCAGTGTTCCATGACACTGTCTCTTCCCCCTCAGCACCTGCAGGAGGTCCCAGCTGTAGCAGAGCAGTCACTGAGCAGTCTGACTGAGGGAGGTTTTTGTACAACTGTATCACTGTGTGAACACATAGACACTGTTAGATTCGTGTAAACTCTGACAGTAGTAAACTCCTGCATCTTCAGCCTGGACTCCACTGATGGTCAGAGTGAAGTCACTCCCAGATCCACTGCCACTGAATCTAGATGGAGTCCCAGACTGAAGTGTTGTAGCATAGTAGATGATGAGTTTAGGAGCTTCTCCAGATACCTGTTTGTACCAATTTAGACATTGGTAATTTGAGAAAAAACCACAATCTCCATCCACATTACTGCTGGTTTTACACTGCAGAGAGACTGTCTGTCCTGGGAGAACAGTTTTCTCTGCAGGAGTCTGAGTCACAGTGACCTGTCCTCTGGTTTCTGCAAAAGTAATATTGAAGAATTCGTTACACTCAGTATTATCAATATTATTTGTTTCAGATTTTAAGACTCTTGAAGGCATCAGTATTATAATCCTTTAAAGAATTTACTACTACTAGCCTCACCCTGAATTAAGAGCGCTAGCATCAATACAAAGGTGATGATCAAAGTCATGGTTGTTTTGGGTGCTGTTGTCTTGAAGGGCAGCTCTCAGTCATGAAGAGTTTAACTCACAGGGTTATAAACTCTCCCAGGGCACTGAAGCACATAACTGCATCATGCAAATGAGAGTTTCAGATCTATTTCAGCTGCTGGGGACATCCTCTTGAGAATAACTCAATTTGAAGTATCCTTGATGTAGTACAATATATGTACATTATCTCAAACGTTATCTTACGTTATCTAGAAAGTTTAAGATTGAAACACCAACAGCAGGCTGTATACTGGATGGGTAAAGATGAATTATCATTACATTTAGAAGAAGTGCAGATAAGTAGGAAAGACCAATAAAACATCCATGATGTCAGTGACCTTCTGAATACATCAACATTGTTAACATTGCATAGTCATGTGACCCTGAAGAGAAGACCATGTAGTGCTACTGGGCTAGTCTTCCTCATGTGGTCATATACGGTAGAAACAGTCTGTTCACTCATGCTTGGACTCTGAGTTCCTCAAATCAGTCAGTGAACACTTGTGTGAACTAAAGCTGCTGGGATTCTCTGTGGCATCTGTCCTCTGTGACTTCAGCACCACTGTTACAGTCATAAGTCTGGGATCAGCATCGTTAATAAAGGAATATACAACATGGATCACTATCACCGCTGCTGCGGCTCTCTGTCCTATGGACAATATGGAGGAATACAAACATTGGATCTAATGCTGGACCCTGGCTGCTCTGTTGTTATGGACTCTGATGAGGACAACACTTGAAATAGTTCACCAAAGTTTGGCCTTACAAATGCACTAAAGACTGAGCTCAATCAACACCTCACATGCTATTGAAGACAGTAGTATAGTGTACATAAGTACAGTGTTCAGTAGTGTTCAGTATTATTGTATAGTGTGTCTTGGGTGAAGCAGACAGCAGCTGTGTGATCTGGTAGAGCTGCAGCACCTCAACACAGAGAGGTTTTTGTACGGCGACTTAACCAGAGTCAATCACTGTGGTGGACTTTTGGTGGAGGCACCAGACTGGACGTTGGAAGTAAGTATCTGATGAAAATAACTTTTCAATCTTCTCTGTAGTTACACATCACTGAGTTCGTTTGTCTTTTCTTTTTTAACAATTATGTTTTTTTATTTATACAAACATTTTTTTTCAAGATTTTTTTCACGTTTTTTTTTGTAGGCTACATTTTATGAATAGAATACCGTTTGAATATTTCTTGTGAGTGCAATCTTTTAAATTCCACCAAAGAGTAGAAAACCTCTGGTGTAGCTAGCTGGAACAGGAGGGAGGTTTTTGTACAGGCAGTAATAGGAATCGTATCACTGTGGTACACTTTTGGTGGCGGCACCAAACTGGATGTTGGAGGTAAGTGACAAACCTTACTGATATCTGATAAATTCTGATCAAAACTTTCTGAAAGTCTGACATGAGATATATTTGGGGGGGATTAACTGTTATTTCTTTATATAGTTTTTCCACAAAACAGTATTGGCAGAGCCTCAGAACCTTCCGAAAAATGTATTTTACATAATTGTATGACTTTCTCATTTAAACGTTGGATTGTGTTTATAGGCGCTCACAGTGTTTGTATCAAAATGTCTGAAATGTTTTATCTCACATGCAGGAAACTGCTTGAATTCAGAAAATGCAAAACGATTGAGTTACTGAAAATAATTTTTATCGAGCAGTATTTCTTCATGTCTTGTCTTCTACTTGTTAGAAGGTAGAATGTAATTTCTAGAATTACGTAACACTTGCCTTCTGTTCTGTGTCAAACTATGCCTCAAGTTAGTAAATAAGGCTGAGGGGATTTTAAAAATAATTTTATGGAGAATAAGTTGACTGGATATAGATTGAACTGACTACAAACATCCCCCCAAAAACCGCCACTATATAATCTGCTATATATTTTCATTAACATGCGCTGTGTTTGTGTCCAGGTCAGCGTGCCCCCACCCTGACGGTCCTGCCCCCCTCTGGTGAGGAGCTGTCCAGTAAGAGTTCAGCCACGCTGATGTGTCTGGCCAACAAGGGCTTCCCCTCAGACTGGACCATCAGCTGGGAAGTGGACGGGAGCAGCAGGAAGAGCCAGGAGGCCAGCGGGGGGCTCCTGGACCAGGACGGCCTGTACAGCTGGAGCAGCACCCTGACTCTCACTGCCCAGGAGTGGACCAAGGCGCTGCAGGTGACCTGTGAGGCCCAGCAGAGCTCCCAGTCTCCGGTCACTCACACACTGAGGAGAGACCAGTGTTCTGAGTAGACCCCCCCCCCCCCCCCTGTGGAGAGGGGCAGAGTCCTCTGCTCTGCGCTCAGCCATTCTCCATCCTACTGATGGCTCACATGGAGACTAACAGGGAGCTTTGCTAGAGTCCCAGTGTCACTCTACTCTGTACACTGAAGTCTTATCAGTGCTAGTGTTGATGTGCTCTGCTGTTGGTCACTATTCACTCTGCATAGGTGCTTCGCTTTTATGCCTGTATTTCTTTGTTTGGAAGAATAAAGATTTGAACCATACAGAAGTGTATTTGGTCTTATTGAGGAAAATCATGATTTGCTGTCCTGTATCTTTATAGGTTTACAGTACATTATTGGTGCCAGAATTGAATAGCCGATGGCATCTAAAGCCAAGACAATACAGGTTAACATTTAAAGAGCAAAACAATATCCATTTTGAGAAATGTCAGTTATTTTACATTGACATTAATGTTTAAGATATCATTGCATTTTGTGGACAAACACATTTTAAGGTACAACAAAAATGAATTATCTTAAAATCTGATGACAGAAATAGTTCACACATAGATAGAGGTAGGCTACATACTAGCAATCATTTCCGATAACAAAATTCAAATGTGAAATATTGCAAACATTGGTGTTTATCTCTCGTATTGGAACCAAACTCTTTATTCAGCATTTCTACTGAAAGTAGCTGTAATTACACCACATACAGTATAGCTTTATAGGACAGCTTACTATAATAACATAGGCCGGTAATGTATGTTGTAATTTCAATGATTTGAGGTATTTCAATTATTTTGTAAGATTAATAAAACATAAACCGCCTTTGTACGCCTCTGTGAGCAGGAGAACATCTGGTGACAGTGCTGCTCTATTCTGGGAGTAGCAGATCCTCCCCACCCTGCCTATGCAAATCTCCCTTTCACTCCCACAGCTCCCAGTCTACCAGTTGAACAGTTTCACTGCCTAAAATACCCTGGACTGGGCCAGATGTGAGAGGGGTACTGTGAGTCATCTAATCATATCTGAGATTCATGTAACACAGAAACGTACAGTAAGTGGTGACTTCCTCGCAAGTCTTCATGTTAAAGAGACTTGAGAAGAAGTATTTGTAAAGGCAGTATTTGTAAATGCACTGTATTTGTAAATGCACTAATGTGCATAATAGACAGACAGATATTCAGAATGAACAGATTGTATTTGTTGTATGTTGTCTATATGTTGTAACTTTGTAAATGTTGTGTCTGTGTTTACTTGTTTTTAACAATGTACTGTGAATGCTAGATTTAATCCTGGAGAGGTTATCCTGCCGTAAACTAAGACATGCACAGGCAGAGGTCTGTTATTACAAGCTTCAAAGGAGGTCAGTAGGTTGATACAAGGGTGGCCGGGGCAGTAAAGAACAGCTGAAACCTATCTCTTTGTGTAGGCCCTGAAATTTCTATCACAGTACGGTGACCTTGGGTGTTATGAAAGGCGCCTTGAAATAAAATGCATTATTATTATTATTATTATTATCACTAGCAAACAAATGCTTATTGTTATGGATTTGTCTTTTTAGTGGCCATTTTGTATTATTAATAACTCTGCTACATTGTTTTCAGGAGTGCTTTGACATGAGTGTGGATTAGCTGACATCATGTGTCCTCATCACTGATAGATCCGTCTCAGTGTAACTAAGACCAGTGTTCCATGACACTGTCTCTTCCCCCTCAGCACCTGCAGGAGGTCCCAGCTGTAGCAGAGCAGTCACTGAGCAGTCCGACTGAGGGAGGTTTTTGTACGACTCTGTATCACTGTGTGAACACATAGACACTGTTAGATTCGTGTACACTCTGACAGTAGTAAACTCCTGCATCTTCAGCCTGGACTCCACTGATGGTCAGAGTGAAGTCACTATGAGATCCACCGCCACTGAATCTAGATGGAGTCCCAGACTGAAGTGTATTTGACGAGTGTATCAGGAGTTTGGGAGCTTCTCCTGGTTTCTGTTGATATCAGGCCATACAGGTGTAAGAGCCAGGACAATCATCTACTACAGGTCTGCTGGTTTTACAGTTAACCATGACCATCTGTCCTGGGAGAACAACTTTCACTGTAGGAGCCTGAGTCACAGTGATCTCTCCCCTGATCTCTGGGTAGTAAAAGAGAGAATGGAATAAATGTTAACAAAGAATCTTTGGACTTAAAAACATGAATTGGATGAAGTTAAAGCATTTATAACTACGGTATATCATAGAAGGCCCATACCTTGTATGTAGACGGCAAGAGTCCATATGAAGATGGTGATTAAAGTCATGGTTGTTGTGGGTGCTGTTGTCATGAAGGACAGCTCTGTCATTAAGTATTAAACTCACAGGGCTATAAACACTCCCAGAGCACTGACGCATGTACTGTCTATGAACAAACCACGCCACTATGCAAATTACTCTCATAGGGCCTGACTTTACTAGTGCAAATCTGGTCAAAGTGGAGCAAAGTTTACTGTAGGCTGCTATATCCTTGGTCTCCCCCTGCTGGTAGAGAGGTGTCAGTGCACGGTCAGTAAGCAGTGAGCAGTGTGGACTGAGAGCTAGACTACTAGACTGACTCTGAGTATAGAGGGCTCCACTGTGCAGGACAGCTGCTCACTGCTGCTCTGTTCCTGACTAGGGTTGCAAATTTCAAGGAAATTAATTAATCGATAACTGTTAACCTTAACAAACAATAGTCGATTAATTGATAAGAACGTCCCGCGCCTGACTTTGCTTTGCTCGCTTCATTTTTGTGTCTTCTTCCGCTGTCGTTGAAATTTCCTGGCATCCCAATTAGCCTTCACTACATGGCGTGGCACCCTCATGTGCAGTCAGACCTTAAATCATGATTACATTTCACACAACTCCTGTTGATAACATTTGTTCAAAAAAAAAAAGTTATTTTCCATTAACAAGCAATTAATCAAGTAAACAAACCTTAAATTCTTATCAGCAATTAATTGATAGTCGATTAACTGTTAACATCCCTATTCCTGATCTCAGCTCACTCCTCTCCTGTGTCCCTGATCAGACACTCAGTCCCTCCTCCACATCCATCACCAGCCAGCATCCAGAGAACCAGCAGTCTACACTCCGTCATGCACTCAGGGAACAGCTGGCATTCTGCACCGAGGTCAGAGTGATCAGCTGTTCAGAGAGAAGCCTGATGGGGTGTGAGTCACTGCTCTGATTGGGGAATATTTTATTATTATACAGCCTGATCTTAGTTTATGTTTCTCCGTGAGCTTCGGTGGACAGATAGGTGAGAATGTATAACAAATGTCAATCATCCAAGAGATAAACTCATGGAGACTTTGAAGATCGGAGGGCTTCTTGTTAGCAGAGATAAGTAGTTTGTCTTCAATGTGGTTCAGCTCTAATACACAGGGTCAGTCTGTATCATGTCATCCTCCCCTTGGCACCTGCAGGAGGTCCCAGCTGTGCAGTCTGACTGAGGGAGGTTTTTGTACGGCTCTGTATCACTGTGTGAACACACAGGGAGAGCAATGTTCACTCTGACAGTAGTAAACTCCTGCATCTTCAGCCTGGACTCCACTGATGGTCAGAGTGAAGTCACTCCCAGATCCACTGCCACTGAATCTAGATGGAGTCCCAGACTGAAGTGTTGTAGCATAGTAGATGATGAGTTTAGGAGCTTCTCCAGATACCTGTTTGTACCAACTTAGACACTGGTAAAAAATACCACAATCTCCATCCACATTACTGCTGGTTTTACACTGCAGAGAGACTGTCTGTCCTGGGAGAACAGCTGTGACTGCAGGAGTCTGAGTCACAGTGACCTGTCCTCTGGTTTCTGCAAAAGTAATATTGAAGAAATCGTTACACTCAGTATTATCAATATTATTTGTTTCAGATTTTAAGACTCTTGAAGGCATCAGTATTATAATCCTTTAAATAATTTACTACTACTAGCCTCACCCTGAATTAAGAGCGCTAGCATCAATACAAAGGTGATGATCAAAGTCATGGTTGTTATGGGTGCTGTGGTCTTGAAGGGCAGCTCTCAGTCATGAAGAGTTTAACTCACAGGGCTATAAACTCTCCCAGGGCACTGAAGCACATACCTGCATCATGCAAATGAGAGTTTCAGATCTATTTCAGCTGCTGGGGACATCCTCTTGAGAATAACTCAATTTGAAGCATCCTTGATGTAGTACAATATATGTACATTATCTCAAACGTTATCTTACGTTATCTAGAAAGTTTAAGATTGAAACACCAACAGCAGGCTGTATACTGGATGGGTAAAGATGAATTATCATTACATTTAGAAGAAGTGCAGATAAGTAGGAAAGACCAATAAAACATCCATGATGTCAGTGACCTTCTGAATACATCAACATTGTTAACATTGCATAGTCATGTGACCCTGAAGAGAAGACCATGTAGTGCTACTGGGCTAGTCTTCCTCATGTGGTCATATACGTTAGAAACAGTCTGTTCACTCATGCTTGGACTCTGAGTTCCTCAAATCAGTCAGTGAACACTTGTGTGAACTAAAGCTGCTGGGATTCTCTGTGGCATCTGTCCTCTGTGACTTCAGCACCACTGTTACAGTCATAAGTCTGGGATCAGCATCGTTAATAAAGGAATATACAACATGGATCACTATCACCGCTGCTGCTGCTCTCTGTCCTATGGACAATATGGAGGAATACAAACATTGGATCTAATGCTGGACCCTGGCTGCTCTGTTGTTATGGACTCTGAAGAGGACAACACTTGAAATAGTTCACCAAAGTTTTGCCTTACAAATGCACTAAAGACTGAGCTCAATCAGCACCTCACATGCTATTGAAGACAGTAGTATAGTGTACATAAGTACAGTGTTCAGTAGTGTTCAGTATTATTGTATAGTGTGTCTTGGGTGAAGCAGACAGCAGCTGTGTGATCTGGTAGAGCTGCAGCACCTCAACACAGAGAGGTTTTTGTACGGCGACTTAACCAGAGTCAATCACTGTGGTGGACTTTTGGTGGAGGCACCAGACTGGACGTTGGAAGTAAGTATCTGATGAAAATAACTTTTCAATCTTCTCTGTAGTTACACATCACTGAGTTCGTTTGTCTTTTCTTTTTTAACAATTATGTTTTTTTATTTATACAAACATTTTTTTTCAAGATTTTTTTCACGTTTTTTTTTGTAGGCTACATTTTATGAATAGAATACCGTTTGAATATTTCTTGTGAGTGCAATCTTTTAAATTCCACCAAAGAGTAGAAAACCTCTGGTGTAGCTAGCTGGAACAGGAGGGAGGTTTTTGTACAGGCAGTAATAGGAATCGTATCACTGTGGTACACTTTTGGTGGCGGCACCAAACTGGATGTTGGAGGTAAGTCACAAACCTTACTGATATCTGATCAATTCGGATCAAAACTTTCTGAAAGTCTGACATGAGATATATTTGGGGGGGATTAACTGTTATTTCTTTATATAGTTTTTCCACAAAACAGTATTGGCAGAGCCTCAGAACCTTCCGAAAAATGTCTTTTACATCATTGTATGACTTTCTCATTTAAACGTTGGATTGTGTTTATAGGCGCTCACAGTGTTTGTATCAAAATGTCTGAAATGTTTTATCTCACATGCACGAAACTGCTTGAATTCAGAAAATGCAAAACCATTGATTTACTGAAAATTATTTTTATTGAGCAGTATTTCTTCATGTCTTGTCTTCTATTTGTTAGAAGGTAGAATGTAATTTCTAGAATTACGTAACACTTGCCTTCTGTTCTGTGTCAAACTATGCCTCAAGTTAGTAAATAAGGCTGAGGGGATTTTAAAAATAATTTTATGGAGAATAAGTTGACTGGATATAGATTGAACTGACTACAAACATCCCCCCAAAAACCGCCACTATATAATCTGCTATATATTTTCATTAACATGCGCTGTGTTTGTGTCCAGGTCAGCGTGCCCCCACCCTGACGGTCCTGCCCCCCTCTGGTGAGGAGCTGTCCAGTAAGAGTTCAGCCACGCTGATGTGTCTGGCCAACAAGGGCTTCCCCTCAGACTGGACCATCAGCTGGGAAGTGGACGGGAGCAGCAGGAAGAGCCAGGAGGCCAGCGGGGGGCTCCTGGACCAGGACGGCCTGTACAGCTGGAGCAGCACCCTGACTCTCACTGCCCAGGAGTGGACCAAGGCGCTGCAGGTGACCTGTGAGGCCCAGCAGAGCTCCCAGTCTCCGGTCACTCACACACTGAGGAGAGACCAGTGTTCTGAGTAGCCCCCCCCCCCCCTGTGGAGAGGGGCAGAGTCCTCTGCTCTGCGCTCAGCCATTCTCCATCCTACTGATGGCTCACATGGAGACTAACAGGGAGCTTTGCTAGAGTCCCAATGTCACTCTACTCTGTACACTGAAGTCTTATCAGTGCTAGTGTTGATGTGCTCTGCTGTTGGTCACTATTCACTCTGCATAGGTGCTTCGCTTTTATGCCTGTATTTCTTCGTTTGGAAGACAATAAAGATTTGAACCATACAGAAGTGTATTTGGTCTTATTGATGAAAATCATGATTTGCTGTCCTGTATCTTTATAGGTTTACAGTACATTATTGGTGCCAGAATTGAATAGCCGATGGCATCTAAAGCCAACACAATACAGGTTAACATTTAAAGAGCAAAACAATATCCATTTTGAGAAATGTCAGTTATTTTACATTGACATTAATGTTTAAGATATCATTGCATTTTGTGGACAAACACATTTTAAGGTACAACAAAAATGAATTATCTCAAAATCTGATGACAGAAATAGTTCACACATAGATAGAGGTACATACTAGCAATCATTTCCGATAACAAAATTCAAATGTGAAATATTGCAAACATTGGTGTTTATCTCTCGTATTGGAACCAAACTCTTTATTCAACATTTCTACTTAAAGTAGCTGTAATTACACCACATACAGTATAGCTTTATAGGACAGCTTACTATAATAACATAGGCCGGTAATGTATGTTGTAATTTCAATGATTTGAGGTATTTCAATTCTTTTGTAAGATAAATAAAACATAAACCGCCTTTGTACGCCTCTGTGAGCAGGAGAACATCTGGTGACAGTGCTGCTCTATTCTGGGAGTAGCAGATCCTCCCCACCCTGCCTATGCAAATCTCCCTTTCACTCCCACAGCTCCCAGTCTACCAGTTGAACAGTTTCACTGCCTAAAATACCTTGGACTGGGCCAGATGTGAGAGGGGTACTGTGAGTCATCTAATCATATCTGAGATTCATGTAACACAGAAACGTACAGTTAGTGGTGACTTCCTCGCAAGTCTTCATGTTAAAGAGACTTGAGAAGAAATATTTATAAAGGCAGTATTTGTAAATGCACTGTATTTGTAAATGCACTAATGTGCATAATAGACAGACAGATATTCAGAATGAACAGATTGTATTTGTTGTATGTTGTCTATATGTTGTAACTTTGTAAATGTTGTGTCTGTGTTTACTTGTTTTTAACAATGTACTGTGAATGCTAGATTTAATCCTGGAGAGGTTATCCGGCCGTAAACTAAGAAATGCACAGGCAGAGGTCTGTTATTACAAGCTTCAAAGGAGGTCAGTAGGTTGATACAAGGGTGGCCGGGGCAGTAAAGAACAGCTGAAACCTATCTCTTTGTGTAGGCCCTGAAATTTCTATCACAGTACGGTGACCTTGGGTGTTATGAAAGGCGCCTTGAAATAAAATGCATTATTATTATTATTATTACTAGCAAACAAATGCTTATTGTTATGGAATTGTCTTTTTAGTGGCCATTTTGTATTATTAACAACTCTGCTACATTGTTTTCAGGAGTGCTTTGACATGAGTGTGGATTAGCTGACATCATGTGTCCTCATCACTGATAGATCCGTCTCAGTGTAACTAAGACCAGTGTTCCATGACACTGTCTCTTCCCCCTCAGCACCTGCAGGAGGTCCCAGCTGTAGCAGAGCAGTCACTGAGCAGTCTGACTGAGGGAGGTTTTTGTACGACTCTGTATCACTGTGTGAACACATAGACACTGTTAGAGACGTGTAAACTCTGACAGTAGTAAACTCCTGCATCTTCAGCCTGGACTCCACTGATGGTCAGAGTGAAGTCACTATGAGATCCACTGCCACTGAATCTAGATGGAGTCCCAGACTGAAGTCTATTTGAATAGTATATCAGGAGTTTGGGAGCTTCTCCTGGTTTCTGTTGATACCAGGCCATACAGGTGTAAGAGCCAGGACAACGATCTGCTACAGGTCTGCTGGTTTTACAGTTAACCATGACCATCTGTCCTGGGAGAACAACTTTCACTGTAGGAGCCTGAGTCACAGTGATCTCTCCCCTGATCTCTGGGTAGTAAAAGAGAGAATGGAATAAATGTTAACAAAGAATCTTTGGACTTAAAAACATGAATTGGATGAAGTTAAAGCATTTATAACTACGGTATATCATAGAAGGCCCATACCTTGTATGTAGACGGCAAGAGTCCATATGAAGATAGTGATTAAAGTCATGGTTGTTGTGGGTGCTGTTGTCATGAAGGACAGCTCTGTCATTAAGTATTAAACTCACGGGGCTATAAACACTCCCAGAGCACTGAGGCATGTACTGTCTATGAACAAACCACGCCACTATGCAAATGACTCTCATAGGGCCTGACTTTACTAGTGCAAATCTGGTCAAAGTGGAGCAAAGTTTACTGTAGGCTGCTATATCCTTGGTCTCCCCCTGCGGGTAGAGAGGTGTCAGTGCACGGTCAGTAAGCAGTGAGCAGTGTGGACTGAGAGCTAGACTACTAGACTGACTCTGAGTATAGAGGGCTCCACTGTGCAGGACAGCTGCTCACTGCTGCTCTGTTCCTGACTAGGGTTGCAAATTTCAAGGAAATTAATTAATCGATAACTGTTAACCTTAACAAACAAAAGTCGATTAATTGATAAGAACGTCCCGCGCCGGACTTTGCTTTGCTCGCTTCATTTTTGTGTCTTCTTCCGCTGTCGTTGAAATTTCCTGGCATCCCAATTAGCCTTCACTACATGGCGTGGCACCCTCATGTGCAGTCAGACCTTAAATCATGATTACATTTCACACAACTGATGGATTCATGGGCTGTGAGTCACTGTTCTGATTGGGGAATATTTTATTATTATACAGCCTGATCTTAGTTTGTGCTTCACCGTGAGCTTCGGTGGACAGATAGGTGGGAATGTATAACAAATGTCAATCATCCAAGAGATAAACTCATGGAGACTTTGAAGATCGGAGGGCTTCTTGTTAGCAGAGATAAGTAGTTTGTCTTCAATGTGGTTCAGCTCTACTACACAGGGTCAGTCTGTATCATGTCATCCTCCCCTTGGCACCTGCAGGAGGTCCCAGCTGTGCAGTCTGACTGAGGGAGGTTTTTGTACGGCTCTGTATCACTGTGTGAACACACAGGGAGAGCAATGTAAACTCTGACAGTAGTAAACTCCTGCATCTTCAGCCTGGACTCCACTGATGGTCAGAGTGAAGTCACTCCCAGATCCACTGCCACTGAATCTAGATGGAGTCCCAGACTGAAGTGTTGTAGCATAGTAGATGATGAGTTTAGGAGCTTCTCCAGATACCTGTTTGTACCAACTTAGACACCAGCGATTTGATGAACTACCACAATCTCCATCCACATTACTGCTGGTTTTACACTGCAGAGAGACTGTCTGTCCTGGGAGAACAGTTTTCTCTGCAGGAGTCTGAGTCACAGTGACCTGTCCTCTGGTTTCTGCAAAAGTAATATTGAAGAAATCGTTACACTCAGTATTATCAAGATTATTCGTTTCAGATTTTAAGACTCTTGAAGGCATCAGTATTATAATCCTTTAAATAATTTACTACTACTAGCCTCACCCTGAATTAAGAGCGCTAGCATCAATACAAAGGTGATGATCAAAGTCATGGTTGTTTTGGGTGCTGTTGTCTTGAAGGGCAGCTCTCAGTCATGAAGAGTTTAACTCACAGGGCTATAAACTCTCCCAGGGCACTGAAGCACATACCTGCATCATGCAAATGAGAGTTTCAGATCTATTTCAGCTGCTGGGGACATCCTCTTGAGAATAACTCAATTTGAAGCATCCTTGATGTAGTACAATATATGTACATTATCTCAAACGTTATCTTACGTTATCTCAAAAGTTTAAGATTGAAACACCAACAGCAGGCTGTTTACTGGATGGGTAAAGATGAATTATCATTACATTTAGAAGAAGTGCAGATAAGTAGGAAAGACCAATAAAACATCCATGATGTCAGTGAGCTTCTGAATACATCAACATTGTTAACATTGCATAGTCATGTGACCCTGAAGAGAAGACCATGTAGTGCTACTGGGCTAGTCTTCCTCATGTGGTCATATACCTTAGAAACAGTCTGTTCACTCATGCTTGGACTCTGAGTTCCTCAAATCAGTCAGTGAACACTTGTGTGAACTAAAGCTGCTGGGATTCTCTGTGGCATCTGTCCTCTGTGACTTCAGCACCACTGTTACAGTCATAAGTCTGGGATCAGCATCGTTAATAAAGGAATATACAACATGGATCACTATCACCGCTGCTGCTGCTCTCTGTCCTATGGACAATATGGAGGAATACAAACATTGGATCTAATGCTGGACCGTGGCTGCTCTGTTGTTATGGACTCTGATGAGGACAACACTTGAAATAGTTCACCAAAGTTTTGCCTTACAAATGCACTAAAGACTGAGCTCAATCAACACCTCACATGCTATTGAAGACTGTAGTATAGTTGTAATAGCCGAGTTATCCAAGGAACACGCAGAGACCAATAAGGCGAGTTGACTGTTTACTTCCACAGGAGTAGAGCACACCAAACAATTGACTGTGGCACCACCAACATGGCTGCTCAGAGAGAGCCCCCTATGAAACAGGAAGCACCTATATATAGTGTACAGATGAACCCTAGTGTCTCCATCTAGTGGACAGGTAAATACATTACAAGTCAAACCAGCCAGGATATTACACCCTTCCCCCCCTGATAAAGACAGTCTGAAAACAGCATTGAACAGAACCCTGAGAACAAAGTCCAACATATCCTACGGTCTAAAGTAATCTGGCGGTCGGGTCTCCCTGGTAGACCTCCTCAGTGCTGGTGGAGTGGACAAAGTCACAGGGGAGGTCGGCAGGGAAGGCTGGGACACATCTCTGTTGACCCCCAGCTCAGGTAGGCCGTACCCCACTACAGAGGGAACTGGGAGGGGCTCTGTTATGTCCATTTCAGGGACGGCAGACAGACACCGAGCCCGGGGAAGTTCCCTGGGAGTGTCTAGGCATGAGCCCCCTTCCCCGTTGGTAGGTGATGGGGAAACTGGACGATGCCGTACGTGGTCCACATGTCGTCTGACCCGCTGACCACTACCCAGCAGCACTGTGCATGACACCGGACCAGTCACGCACTCTACAGTGCCGGGTATCCAGGTGGGCCCAGAACTGAAGTTCTTGGTGTAGACTGGAGCCCCCTCCTGGAGACTCCTTGCTCTGGCGTGCTGATCGTGCTGTTCCTTCTGCTTCAGCTGTTTGTGTTGCACCCGCGACTGAAGATCTGGGTGCAGAAGATCCAGAGTTGACCGCAGTTTCCTGCCAAGCAGCAGCTCTGCAGGAGATTTGCCGGTGGTGGACTGAGGCGTAATCCTGTAACTGAACAAGGCACGTGACAGCTTTGTCTCAACCGACCCCCCTGCACTCTTCTTCAAGAGGGCCTTCAGTGTCTGCACCCCCCTCTCAGCCAGGCCGTTGGAAGCTGGATGCCAGGGGGCGGTGGTGACATGCTGGATACCATTCCGCACCATGAATTCCTGAAAGTCTCTACTAGTAAAGCAAGTCCCGTTGTCAGAGACCAGCATCTCTGGTAATCCAAACCGGCCGAAGCTGTTCCTCAGGCATTCAATGGTGGCCGCTGTAGTTGATGAGTGGAGAGGGTAGGCCTCCATCCACTTGGAGTGAGCATCCATAATGACCAGAAACATGCGTCCCATGAATGGACCTGCATAGTCCACATGTAGCCTCCTCCATGGCTTGTCTGGCCACTCCCAGGGGTGCAAGGGGGCCTGCATCGGCATCTTCCGGTTCACTTGACAGGTGTCACAGCCGTTCACCACCCCCTCAACCTCAGCATCCAGCTGTGGCCACCAGACGTAGCTTCGCGCCAGGCCCTTCACCCGGGTGATTCCTGGGTGAGACTGGTGCAGTTGTTGCAACACCGCTGGACGTCCCTTCAGAGGGATGACCACCCGGGCCCCCCAGAGGACACACCCCCCTTGGATGCTGAGCTCGTTCTGTCTCTGGTAATAGGGAGCAAAACAGGGATTAATAACCCCTTTAGGCCAGCCCCTCTCAACATACTCACGCACCCGGGCCAAAACAGGGTCTCGGCTGGTCCACCTCTCCACTTGTCTGTCCGTAACTAGAGGTGCCTCCAGGTGATCGAGCATCATCACTCTGCCCTCATCTTCCGGGTCCATCACTCCATCATCCTCCTTTCTTGGCAACGGCAGGCGGCTCAAAGCGTCAGCATTTCCATGATCCTTTCCTGTTTTGTAAACCATCACATAGTCATAGGCCCCCAAGGTCACAGCCCACCTCTGAACTCGGGGTGAAACCATCTGAGGGACCATTTTAGCTTCACTAAACAGGCTGAGGAGAGGCTTATGGTCTGTAACTATGGTAAATTTACGGCCATACACATAGTTGTGAAACTTCTTCACTCCAAACATCACTGCCAGACCCTCCTTATCCAGCTGTGAATAGTTCCTCTCTGCAGCAGTTAATGTGCGGGATACAAACCCAACAGGTCTCTCCGACCCATCAGGCATCTGATGGGACAACACTGCCCCCACTCCATAGGGAGAGGCATCACAAGCCAGTATCGCCTCCTTCTTCGTGTCATAGTGCACCAGGACCTGTGATGACTGTAGAAGAGATTTAGAGTGATCAAAAGCCCCTTGCTGTGCGGCCCCCCAATCCCAGCGAACATCTTTCCTGAGTAGTGAATGGAGAGGATCCAGAAGGGAAGATAGGTTAGGTAGGAATCGATGATAATAATTCAGCAGTCCTAGATAGCCTTTTAGCTCTGACACAGTCTTAGGTGTGGGTGCATCCTTAACAGCAGCCACCTTCTCAGAAACTGGACGGAGCCCATTCCTGTCAATCATGTGCCCCAGATACATCACTTCATCCTTCAGGAAGGTGCACTTCTGCCGCTTAAGGCGTAGGCCATGGTCCTCCAGACGCTGCAGGACCTCCTCCAGGGTTTTCAGATGCTCCGCCTCTGTTGGACCACTCAAAAGAATATCATCCAAAAACACACAACAGTGAGGGATCCCTCGGAGGATCCCCTCCATAATCCTCTGGAAAATAGCAGGACTGGATGAAACACCGAAAGGCAGTCGGTTATAGGTATACAACCCTCGTTGTGTGTTTATAGTAACATATGGCTTTGAGACCTCATCCAAAACCACTTGTAAATAAGCATGGCTCATGTCAAGCTTAGAGAACTTGTCTCCTCCAGATAGCTTAGCAAACAGATCCTCTACTCTTGGAATGGGATATTGCTCTACACTGGAAGCCTGATTGACAGTTACCTTGTAGTCCCCACAGATGCGGACCCCCCCACAGGGCTTGAGTATGGGTACTATGGGGGCAGCCCATTCTGAATGAGTCACTGGCTCAATGATCTTAGCTTCCAGGAGCCTATCCAGCTCAGCCTCCACTAAAGGTTTAACCGCATATGGGACCGACCTGGGTTTGAAGAACTTCGGTTTGGCTTCAGGATCCACATGTATAGCTGCTTTGACGCCCTTCAGAGTCCCCAGCTCATCTTTGAACACCGCTTCATGCTTCATAAGGACCTGCTCCAGCCTGCCGTAGTTCATAGTCTCCACCCGGTGGACGGTGTGCACCTCCATGGCCAATTCCTGGAGCCAACTCCGTCCTAGTAGATTTGGGCCTGAGCCAGCCACTACGATCACAGGCAACACTTTAGAGACAGTCTTGTGGGTCACAGTGACTCGGGCCATGCCTTTAACCCTAAGCTTCTCCCCGGTGTATGTCTTCAGCTTAATCGGGCATCTCTCCAAATTGGGCATAACGGCTAGGTCCCTCAGCGTAACATACTGCTTTTGACTAAGAACCGTAACACTACAGCCTGTGTCAACTTCAAAATGGACCTTGGTGCTGTTGATCATCACAGATTGTTGAATAGGGGGCACTTTGTGATTACGCTGTCCTACCAGGCATAGTGTGTGCATTGCATACATATCCTGCTCTGACTCAGAGTCACTACTCTCCCCCTCCTGTAACAAATGAGCCCTGCGGGACTTCCCCCTAGCTGTCTTCGGCACGTGGGACCCCCGTGGACCTGACTGACTCTGGGCGGGTTTTCCCTTGGACCGACACGCCCGCATGATATGGCCTCTCTTACCACAACCATGACATGTCTCTGTAGCGAACCTGCAGTCAGCCGGGTTGTGGTGCCCCCTGCACCTGAAGCACAGCTGGTCCGGAGATGGCGAGACTGTGGATCTCCGCTCAGACACCTGGTAAACCGCCTCCCCAGGTTTGCTCCGCCCCGCCGCTCCAGCCTCATCTCTCCACAGGGCCTGTATATCCTTAACATCTTTATTAGCCGTTTCCATAGACTGTGAAATTTCCCAGGCCTTCTCAAAGGTTAGATCCCCATGTGACAGAAGCCTCCTCTGAATACTGTCATCATTCACCCCACACACCAAACGGTCCCTCAACATCTGTAACAGAGACTCTCCATAATTACAGTCACGTGCAAGCTTCCTAAGTTCAGCCACATATTCAGCAATCGATTCCTCCGGACGTCGAGTTCTTGTATTGAACTTGAACCTTTGCACGATCTCACTAGGTTTGGGGTTAAAATGGGCCCGCAATGTCTCGACTAATTGAGGGTAGGTCTTTTCCCCAGGTGTAGCAGGGCTCACCAAACTCCTCAACAAACTGTATGTAGCTGGGCCACAACAACTGAGCAAAATAGCCTTTGTCTTACCAGCATCAGTGCTATCATTAGCCACGAAAAAAAAATCCAAAACCTCACAGTACTCCTCCCAAGTTTGGGACTGGCTGTCAAATGGGCCCACAGTTCCTACTGTGCCCATACTGGCTCCCTTCCTCCTCCACCGTCAGTTGATCCTCGTCGCCAATGTAATAGCCGAGTTATCCAAGGAACACGCAGAGACCAATAAGGCGAGTTGACTGTTTACTTCCACAGGAGTAGAGCACACCAAACAATTGACTGTGGCACCACCAACATGGCTGCTCAGAGAGAGCCCCCTATGAAACAGGAAGCACCTATATATAGTGTACAGATGAACCCTAGTGTCTCCATCTAGTGGACAGGTAAATACATTACAAGTCAAACCAGCCAGGATATTACAATAGTGTACATAAGTACAGTGTTCAGTAGTGTTCAGTATTATTGTATAGTGTGTCTTGGGTGAAGCAGACAGCAGCTGTGTGATCTGGTAGAGCTGCAGCACCTCAACACAGAGAGGTTTTTGTACGGCGACTTAACCAGAGTCAATCACTGTGGTGGACTTTTGGTGGAGGCACCAGACTGGACGTTGGAAGTAAGTATCTGATGAAAATAACTTTTCAATCTTCTCTGTAGTTACACATCACTGAGTTCGTTTGTCTTTTCTTTTTTAACAATTATGTTTTTTTATTTATACAAACATTTTTTTTCCAGATTTTTTTCAAGTTTTTTTTTAGTACATTTTATGAATAGAATACCGTTTGAATATTTCTTGTGAGTGCAATCTTTTAAATTCCACCAAAGAGTAGAAAACCTCTGGTGTAGCTAGCTGGAACAGGAGGGAGGTTTTTGTACAGGCAGTAATAGGAATCGTATCACTGTGGTACACTTTTGGTGGCGGCACCAAACTGGATGTTGGAGGTAAGTGACAAACCTTACTGATATCTGATCAATTCTGATCAAAACTTTCTGAAAGTCTGACATGAGATATATTTGGGGGGGATTAACAGTTATTTCTTTATATAGTTTTTCCACAAAACAGTATTGGCAGAGCCTCAGAACCTTCCCGAAAAATGTCTTTTACATCATTGTATGACTTTCTCATTTAAACGTTGGATTGTGTTTATAGGCGCTCACAGTGTTTGTATCAAAATGTCTGAAATGTTTTATCTCACATGCAGGAAACTGCTTGAATTCAGAAAATGCAAAACGATTGAGTTACTGAAAATATTTTTTATTGAGCAGCATTTCTTCATGTCTTGTCTTCTACTTGTTAGAAGGTAGAATGTAATTTCTAGAATTACGTAACACTTGCCTTCTGTTCTGTGTCAAACTATGCCTCAAGTTAGTAAATAAGGCTGAGGGGATTTTAAAAATAATTTTATGGAGAATAAGTTGACTGGATATAGATTGAACTGACTACAAACATCCCCCCCAAAACCGCCACTATATAATCTGCTATATATTTTCATTAACATGCGCTGTGTTTGTGTCCAGGTCAGCGTGCCCCCACCCTGACGGTCCTGCCCCCCTCTGGTGAGGAGCTGTCCAGTAAGAGTTCAGCCACGCTGATGTGTCTGGCCAACAAGGGCTTCCCCTCAGACTGGACCATCAGCTGGGAAGTGGACGGGAGCAGCAGGAAGAGCCAGGAGGCCAGCGGGGGGCTCCTGGACCAGGACGGCCTGTACAGCTGGAGCAGCACCCTGACTCTCACTGCCCAGGAGTGGACCAAGGCGCTGCAGGTGACCTGTGAGGCCCAGCAGAGCTCCCAGTCTCCGGTCACTCACACACTGAGGAGAGACCAGTGTTCTGAGTAGCCCCCCCCCCCTGTGGAGAGGGGCAGAGTCCTCTGCTCTGCGCTCAGCCATTCTCCATCCTACTGATGGCTCACATGGAGACTAACATGGAGCTTTGCTAGAGTCCCAGTGTCACTCTACTCTGTACACTGAAGTCTTATCAGTGCTAGTGTTGATGTGCTCTGCTGTTGGTCACTATTCACTCTGCATAGGTGCTTCGCTTTTATGCCTGTATTTCTTCGTTTGGAAGACAATAAAGATTTGAACCATACAGAAGTGTATTTGGTCTTATTGATGAAAATCATGATTTGCTGTCCTGTATCTTTATAGGTTTACAGTACATTATTGGTGCCAGAATTGAATAGCCGATGGCATCTAAAGCCAACACAATACAGGTTAACATTTAAAGAGCAAAACAATATCCATTTTGAGAAATGTCAGTTATTTTACATTGACATTAATGTTTAAGATATCATTGCATTTTGTGGACAAACACATTTTAAGGTACAACAAAAATGAATTATCTCAAAATCTGATGACAGAAATAGTTCACACATAGATAGAGGTACATACTAGCAATCATTTCCGATAACAAAATTCAAATGTGAAATATTGCAAACATTGGTGTTTATCTCTCGTATTGGAACCAAACTCTTTATTCAACATTTCTACTTAAAGTAGCTGTAATTACACCACATACAGTATAGCTTTATAGGACAGCTTACTATAATAACATAGGCCGGTAATGTATGTTGTAATTTCAATGATTTGAGGTATTTCAATTATTTTGTAAGATAAATAAAACATAAACCGCCATTGTACGCCTCTGTGAGCAGGAGAACATCTGGTGACAGTGCTGCTCTATTCTGGGAGTAGCAGATCCTCCCCACCCTGCCTATGCAAATCTCCCTTTCACTCCCACAGCTCCCAGTCTACCAGTTGAACAGTTTCACTGCCTAAAATACCTTGGACTGGGCCAGATGTGAGAGGGGTACTGTGAGTCATCTAATCATATCTGAGATTCATGTAACACAGAAACGTACAGTTAGTGGTGACTTCCTCGCAAGTCTTCATGTTAAAGAGACTTGAGAAGAAATATTTATAAAGGCAGTATTTGTAAATGCACTGTATTTGTAAATGCACTAATGTGCATAATAGACAGACAGATATTCAGAATGAACAGATTTTATTTGTTGTATGTTGTCTATATGTTGTAACTTTGTAAATGTTGTGTCTGTGTTTACTTGTTTTTAACAATGTACTGTGAATGCTAGATTTAATCCTGGAGAGGTTATCCGGCCGTAAACTAAGAAATGCACAGGCAGAGGTCTGTTATTACAAGCTTCAAAGGAGGTCAGTAGGTTGATACAAGGGTGGCCGGGGCAGTAAAGAACAGCTGAAACCTATCTCTTTGTGTAGGCCCTGAAATTTCTATCACAGTACGGTGACCTTGGGTGTTATGAAAGGCGCCTTGAAATAAAATGCATTATTATTATTATTATTACTAGCAAACAAATGCTTATTGTTATGGAATTGTCTTTTTAGTGGCCATTTTGTATTATTAACAACTCTGCTACATTGTTTTCAGGAGTGCTTTGACATGAGTGTGGATTAGCTGACATCATGTGTCCTCATCACTGATAGATCCGTCTCAGTGTAACTAAGACCAGTGTTCCATGACACTGTCTCTTCCCCCTCAGCACCTGCAGGAGGTCCCAGCTGTAGCAGAGCAGTCACTGAGCAGTCTGACTGAGGGAGGTTTTTGTACGACTCTGTATCACTGTGTGAACACATAGACACTGTTAGGGTAGTGTACACTCTGACAGTAGTAAACTCCTGCATCTTCAGCCTGGACTCCACTGATGGTCAGAGTGAAGTCACTATGAGATCCACTGCCACTGAATCTAGATGGAGTCCCAGACTGAAGTGTATTTGAATAAGGTATCAGGAGTTTGGGAGCTTCTCCTGGTTTCTGTTGATACCAGGCCATACAGGTGTAAGAGCCAGGACAATGATCTACTACAGGTCTGCTGGTTTTACAGTTAACCATGACCATCTGTCCTGGGAGAACAGCTTTCTCTGTAGGAGCCTGAGTCACAGTGATCTCTCCCCTGATCTCTGGGTAGTAAAAGAGAGAATGGAATAAATGTTAACAAAGAATCTTTGGACTTAAAAACATGAATTGGATGAAGTTAAAGCATTTATAACTACGGTATATCATAGAAGGCCCATACCTTGTATGTAGACGGCAAGAGTCCATATGAAGATGGTGATTAAAGTCATGGTTGTTGTGGGTGCTGTTGTCATGAAGGACAGCTCTGTCATTAAGTATTAAACTCACGGGGCTATAAACACTCCCAGAGCACTGAGGCATGTACTGTCTATGAACAAACCACGCCACTATGCAAATGACTCTCATAGGGCCTGACTTTACTAGTGCAAATCTGGTCAAAGTGGAGCAAAGTTTACTGTAGGCTGCTATATCCTTGGTCTCCCCCTGCTGGTAGAGTGGGGTCAGTGCAGGTGTGGGGTCTCTACTGTGTCAGCAGCATCTTTTGCCGCCCTTGGCGCGTGCCTCTCATGGCTTCCCGCCACCTCAGCAGATAGGCGACAGTCGGGGTGACGAGACACTCGCCTCTTCACTGCGTCATGATAACGTTCCTAATTTCACACTTGTTGACCATAAATTCTGGAAGAGAACAGTAGGGAGGGGGACCCGACTTTGAAACACTTCACTCTTCCTTGGGACACAGTGAACGCACGGTGGTCGAGGCTCCGCCTGCAGATTGTAGAGGCCTGCAAAGGTCATAGTTAAAAGTTAAAGAAGTGAGATTTGAAAGGTAAAGATGTTTCTCTCTCCTGTTCGCTGTCTGATCCTCGTGCTCCTTGTGAACGCCGTCTATTCTGGTAAGTAGCCTAGACATTGACTTGAATAAAAAAAATAATAAAAAAAAAAAAAAGCCTATAATCTATGATAGGCCTATATATGATCTTGATAAAAAATATAAAATTATACCATTTCCATAACATAGCCTATATGATAATAGTTCGTCAGCTTTTAACCCTCCATGTTCACAGTAGGCCTACTTACGCACGATTAAGATAAACCAACTCTTAGGCTAAAAGTAATATCCAATTTAAAGTGTGTATAAAGCGGACAGGATATCTAGTGTAGGCCTACATAACACAACAATTTACAACGCTAATGTACCCCCCCCCCCCCCTATTATTATATTATTTATTATAGGCCTAACTATGTAGGCTACATAACTCACCAATGCCCACCCCCGGCGATTTATTATTTATTAATATCCATATATATCACGTAGGCAACATCATCCATCTCATACTGTACACAAATTGTACTTATTGTGTTACTAGTGTTCATTTGTGAATTTTTGTAATTTGTAAATTTTAACTTGTAAATTTGTAATTGAGCATTAGCGTTTATCTGTGTCGAGCATAATCTTGGAGCCGGCAACATTTCACTGTGACTGTACACCGTACATTACATGTGACAAATAAAAGGAATAGGCTATTGAAGTATCATACAAATTTGAAATTAATAACTGCCGTCCTATTTTAGAACCGTTTTATAGAATCATTAATTGAGTTAGTCATTGTCGACCACTTAGTCTTAGTACTTACAAGGCCTAGTGTCAATAATAAACATTCTGTATTTTGGCTGCCTGCCTCGTAGGCTACCATTAATAAGTGCGAATAACAACCGCTCCCCGAATGTCGAAGTGCCGTCCAACGCATTCTCCTTCCATTGGTCTACTCTACACTATCATATGTCTTCAGACGGCCTCATTACGTGGAACCGGCTGATAAGGTCCATCGACCCCTCAGCCAGAGGGCCGGGTCCTTATCGATACTAACGGGTGTTTTAAGTTTATGAGAATAAAGATATGGAGTCTAAGTCTGCCCGATACGTTCATGGTCTGCCAGTGCGTTTCACGAGCATAATTGTCTGGGTTTACATGTAGACTGGAAAGCAGAATCCGCAGAATCCCTAGATATGCTTCCATGAACATGTATTCTACCCCGAGGTGGAACATTCCTACCCCGAGGTGGGAATACATGTGGGCGGATTCTGTTTTCCAATCTACTTGTAGGCCTACTTCTGTCCAGCACCTAGAGCTCATCACTTTTGGACGCTTTTTAAACCTTTCTTAGTCTTGGTCACTTTGTTCCTCTCGATCTTAACTTCACGTGCCTTCTTTGAAATGAAATCACTTTCGTGATGGACAGGTCGAGTTCTGAAGAAGATCAAGGAGCGCGTGCGTAAGTTCCAGTATGAGAGAGCCAAGCAGCACCTCCTGCAGCGCGAGGTCAATGAGCCCAGGCCGTGGGCGCAGGCCAAGGGAGGAGAAATCCACCAGGATCTGGATCACTTCGACAGTCAGAACACCGACACCTTCCCTCAGGTGAGGCTGCTGATGTCCTGTCTAGGTCTGTGTTGAGAGATACAAGCACATCGGTAATGGGTGCTGGGTTAAGGATAACTCATGGATTGTAGATAGAACACACACACCGGCTGTAATTTAGAAGGACTTCTTCATTTAGATTTCGATCCTTGTGGATCTTCATCAGGTCAGTTTCGACATTGTTTAAACGTAACTTTTACTCCTTCTAAATTACAGCGGGTGTGTGAGTTCTATTTACTATCCTACCTAGGTCTGAGTTCTATTTACTATCCTACCTAGGTCTGAGTTCTATTTACTATCCTACCTAGGTCTGAGTTCTATTAACTATCCTACCTAGGTCTGAGTTCTATTAACTATCCTACCTAGGTCTGAGTTCTATTTACTATCCTACCTAGGTCTGAGTTCTATTTACTATCCTACCTAGGTCTGTGAACACTAGATGGTCACATCAACTCTTCTTTTTCATATCTCTCTCTTTCTCTCTCTTCTTTCTTTCCTCCTTCTCTCTTTCTCTCTCTCCCCCTCTCCTCCCTCTCTCTTTCTCTCTTTCTCTCTCTCCCCCTCTCCTCCCTCTCTCTTTCTCTCTTTCTCTCTCTCCCCCTCTCCTCTTTCTCTCTTTCTCTCTCTCCCCCTCACCTCTTTCTCTCTTTCTCTCTCTCCCCCTCTCCTCCCTCTCTCTTTCGCTCTCTTTCTCTCTCTCCCCCTCTCCTCCCTCTCTCTTTCTCTCTTTCTCTCTCTCCCCCTCACCTCTTTCTCTCTTTCTCTCTCTCCCCCTCTCCTCTTTCTCTCTTTCTCTCTCTCCCCCTCTCCTCTTTCTCTCTTTCTCTCTCTCCCCCTCTCCTCCCTCTCTCTTTCTCTCTCTCCCCCTCTCCTCTTTCTCTGTTTCTCTCTCTCCCCCTCTCCTCTCTCTCAGAGGTTTTTTGTGAACGAGGCCTACTGGGAGCATTCCGATGGCCCTGTGTTCCTCTACATCGGAGGGGAGGGGCCTATCTCAGAGATCAGTGTCCTGGCAGGTATGCTACGCTACGCTACGCTACGCTATGCTACGCTATACACCATCTCTGCTCTGGCAGCGTCCTCGGATCTGAACAGGAAATAAAAATGCACTGAGGCATTTTAAGGCATGCTGGGAATGTGATACTCGCTTTTGGTTTGCATGACGCTTCTTTGCTTTCGCCTGTTGCCCCATCTCTCCTCTCCTCCTCTCATCCCTCCATCTCTCCTCTCCTCCTCTCATCCCTCCATCTCTCCTCTCCTCCTCTCATCCCCCCATCTCTCCTCTCATCCCCCTATATCTCCTCTCCTCCTCTCATCCCTCCATCTCTCCTCCTCTCATCCCTCCATCTCTCCTCTCCTCCTCTCATCCCTCCATCTCTCCTCCTCCTCATCCCTCCATCTCTCCTCTCCTCCTCTCACCCCCATATCTCCTCTCCTCTTCTCCTCCTCATCCCTCCATCTCTCCTCTCCTCCTCTCCTCCCCCTATCTCTCCTCTCCTCCTCCTCATCCCTCCATCTCCAGGGCACCATGTGGACATGGCCGAGG